>NC_051415.1:27997993-27998582 GCF_015228065.2 Penaeus monodon
TCGTATATAAAAGTGTGTAAGTGAGAGTAAGGGGGAGGAGGGAGTGGGATAGCGATAGCGGAGAAGAGAAGTAGAGAATAGGAAAGGGCAGATATGGAATTGCTATAACAAAGGTAGCGAGGGGAAGAGAGATAAAGACAGGAGAGGATGTAAGAGTGAGGGATAGAGAAAGAGAGGGGGAAGGGACGGATAGACAAGATAAGGAAGGGTAAAAGAGGGAGGGAGAGGAAGGGCAAAAGAGAGAGGGAGAGGAAGGGCAAAAGAGGGAGGGAGAGGAAGGGCAAAAGGAGAGATATTGGGGAAGGAGAAAGGAGAGGTGGGGGAGGGTTGGGGTGGGGGTGAGCCAGATGTTGCAACTCGTCTTCCTCTCAATAAGACACAGCTGAATCAACGAACTTACAGGAGCTTCGCCATTTATTCGCTTTTTATGAATTCAGTTTGTTAAGAATAACTATACTAGTTTTCTTTTTTTCTTTTTTTAATAAATCATTTAGACATATTATTTTCCTTAAAAAAATTACAAGTATGAATTAAGGCGAGAATTTTTTGATCCGCATACACGTCATGTGGCATGGCGGCACGACAAACC
>NC_051415.1:28001143-28001477 GCF_015228065.2 Penaeus monodon
ATTGTTGTTGGAGGGGGTGTTGGTTTCTTGGCGGGCCCCAAAAAGTCTTGTGTGGGAGCGATGCGGCAGCCCGCAAGTCGTGATAGTGCGCGCAGTCGTGTCGGCGGGTGGCTCTGCCTCGGGTTCCGAGCCCATGCCCTGGCGGGCAGGGGGGCGCAAGACGTGTACGTCGCAGGTGACATAAGCATTGAAACGGGAGGGCCGCCGGGGGGCAGGTCAACAGTCGGGCGGACATGTGGTTGCAGAGCACGTGCATCATGTCCGCGCTGCGCAAAGGACCCAGAGGCAGCTGGGCGGAACACCAACATGGGCAACTTTGAGCGGGGGACGGGCG
>NC_051415.1:28001740-28002214 GCF_015228065.2 Penaeus monodon
GTGACGGGGCGGCAGGAGCGGGGGGCGGGCGTAAGACAGCCGGCCTGGGGCGCGGGCCGGCGCGAACGTTAATCTAGGAGGGGGGGGTAGGGGCGGATACGGCTGCAAGCAAGAAGGAAGCGAGGCCGCGAGGGAGAGGGGGGGCCGCACACAGCCCAGGGCCGGCAAATGCTCGGGGAACCGCGCGAAGGGGGGCAGGAGGAAGGAGAGGTGCGGGAGACAGAAGCACCCGGGCGGCTACGGGGGGGAACGGCGAAGGCGGGGAACCAGAAGGGGTGCGGACAGCGGCGCGGGGGGGGGGGCAGCAGGGCTGGTAGTGAGGGGGGGGAGGGTTGGGGAACGGCAGAGCGTACATGTTGTCCAGAGGGATGTTCGTGATCACGGTGCCAGCGTTCACATAGGGAAAAGGAGGTCGGGAGGCCAGGAGAGGGCTGGTTGAGGGGCGCGGGGGGGCGGGTAGACTTATGAGTCCCC
>NC_051415.1:28002562-28002637 GCF_015228065.2 Penaeus monodon
GCGGTTAGGGGGGAGACGGCGGCGAGCGGGCGGGGGAGCGCGGGCAGGAGCTAATTGTGTGTTGTTGGGCGGGGG
>NC_051415.1:28002886-28003144 GCF_015228065.2 Penaeus monodon
GGGGGGGAAGGTCTGGTCCGGGGGGGGGGGGGGGAGTGAGACGGTGGAGGGCAGGCTCGGCGGGGGGCAGAGTGCACGTAGTGGGGGGGCAGGGAGAGCGCAGAGGGGATGGGGCGGGGGCGGGGGGCGAGAGGGGCGGAAGGCGGGGCTCAGCTAGGAGGGCGGTTGCGGCGCCGCGACGCGGGGGGGAGCATCGGCACAGGGATTAGGGGTTCACTTGTGGTGGAGCAGCGGGTAAGTGCTGGAATGGTTAGCAAA
>NC_051415.1:28003696-28003929 GCF_015228065.2 Penaeus monodon
TACTATAAAGCAGTTCGTAAAGCATGCATCAGCTTGTTTGAGGTGGTCTCTGCTCTCGAAAATGTAGAAAATCGCCAGGCGATCATATAATAGGAATAAATTTTCACGAGAACCAAAAGAGGAAGGGATGGAGGACCTGGCAAGGCAAGGAATTCGAACGCCTTTTGAAGCTGGTAAAAGGATTGGATTGGCCATTAACTCTCTCATTTTTCCGCGAAGAAGAATGACACCTT
>NC_051415.1:28004956-28005092 GCF_015228065.2 Penaeus monodon
GAATAGTGTGCTATTTCGCAAAAATGTGCGGAACAAGGTTTCATGATTTTTAGTAGCATTATGATGAAGCCACACTCATCGTAAGGGTTCTACTTCTTCAAATATAGTTTCAAATTCTCGAAAGTTGCAATCAAAG
>NC_051415.1:28006638-28007070 GCF_015228065.2 Penaeus monodon
TATGGAGTGTGTGATGTTATAATCATACTATGTAGACCGCTACAGACCGGCGCAGGAGCTTTAAGTATGCATCCACAGATGGGTATGGGATATCAGTCTTTCGTAGAGTCAAGCTCAAAGGGGGGGGGCAAGAGGAAGAAAAAAGAGAGGAGGCGAGGGAGGGGCACGGACGGCAGGGCGGGGAGGAAGAGAGGGGCAGAGAAAGCGAAAAAAAGAAGACAGGGCAGGGGGGAAGAGGGGGGGAGGGGAGGACGCGGGGAGAGGTATCCGAAAGGGGAAGCGAGGGGGAGAGGGGAGAGAGCGAGGGAGGCAGGGACACGGGGGGGACGGAGGCACAGGGAGGAGCCGAAGGGGCGACCGAGCGGAGAGGGGGAGAAAGATGGCAACAGTGTCAGGAGTTAACGGGTGCGAGGGCGGAAGACAAGAGAGGAC
>NC_051415.1:28007096-28007172 GCF_015228065.2 Penaeus monodon
AAGGGAGAGAGGAAATATTCAGAGCAGGGAGCCAGAAGAAAAAAAAAAAAAGGCATGGGAGAGAGGCGAGCAGGAA
>NC_051415.1:28007579-28008088 GCF_015228065.2 Penaeus monodon
CAACAGCTGTAAAGGACGAACACAAAAAGATAGGTGAGTGTCCTTAGCGGCAGATCTTCGTATCGATGTTATTAAGATTCATTAATCTATCGAGAAGTATCACACATTTTCTGCCAGTAATGTTTCTATTCTTTACATTTTTCACAGTATTTAAGCTTTGGATCATCCAACATGAGTACTATGAAAGTTTCTTTCCCAACGTTCATATCGCGGACAGAGAGAACGACGTGCTTAATGGGGCTGGGGGCACGTCAGACTCACGTCTTAATTTAGATGCATGACTCCCGCGGGTACTTGACTGTATAGTCAGCACTGCGTTTTCTTCTTTCTCGTTTTAAAAAAAAATAAATAAAGTATTAGGCATCATCGATCTCCAGCTCCGGGAATTACATCTGTCTTACATAAGGTACTTATATTCTTTGGTATACTCAGTGACATATCACTTACCTTTCTTACCCATATACTTACACTTGCGTTATTCCTTCGCGTAGTGTAGTTTGTACGTTACA
>NC_051415.1:28008199-28008415 GCF_015228065.2 Penaeus monodon
CATTTTTGCACTTGTTTCTACTTGCTTCTGATCCTGCGACATGGTTGGGGAAGTTTTTTTTTATCTATGCGTCCGTGTTGTCTCCTTTCTTTTTGTATAGCGTTGGGGGTGTTCCGTTGCAAAAGTCCTCACGCAATTGCATCTTGATATTCGGCTTTGCCTTAAGTGACCCCTTCTTTAGCGGCTCGAACTGCGTGTTGAGTGGGTGTTGTCTTC
>NC_051415.1:28008841-28009002 GCF_015228065.2 Penaeus monodon
TAAGGAGTATTATCATGTTTATGCATTTATATAAAATTGGCTTTTGTGATATTATAAGATAAAAAAGTATAGGATGAAAATCTTATGCGATATATAAAGAAGATGAATAGAGATAAGGAGATCATAACTGTGTCTTAAAAGATAGATTCCGCTTGGAGAAT
>NC_051415.1:28009104-28009250 GCF_015228065.2 Penaeus monodon
TGTTGGATTTCTAACTGGTATACAGGAGCAGAATAAAAAATTAGATATGTATAAGTAGTGAAACTGGTTAAAAAAAAGGGTTATAAATGTATAACGAGGTTTCGGTCTAAGGTGCTCATAGATAATGCAAAGGTTGTGTCCATCAT
>NC_051415.1:28009288-28009616 GCF_015228065.2 Penaeus monodon
CTCATGGCTCAAATGTTTATTCACTAAAAAAAAAAGAAGTAAGGCAGTAAAAGAATTAAATAGAAATTAAACATCCCTATTGCTTCATAAGACAACATTTAATCTCGCGCACGAGGAGCAAAATCGCCTCGCGCTTTCCTCGGTAGGCCGGCATCGTGGCTTCCATAGACTACGGCAAGCCGCCAAAAAAATTCAAACTACTGCAGCGTCTTGACATGGCGTAAAGCTGTCGGCCAAGTTTATTACTTCTTCTCTGCTCCTTTCTGTTCACTTTCCAGTTTTATTTATTGTTAATCATCTTATCTTCCACTTTTTTTTGGGCTGATCT
>NC_051415.1:28012266-28012441 GCF_015228065.2 Penaeus monodon
CTGCTCCTTTTGGCAACCCACACCCGCTCAGCATCATCCTAAACCCCCACAAATTGTCCCCGCGACCAATATTACAAGTGTGGACCAGGGCGTGAGGATCCTGACGGCGACGCTGACGGCGACGCTGCAGAAGGTACCGCCTGACGGAGGCGCTGCAGGTGGAGGATGGAGACGC
>NC_051415.1:28012613-28012779 GCF_015228065.2 Penaeus monodon
CAACGGGCATTTGGCGCCAAACCCCTCAGCTAGCCCACGGAAACAATTTTTATCGTCTATTTAAATTTATGTATATTAGTTCCCTTCTTTTAGTGTTTATATTGTTTTATGTATATTTTTCTTCATTTAAACCTCCTTTAATTTTCTAAATTCACGGCAATCTTCA
>NC_051415.1:28012909-28012982 GCF_015228065.2 Penaeus monodon
GCTTGAGTTGCGCACAGGCATCGGCTCATTAACTACGGTCGGCTATCCTTCAGATAGCCGCCATTCTTCTCTG
>NC_051415.1:28013017-28013179 GCF_015228065.2 Penaeus monodon
CGTGCCTTTTATGGAATCATACAGTGAGTCTGCAGCATTAAGAGGTATTGTTTTTTTTACGTTTTATTTAAGATTGCCCCTTTTTAAGTGTATTTGTGCTGTACTTTTATGTTTTTCGGAGGTTTATTCTTTTCTTTTGTGTTTAATTTTAATAATAATGGT
>NC_051415.1:28013208-28013319 GCF_015228065.2 Penaeus monodon
CCAAAAGGCTTCAAATGGGAATGATAAAATACGTTAAGTATATTACAAATGAATGATGGAAGTGAATATAAAAACCTGATTGATAACAGTAAAGTTCTCTCATTTATTTAA
>NC_051415.1:28013381-28013603 GCF_015228065.2 Penaeus monodon
CATTATACAAGCTTTCAATCTTCTATATTTTTGGTGAATGCTTTGGGCAAATGACTGTTACGCATATTTTATTTCTTCTTCTAAAAGACGCTACCAAATGTAATAGTGCACAAGACAACGCTAATGACAATTACTCTGTGCCGAAACAGGAGGCCGGAGGCTTAGGTCTCGTTGGCTCCTACGGCCCCGCAAACTAGGGGAAAGAGACAGATAACCCCTACA
>NC_051415.1:28014131-28014409 GCF_015228065.2 Penaeus monodon
TTACATAAAAGCATTTCGTAGAAACAAGGCATCAGCTGTTGAGGTGGTCATATGCTCTCGAAAAGTAGAAAATCCCAGCGACATAAAAGGAAATTAAATTTCACGAAGAACGAAGAGAAGGGATGGAGGACCTGCAACATGGAATTCGAAAGCCTTTTTGAAGCTGGAAAAGGATTGGATGCCATTAACTCCATCATTTTCCGCGAAGAAGAATGGGACACTTCGTACAGCAGTTCCAAAAGTGGATCTGTGGCGCCGGCAAGTATGTGTGTGTGTGT
>NC_051415.1:28016105-28016224 GCF_015228065.2 Penaeus monodon
AGGTTTCATGATTTTAAGTAGCATATGATGAAGGCCACACTCATCGTAAAGGGTTCTACTTCATGTCCAAATAGTTTCAAATTCTTCGAAATGTTTGTAATCAAAAGACATATTTACAC
>NC_051415.1:28017887-28018108 GCF_015228065.2 Penaeus monodon
CCAGAGCTTTAAGTATTCATCCCACATATGGGATGGATATCATTATCTTTCTTATATTCAATCTCAAAAAGTTTTGTTGTTTGCACCATCGCGCTAACCAGATCTAGAGCTAGGGATGTGCACTTACTTCCTTGTCTTTTATTTAATAGATATTTAATCCATAGTAAAGAAAAGCTCAAAACACAGAATCGCCTTTCAATGAGGAGATATGGTCCTCTGTT
>NC_051415.1:28018250-28018386 GCF_015228065.2 Penaeus monodon
AAATATAATGGCAACATTTCAAATGAGTAACGTTTTCTAGCATTCCTACCAAGCTATGTAGTTATTTTGGAATTTATATGGAAATATTCCAGAGCAAGGGATCCTGAATAAATCATTGTATATATTCTAGCATTAA
>NC_051415.1:28018753-28019267 GCF_015228065.2 Penaeus monodon
ATTATACATACAAATACATACAACAAGAAAAGGACTAGACAAAAAAGATATGTGAGTGTCCCTTATCTGCAGATCTTCGTAATCGATGTTATTAAGATTCACTATCGAGATATCACACATTTTCTTCACATTAATGTTTCTATTCTTTACATTTTTCACAGTATTTAGCTTGGATCACCAACATGAGTACCTAAAGTTGTCTTTTCCCAACTTTCATATCCCTGACAGAGAGAACGACGTGCGTAAAGTTTTTCTTTTTTTTCAAACTTCAGACTCACGTCTTAATTTAAAAATGACATGACTCTAGCGGAGACTTGACTAGTAATACTGCGTTTTCTTCTTTCTCGCTATAAAATTATCATCATCACATCTCCAGCTCTAGGGAAATTACATCTGTCTACAAAGGTACTTATATTCTTTGGTACTACTCTTGCACTAAATCACTTACCATTTCTTACCCATAACTTACACTGTGCGTTATTCCTTCGTCGTAGTGTAGTTTGTACGTTTACAT
>NC_051415.1:28019377-28019604 GCF_015228065.2 Penaeus monodon
TCACTTGTTTCCTTGCAATCCTGCGACATGGTTGGGGAAAGTTTTTTTTTATGCTATGCCGTCCGTGTTTGGCTCCCATTTCCCCTTTTTGTATTAGCGTTTTTTTGTTTCCGTTGCAAAAGTCCTCAACCAATTTGCATCTTGATAATTCCTTTGTCTGAAGGGCCCCTCTTTAGCGGCTCGAACTGCGTGTTGAGTGAGTGTTGTCTTCGATAGACAGATAGATG
>NC_051415.1:28019799-28019946 GCF_015228065.2 Penaeus monodon
TATTATCATTTTTATGCATATGATAAAATTGCTTTTGTGATATGTTAATAAGGATAAAAAAGATAGGATGAAAAATCTTATGCGATATATAAAGAAGGTATGAATAAGAATGAATAACTGTGTCTTAAAAGATATATTCCCATGGAG
>NC_051415.1:28020122-28020469 GCF_015228065.2 Penaeus monodon
TATAATGTATAAGGTTTCGGTTCTAAGGGTGCTCATAGATAATGCAAAGGTTGTGTCCACATGACTCATGGCTCAAATGTTTATTCAACTGAAAACATAAAAGAATTAAAATAGAATTAGACATCCATTTGCTCATAAAGACAAACATTTAATCCCGACACGAGGAGCAAAATCGCCTCCGCTTTCTCTTGGCCGCATCGCCTCCATAGACACGGCCAACCCAAAAAAAAATTCAAACTAACTGCACGTCTTGTACAGGCGTAAAGCTGTCGGCCAAGTTTATTACTTCTTTCTCTGCTCCTTCTGTTCTTTTCCCAGTTTCATTTTATTGTTTATCAATCTATCTT
>NC_051415.1:28022817-28022914 GCF_015228065.2 Penaeus monodon
ATGTAAGGATAAAGAAACAAAACTAATGGAACTTGTCTTAAGCTTTAATTCCTTCCCGGGTACAGAGGAGCATCACACAGGAATGTGACATAAGGTG
>NC_051415.1:28022948-28023795 GCF_015228065.2 Penaeus monodon
GCTTATAACAGTGCTAAACTTCAGGTTAGTTCCTGTAGCATAGTCACTGTTTAGTTCATCCACAACTTCAAAGCCTAAACAATCAGTCTTTAAAAAGCAAAACTCGCCCCTACCGTTACAGCAGCAGACCACCATGAGCTGCTTCCTACTATTAATTTCTCCATCCAGCAGGGTCACATAATCAATATAAATGAGGCTTTTCCATCAATGATTGTTATTATATATTTTCAGTAAATTATCCAACACTGAACACTCTGAATATGTAGAGTACCTGAACACCATTATGCCTTGCTGGAGTGTTTTAAGGATATCCAGAGATTCAAAAAGCCCTAAACAGAGAATTGATATATAATACAAGTCTAAATTTTATTAGTCTAATTTTGATTGCAAATTAATAAATGGTGAGCATCAGAAAAAAGCTCTCCACCCATACAGGAATTTTACATTCTAATAAATATTTCATCCAGAGTAAAAAATTAAAGCATTCAAATTGTTAAACAGTTTTAACAAGCCAAGTACAAAAGTTTACCTGAAATAATTTGAATCCACCACATGTATATATAAATATACTTTTGATCATACACATGGTAACATCTGGCAAAACTAGGTCTATATCTTTTAATTTTCTCAAACAGTACTGTCAGTATCTACATGCATATCCTACAAAAAGGCCTGCAGTTGTGGCTCTTCCCTACACAAATACTGCCCATCAGACTGTTCACAGAAATCATTCTTACGCATCCCCTAAAAACCACTGGTGTTTCGGGACCAACATTTACTCATTTATCAGGCAGTTGTAAGTTTCTGGACAGCCAAGTAATCTATCTGCATTCTTTGGTACTTACTG
>NC_051415.1:28023896-28025390 GCF_015228065.2 Penaeus monodon
TCTTAAGGCACTTCCAAATATCAAACAAGGAGGATTAACTACCTAATGCCAAACACGCAATAACACACAAAAACTACACTTATTGGTCCATTTCAAGATTTGGAAGACAGTTATAAAGTTTAGTATATTTACAAAGTGCACAAGGGGAAGAAACCAAATATACATCAAACTATCTTAATATATACAAATATAAAAGATGTACACAAACACACTCATAGGAAGAACTAAACACAAAGACACATACGCTTGGCATTTAACAAAGTAGCTTCACTGATGGCTTGGTAAGACACACCCTTACAGGTCTTGAGAGAACAAGCAAAACACTACATTGTACATAATAAAGACCTAAATAAATCATTACTAACAATTTTTCTCCCACTTTAGCAAATATCAATATATCCTCCATTTTTTCACTGTCTTGAGTATTCTCCCCTTCTACCCTGAAAAGATCTTGCCACCTCTGCCAATATACCAAAAATAAATTTGATTAACATTTGTTGGGGTTTACTTAATCCTCTCTGTAAATAAATCACAGGAAGGTCAAGCAACAGTACTGCTTTCTAACTGCATCTTGTTACAAAGAGCAACACCTAAAAATAAAATATGCCAAGAAATATCAACATCTCTATATAAATTACAAGCCAAAAAGTGACACTTCAACAATTTGCTTTAAAAGAAGAAAAAAAAGCCACATATGCATACTACAAATATTTGAACATTTCAGCATTATCATCCATACCTGCTACTGCTCTATCTTGTGACCAAATGTTTTACAAACAAGGAACACATATCAGCAGGTACCTGAGTTTTATCAACTCTGTACAGCATCAAAAGAGAAAAAAAAATATACAAAGGTATTTGCTAAATAAAATAATATTTCTACGAAAATAGAAGTAGGGAGTATTCATATGGTTCATATAATCATCTTATCTAGAATATCCAATATCTTTAAACCCTACTTTCCATAGATTCTGAATATGTACATCCTAGAGCCTGCTAGTCTGAAACCATTAAAAAAGAAACAGAAAAATTGTTTCCCATACATATAAACTAAATGTCTTTCCAAAGGGGAAATAAGAAAAAAAATCTGTAAATGAAGTCACTGTTCTTTGCTGCCTTGCAATTTTAGGGAGATACCTTAACCTTTTGCTTTGTTACTTTCTGAAATAGGTTCTCATTGAGGCTTCTTTAGGTCAAAATCAGCTGCCATTTATAAACAAGTGAAACTGCAGAAAGAGTGGGAAGGAATGACAGATAGAAAGGGAAAATAAAGGAGAGAAAGGGGAAAGGAGAGATAAAAAGGGAGAATGGAGAGAAGATGTGAGAGAGAGAGGATGAAGGGAAGGTAGGAAAGAGGAAAGGAGAGATAGGAAGGGAGAATGGAGAGAAGAAGAGAGAGAGAGGAAGAGGGAAGGAGGAAAAGAGGGAGGGAGAGACAGAAAGAAAGGGAAAATGAAGGAGAGAAGGACAGGAGAGAGGGTGATGGAAAGGGAA
>NC_051415.1:28025598-28026642 GCF_015228065.2 Penaeus monodon
GGCCTTTATGGCTTAATTAAAGAATATGCTGATCTGAAGCATTCATAAATCACAATCATGCCTCCTTAGTCATCTGCTTAACCTAAATAAACATAAAACCAATTAAAAAGTAATAAGGAACAGACAGACCTCCACATAATGAACCATCTCTATCTAAAAGTAAGCCTACGCAAACATTAACATTACCTTTTCACTGAGAAGCAATAGTGCATAGCAAACACTGCATATACTGAATTGCACAGTCAAGCATCAGCATCATTACTGGCTATAAAATGACTCTGAGTAATGTAAGATAAGTACACTGAAGGCAATTTTCACTTTAAGCTTCATGCTCCTTTGGCAAATAACTTCTTCAAACAACATCATGAATCTGCATACAAAACATAGTTCATATCTTCTTGATATAAGTCAAACAATACTTAAACTACTTTCATGACATCTTTAAGTATATTATCTTTTTTCTGTAATTTCTACTTCTGTTACCAAATAGAGGATCTGCTAAAATTCCAATGCGCATAAATAGCATATATAAAGAATTCCATGCACATTTCGTATTCAGGTAATCTAAACTATAATAATCTTAGACACATCAAAAGTAAACAGCTAACCATAAAAATGTAGAAATATTTGCACAACAAGCATCTTTACTATATTCAGCTTTCAAATACCATCAGTACAATCCTATATCTAAGTTTCTCAAAATAGCCATGAAAATAAATTACTTCTGCATTAGCATAGTCACAAGAAAATAAGCCAATGGGTACTTTTTTAAAATCATTCCAATCCTTCACTGCTTACAAGACAAAAGTCATAGCTAATAGTTTGCTTTGCAACTTCAATCTTAATATGAAGATACTGTCACTTGTTAATACAGTCTACTAGTCTTCTGCATGCTATCTAATTCTGAAAATACTAGGGCTACTAGCATCACAGCCATCATATACTTACAATGTAAATCTGTACATTGCAAAAATGAGTATATAAACCAGCTTAAAGTGTATGCCCTATTCACAATCTGATAATAAAAAGATGTTACACTGATGG
>NC_051415.1:28027022-28028617 GCF_015228065.2 Penaeus monodon
ATGTGAATGAACTTCTTTCCTGAGTATTTGCTTACATTTTGATTGGATGGACTAAAGATCTATGCATTATTATTTTTGCTTCTTATAAGGGTGATTGTCAACACTCCCCCGAGTTTGGATGACTTTTCAGGAGACTGGATACAAGTAGTAACTTTCCACATCCTGACTATTGCTAACAACACTACAAGGCTTGTTTAGAATGTTGCTTGATAAAAGTATATAAAGTATATAATAAAAAAGAATTGCTTTCTGTCCACTTGAGAGAACATGACTAAGACAAATATTGCACCCAATATTGTGTTCAGTTTAAGTAGTTGAAATGGTGCCTCTTGGCCAATAACATTTCTGAGTCATCAACAAGGCCAACTGATTTACAGATATTCATGCGTAAAAGAAAAAACCTAAGTGCAATTGTCCTTGACGTCAAAGGCAGGACAAAACCTTGAGATCAAAACAGGTAATTCCTTTTATCAACATCCTCAAACACAGATTAATCTTTCAAATAATGATCCACAAGTAAACCATTCCCTGACTTCTTTCCCAGCTGTGTTGTTCACCTTCCTCACACTTAAGTACAGTAAGACTTATTCTTAAATCGCTGCCTTCTAAAATGTCACGTAAAAGAATAGAAGATGAAAAAATAAAATGCTATCAAATTATGTACTAAATGGAAATTCTGCACAAGACAACTACAAAGATTTAATAAACTTGAAGCAAGGGATTTCTAGACGGCATTTAAATCTAAATAGTGCAGCAAGCCTTTGGCCTAAGAACTCTGCAATATTACAAATCACAAAACAAAGGTGAGACACAAGGAGAAAAAGGTATAGGTATAATTCTTTCTCTCTGAACTACACAAAATATGAGAAGAGGCTGACGATTACTCAGCATGGGTGGGAAGGAAGGAATAAGGAAGAAATAATTGAAAATTGTTTTATCATTTAAATCATTTAAATATCTCCCAGAAATATTGCCATTACATGTCTATAAAAATAAAAACCTATCATTTAGAATTAAGAAAAGAAAAGCATGGATAAGATAATTGGTCATTCTAAAACATTTTCTTCTATTAATTCCATAAAGCACTTCAATTCTGAGGCAAAACAGATAAGAAAGGCAAGAGATAATTTTTTATACCCTAAAAAGGGGTCTACATACAAAGAGATTTGGGAAAAAGAATTTAAAATAACAATAACAAGCTGCCCTCTGAAACTATTGGCTTGACAATGTCTAAACAGCTGTGCGCATAGTAGAGGAGTGGTGTCCATACATGAAGCTGCGAGGAATGGATGTGGTAGTTTTAGGAGCCCCGTGGCTCTGCTCTTCCCGTGAGTGCGAATGGGCAACAACAATGGAGAGACATCGTACCCATTCCTCTGCATTACTGGAATCCTGTCAAAGGAAAGGTGTCACACAGTTATTCCAACTTGTATCCACTCATTTTTCACACTGAGTAGTTTGCCTCATACAATCAGACATTTCAAAATATGCAATAAATAATTAGCATTATCAACTTTGCACTTTTGTCAATCTTTTTACTAGAAAAGATGCCTTAATTACATCATAAGTTCAATAACAGCTTACATATATATATA
>NC_051415.1:28029073-28029146 GCF_015228065.2 Penaeus monodon
TATGATAATGTAAGATAGAGTATGATGGATGTAGTAGAATGAGTAGAGAGAGGAGAGAGTGGTATTATTTTAT
>NC_051415.1:28030531-28030742 GCF_015228065.2 Penaeus monodon
CGTATATGTGTGTTTGTGTTATGTAAAATAGCAGCCTTACCTTGGCCTTAAGAACAAATGACTTGTTATCAGTAAATATTTCAAATGCTTTGGGAATGTGTCTGCTGCCACCTCTGTTCACCTTTACACTGCGTATCTGGTGCACGTCAATTCCTCCCTTTTCCTCCACCTTGTCCTGTTCCTGTTTAGAGATGGATATAAATTGGGTCAT
>NC_051415.1:28030783-28032047 GCF_015228065.2 Penaeus monodon
GGGATTATTTACTCCTTGATCTTGTGAATCCAAAGTTTCACAAGGTCAATTCTGTGACAAGAACTAAAACTTGAAAACTTCTACGAATTATCATGCTATACAAAATTTATTAACACAAAAAAATGAGATCATCGACATACCGTGCCAGCCCCCCTATAGGACAAATGAGCCCCTGAGAGCGTGAAGTACCGAGTTCGCCACCTGCGGAAAATTTTCCACTTGCTCTTCTTCTCTTTGAGTTGCCCCTCTATCACTGGTGTGTCCTCCTAAAGAGAAGGGTATTTATTGAATGCTGATCTACATTCATACTCTCCAAAACCAGACTATATTTTCAATTCAAAAAACATTATAATTATAAAAGTTTGAGGTCAAGATCTTTGCATGTATCACTCAGTTTTCTCCTTCTTATTCCTATCATCAGCATAAACTTAAAATCATTATGTAAGTAAGTCTAGAATATTTTAAAAATACAATGTTATTTTTATCAAATCTACTTAAAATGAATCAAAGGTGTCCTACAACAACTACTTCAAAATATTTAATAATGAAAAGCAAATGAAAAAAAAACTTGAATTGTCAAGCAAAACATGTTCCAACCTAACATAAATAAATACATTTCTTACATCGACAAAGCCCCGCGCCCTGTCAGGATGGTTACAGAGAAAGCAACCCCATTGCTGTTCAACACCATTGTACTCAAACACATCAAAGAACCTTGCATTTCGTAACTCATGTAACAGCATGTCCATATCCTGTAAAGATGGAGGTCACTTAGTCACTTATATACATTAATATCTACATTTTAAACAGGTTTACACATCTCAATAGTTAGAATAGTTTTTGATAAAAATGATATCAATATTTCAACAGATGAGCTGCATCTAGTATCATACTAAAGTGCTGCAGATAAACTATCTTTTATTATCAAATTTTCTTACATTAGAAATAAACTTAGGTAGTAATATGATCATGCAACTACACAAAAAGAAGAAAAGGAAAAGGGAAAGAAGTTTTTCACCTTTGCCGATGGGAATGCTGAGGTTACCAAAGTCACAAACGTCTTTGTGTCACACTTGAGTATATCCCAGCAATTTTTAAGACTGCTCACTTGTGTTTCTCGAGTGCTAAGTGCTACAGATGATCGTGCCTGTGAAAAAATCCATGTCAGGATTTAGCTTTCATGCTGTTAATTTTTTGTTTGCTTTTATTTCTTTTTGTAAAAAGATAATTTCTGACTCCTTCACAACATAAAAAATAAA
Source organism: Penaeus monodon (assembly GCF_015228065.2). Classification (NCBI taxonomy): domain Eukaryota; kingdom Metazoa; phylum Arthropoda; class Malacostraca; order Decapoda; family Penaeidae; genus Penaeus; species Penaeus monodon. The sequence continues at coordinate 28,032,043 of NC_051415.1, forward strand.
TAAAT
>NC_051415.1:28032587-28032660 GCF_015228065.2 Penaeus monodon
TCTCTTCATCAAAAACAAAACTGTTATAAAATTAATTCCTGCACATAGAGCTTTTAACAGATTTAAGTTACTT
>NC_051415.1:28032725-28033378 GCF_015228065.2 Penaeus monodon
CTAACATTTCTCTCATGATAATCTGGTAATTCATGCTTGCTTACCTGAAGTGCAAGGAACATGAGGTGTATCCAAATTCTTGGATTTCGGGTTTTCATAGTGAAGAAATGTTTGCTGTAGAGGCAGTGTTCCCCTTTCCCCTGACAGGCAAAGTAAAGCTTTGCATGTTTCTTGTTCTTCCTCTCTGCCAAGAAAGAATACACACATGAAATTAAGGAACTGTGACAATAATTCAAAGAGCTGCAGTATCTAAAGTTTACAGCAAATATTGTACACAAATAAAATTTGTACTTTAAAATTTTGAGCTTTAATAATAGATTACAGAAATATAACAATTGAATTATATAATATTTATCAGCATATAAGCTGAAGCCAAAGCAACATTCTAATAAACCACAAAACAAATTACCTTCTATACCACAGCGTATTGGTAGAGGAAGTTTAACAAAAACCTTCTGCATATATGCCTTGATTTTATCAAGGTGTTTCTCGCAGAAGTGCTGGACTGTATCACGCATAGCAAAGGGCTCAAAGACACTGATTCTCTGTTGAAAAAAAATATATATATAAACAAATAAATATGTATCTCAAAGGACTCAACTAGCAATGACCACATGTATTACACATACTTCTTAGCTCCTTCCTAATTGCTT
>NC_051415.1:28033419-28035106 GCF_015228065.2 Penaeus monodon
TATCATATTTATCAGCTTTTAACAACTGACTTCCTTCAACAAATATTTACATCTGTATATGACCCACCTGTGTACATGCGTTTGTTGTAGTTGTGTGAGGATCATGGGTGATGTGTGTTAATGTGGTATTGGACCTTGTTGCCACTGCATGACTGGTTGTGACAGAACTCACTATGAGAGAGAAATAAAAATATTAATTAATTAAGCAATAAGCATCTACATTCACCTAATATTAATTGTATATCACTGCTGCAGCTACAGTATCATCATGTCCAGCTGAAATACTTTTTTCAAAGTACATTAAGAAAAAAACTTAATTCTTAAGACATTTCATTGGACAACATATTTACCAGTGGGAGAGTGTAGTGTAGTGGTTGCAGTGGTAGGGGCGGGCGAGATGGAGGCTGTGGAAGGGGGTAAAGAGAGTGGGGACTGGGAGTGTCGGAGGTGAGAGACGACACTCCCGACACTGGACACCGGGGCTGGTGAAGTTGAGGGGGCTGTTGAGGGGAATTAAGCGAAGCATTCATCAGCTGGCATAGCTCCAAACCAAAAGCAAATGAAGCCCAGGAACAGCAAAAGCACATGTATAACAACAACACAAAATATCATTACACACTTCTCTAATAATAACTACTAGCTTAAAGCAGCAGAAATTTTACACATTTAACACTCCCATACAGTAAATGTCTGACTATTTTTGCTGACCTAAGTAGCCACATTACACATGTATGTAAAGCATTTTATACTTAATGAGACACCTGACAATACACATATCAGTACATGTTATTGATTTTTTTTTATCTTTTAATAATCACCATACTGCAAACTATATTAATGCTAGGATCAATTCTTAACCCTGAGATCACAGTTTTCAATAGTGTTCCCAAGCAAGCTTTAGCTTCTCCTTCAAACTTCACTCTTAGCAAACTAAGAAAGACTGCACTTACCAAGCTCTCTAGAGGACAAGTGCAGTGGGAGTGAGAGTGTATGATGCCCTGTGTGTGTGACTGCCGTGTTTTGGGACACATCAGGGGGCAGCAAGGTAGCCTGAGACTGATGGGATCCTAAAACACCTGATGATGCCCCAAGCTCTCCAGTTCCTTCTCTCAGTGTTGCTAAAGAGGAACTCATGCTCTTTGCTGGGCTTACTGTACCTAATAGGTAGATAATGAGAGGGCAAAACTTGAAATATCACTTGGTAAAATAAACAGAAGACAATATACTACACCTACTACCCTTAGAGAAACAAATCATGATTATTTGTTATAATAAAATTTTTATCTGAAGAAGTTTTAAATAATTCCATTATTTGAACATTCTAGTTACTCCACTAATGGAACCCTTCACTTACCAGGCAATGGTGAGACTGTGGACATAGGAACCCCAGCTGGAGGTGGGGGACTTGACACCAAGCGTGAACCCCCTATTTGTGAACCCCCAACCTGTGAGCCCCCCATGTGGTGGCCTATGGTTGACCCTGGGAGATGGCCAGAACTTGGCCCCAAATGACCAGAAAACAGACGGGAGGGAGGTGCTAACACTGTTATGGACCGATTCATATGCAAGCCATGAGATGAACTGATGCGTGTCATGGATTTGTCAAGCTGGATTGTAGAGGAACCTAGACGGCCAGTGCTCTGTGGTACTTTAAAAGAAATTGAAGTTGTAGTACAGTGTTTGTATG
>NC_051415.1:28035206-28035923 GCF_015228065.2 Penaeus monodon
GAATAAAAAAATCTTTCACAGTGACTAAAAAAAAAAAAAAAATCCAGAATATACAGAAAGACTGTCAGTGTTCTTTCAAAGACCAAAAAGCTGCACTTACAAGCATTCAGCCTGGGCATGGACCTATTTGAAGCCGTGACCAGACGTCCAGTGCTGCGAGAGGTATCACTATGCTTCTGATACTTGTGGCCAAACTTCCCTGCATTGGCTGTGGTTGAAGTGTGTGGTTGAAAGATGGCAAGATCTCGTGAGGGTAGGCTAATGTCCGTGCGACTGGAGCCAACCAAGGCTTCTGTTCTATTACCACCCCCTCCACCCACACGCACAATTGTTACACCTCCAGGTGTATGGTTAACATTAGTATTTCTGAAACAGAGACCGTGCATTTTCGTTGGAGCATTTAGATATAAATCAAAACATAAAAACAGCTGAATAAACTCCCATCATAAAATCCTTCCTTAAAATCAGTAGAATTCTTACCTAATTTCATTGTACTCATTATTTAGCTGCTGGATATACACCCGCGCGGATACATTGGCACGGTCCATGCATTTGTTGACGGCAGTGAGTAAGGACTCTGACTCCACCAAAAGAGCTGGGTACTGACTGCACAACACCTGCACCTCCCTCAGTACTGAAAAAAAGATATAGCATCAGATCTGTCTTTAAAAAAACCTTTTTTCATATATGTAAGCCAATGCTAATTTCTTCATTTTC
>NC_051415.1:28036127-28037302 GCF_015228065.2 Penaeus monodon
TGGACGTGCTCCCCCCCCCCACACACACTCTTTCCCTCTCTTACAATACATGATAATAATGCATTGTAACCTAAATAACAAAAACAATTATCAATCTTAAAAAAAAAGAATGAGAATACATGCTAGTATCTTGAAGAAGTAAATAAGTACTTCTTGATTCATGTCACAAGCACAAGAAACCATTAAGTATTATATAATTAGTAAATCCTCTAGTTGTCTGTATCTTGTCTTTCTTTCTAAAATAATGATTAGGAAAATTACAGCACACCTTGTCACTTACAACACCATCACTCCCATTTAGGTTATTGGATTAGTTAATCAATTATGAACTGCATTTATGGTAAATCTGGAAGTCACACGAGTCTACTCACCAACTCCCAAATTTGCAGAGTCAACTTTTGGGAGCTGCTGAGCAATGTAGTCAAGGGCGCTCTTTCCCTTCTCTTTGCTGAGTCTGCCCACAGCTGCCATTACCTGGGTTCATGAACAGATAAATCTAACTAGTGATGAAATGAAAATAAAACTACCATTACCAAAGAACTACTGTTGTGCGTGACTGTAAAAATGGAAACAAAATTGAGACAAAAATAAATTAGATGTTGAACATATCAATAAATTAACTACATTAAACAGTCAGCACTTGAATAAAAATAGTGATAACGGATATTACAAAATAAACTGACACAAGCAAACCTTAAATATCAATGTTCACAGAGAATAAAAAAGATAAGCATTAAAAACTGTTTGAAAATCAAAAAACTAAAATGTGCACAAAAAGAAAGGGATACATTTCATGCTGTAAAACAGAATGGTAATCACCCACCTGCAGAGCTAGTGCCAAACAATGAGGTTGCTGTTCAATAATACTCTTTAATCTGGTCACATGCTCTGTGAAAGGGCCTGGTCGCCACGAGCACAATTCTACAAATATCTGTAGTGTGGCCATAGAAGTACCACTTATGCTGAGACACTCCACTAGTTGTGGTAATGATGGTTCCAGTAGCTGTTGGACAGAAAAGAGATGATCAAAATCCAACATGCATTCTCTTTTCAAGAAACTGCACACAAAAATTTACAAACAACACATCTATATCAGTATCACAGAGAAATGATAAGGTGATCAATATCAAAAATTTTTTTACATGAGGCTTCCCTGTGTAGCAGTACCAGTAACA
>NC_051415.1:28037615-28038233 GCF_015228065.2 Penaeus monodon
CAATCATATATTTACCGCAGGTCTGTTCTTAGCAACAAGGGAAAAAAGCATGAGAAGTCCAAGTTTTTCATTGGTATCACACTGTGGCAGAAGGGAAACCAAAGTCATAACATGGTCATGGATAGGTTCCTTCTTGACAGCATATATCTGGGGCAGAACTCGAGACAGGGAGTAGTTGCCTGAAAGAAGAACGGGAGAAAAGTTCAAATACTTCATAATGATCTAAGGTATGAATGACTTAACACTTTTAAGTATATAACCAGACTTAAATCTCATAAACCAGACTTATAGTGAAGTAACTAGGTTTATAATACCTTTCCATTTTTAATGCATTTCTTTTCTGACTGGCATTCCTTAGGGACGTGAACAAACTGTAGCTTGCCTAGATACATATGGTAAATATTTATTTTTCAGATTACGGAGGCCAAGGTATCACTGGACTTATATGAAGTATATAAAGCTTTTTGTTCCTTTACCATTTCATAATATTAATATTTCCTCTCCATTCAGTGTTTATCTTATTTTGTATTTATATCTCCTATAGTTTAGTTTTTCACATTCAGTATTGTAAATCTTTGGTTCTTACCTCTACAGAAATATTTTATGAAATACATGGAA
>NC_051415.1:28038322-28038679 GCF_015228065.2 Penaeus monodon
TAAAAATGCCTGATAAAGGCTGGCACTCCAACAAAAGCTAACAATCTTCCATCACTTATGTTCTGCCTAAATAGAGCCTGTAGACCCCTCCGGTGATTAACTGTTAAATAAGGAGCCAGACTAAACTATTTTGCCAGATTAATTGTAAGTAGTGGCGGATTATTAGCTTTTCTAGATTATGCAGCACAAAATTTGTGCTAATTCACTATTATGCTTTCCAAAGCAAGTTTCAATGAAACTAGCAGAACAAAGGTTCATATCTTCCATGACTCAATGTTAGCTCAGATTTTTTTCAATTTTCCCCTTTCTTTCACTTCCTTAATTACCTGTTGTGGGTAATTTCAGTAATATTAAGAT
>NC_051415.1:28039109-28039579 GCF_015228065.2 Penaeus monodon
GAAAAAATATATATATCAAAATTATCATTATACAACTATGATATACATGTCCCGTCCAGATAGAAACATTGGAATCCCACAAGTGCCTCCATGCTTGCTGGCTGGAGTAATAGTCTCATAGCAATGCAGTCACTTTATAAACAATAACCAAAACTTTACTTGTTATCTATAATATATAATGAAAAAGAGGTTGATCAGAGACATTCTGATGTTAGCAGTCCTGCAACAGTCACTAAACTACAAGCAGTGCTAGGCTATTATGCCAAGATAAAGATTGCAGACCTTCCCTGCAATATCTCATCACAAAAGTAACCAGTTCTAGAACTACCTTTGCAAAATATACATGGTAAAGGTTTGTTGTCTTGTGCATGCATGTGGGTTTGTGATCATTTGACTTGACACCAGTTAGGTTGGAGTTAAGATTATAGGCCTTCCATTACAGATCCCAGAGAGGTTGGAGTTTTACATGA
>NC_051415.1:28039714-28041166 GCF_015228065.2 Penaeus monodon
TCTTTAACAAAAGATGTCTTATAAACATAACCAGCAAAAACAGGCAACAAAACTTGAGATCATGTACTGGTAAGCTTTCAATCTCTTACATACTTTTGTATATGTTCACTGTCATAGTCTACTTACAGCACAAACCAACAAAACCTTCACAATGCATAATCCTGGCAAGTTAGATTGTGGCAACTTCACTGGAAACTGATCTCTAAAAACAGTTTAGTCTCCATAATAAACTTAATAGAAGCTTCTCGTCCTTGGTTTTGAAGTGGTGTGGTCACATATTCAAGAATGACAAAACAAATACAAAATGAAAATTATCCTCATGGCAAGAGATAACCACATAATGCAAAGAAAATACTGGTTCTGTATCTTTGGTAAATGAACAATGACACTTCCTGTCAATGATTTCACACAAAATTCTCAGCAACACATCAAACTTATTAGGCTTAAATACATCTAAAATACATTTTTATTTACCTCTTACACAGTTACCTTTTACTTCAAATAATATAACTGACATATGTGGGTCCAAAAAAATACAAAGAGAATGTATATACCAGAAATGGAACTCTATACATCCTATTTTCGAAGCAATCCAATAATCGTGAATTTTATTCCGGAATGCAAAAAACGAGTGACCTCTTTTTGACAGTCAGATCAACTGATTTACTCACCAAAGTTACTTACAGGACAACCAATCTTCTATGGAATATGCTTAAGAAACCATCATATGCCTGGCATTTGTGGGCAACCAGAAAAAACCCTCTTCACGCGTCAGAAGAGAGCCGCAAAGCTCAAACAAGTAAGACCATTTTTCTTCCAAGAAAGTTCACTGACTCAACCCGATTCCCTGCTATCCATAAGAAAATCGTATATCTACCTTTCTAGCACCACCACAAGCACAAATACTACTCTAAATGCATTTGTTAACAACCATATTACTCAGGTTAAGTTATGAATACGACATGAAGCGTTGTCCGACCTCTACTTACATTGTAAATAGCGTAATGACACATAAACTAACATCATTCTGCCATATTGTCAACAAACCTCAAGCGAGCATCTAGCACCCCCAAAACACACCCAACCTTAAACAAATAAAAAATAACACACACCCCAATCCTCTTCCAAGACACAAAACGCATTATAAAAACGACCTTAATTTCCTACCAAACCCCCGCAAAAAAACATTTTCCAAACGCATTTCACCGAACCTTCAGGATTTCATTTGAGCGCAGGTCCTGAGCGAGGAACCGCACCTGTTGAGCGAACGGGCGACCTGCGGTTCACTCACGCCCGTTATTATTGCTCTCGGTTCCTCCACACAAGGAAGTCCGGCGCCGCAAGGGACCGCAGGCCTGTTCAAACTCCTTCAGCTCCTCCAAGGTGGCGGAAGGACTTTTTCATGGGTCGGGGAAAGGTGCGGGCCCTTATGAAGGCCGCTTTGGGGTGGTG
>NC_051415.1:28041499-28041684 GCF_015228065.2 Penaeus monodon
TTTGAAATACACGTGTCTGTCCACTGGGCAATTGCTGAAGAAATAATTATTTCTTGATTATAATCAATATCGGGAAATATTACTATTTCGTAATAGGATTTATTTCACGTTGAAATATTCTACGATTTCGTGTCTTTGTTTAGTGTCTTTTTTTTCTCACAAGTGTTGCAGTTTGGAATCAGTGT
>NC_051415.1:28042390-28042791 GCF_015228065.2 Penaeus monodon
AAGAATATACCACAGAAAAAAAAACTCTATGACACCCTTTTAGTCTAACTTTTCTTTCCAGGCTTTATAAATGACATGACGAAAATATACCGATCATATGCAGAATCCCTATACAAATATACACAAATCCCACACAAAAACACACAGTTACACAGCCTTTGACGGAGAGACAAAAGCAAGAAAATGTCAGGCACCCGTGAGAGGCTAGGTTATCGTCCCCACCATTTTTCGCGTGACTCTCTGTCTGAACTTCGTATTTTTGTTCAGTCGTCTTCACTCGTACATGATTGTGCACTTCCTCCGTCACGTGGGCACAAAACCTTGATTAGTTCATGAGGAATTGCGTTCATGTGCAGACTGCTGAGGGTGTTTATCCTTCTAGCTATCTGCCTGGCTATTTG
>NC_051415.1:28042988-28043455 GCF_015228065.2 Penaeus monodon
CTATGATTTCTGGTGTAGTAGGAATATCAGTTTAAAACTGCGAAATTTGTAAAACAATTAAACACCACTAGAGACCACAAAGTCCTTGCGCTTTTACCACAAAAGATGTGTGTAAGTGAGTACTACGATTTAGCCAGAGGTACTTAGTAGAGTGTTATGTGGATGCTGTATCTACTTTACAATTGTTTCGATGCGTAGCGCTTAATTTCCACATGTTTAGCAACCTATAACCTATATATCTGGCAAATGGAGACATCAGGTATATGTGCAATAAACGGATTGAAGTCTAAATAGGATAAATATGATGCTTTAATCATTGTGTGCGCCATGATATTGACTCAAGACCTGTCTAATCCAAATGGTGGGTTGCGCCAAAGTGTTAAAAGGAATCCGGGGGAAGGGGAGGAACATCCCAAAACATGCTTCAAGCCCCTCCTTCGCAATAAATTCCGCACAAGCTTTTAAAC
>NC_051415.1:28043925-28044196 GCF_015228065.2 Penaeus monodon
CTACGTTTGGATGCTATATAAAATGTTCATTTTATCTTCATTATTACCATTTTGAAATACACGTGTCTGTCCACTGGGCAATTGCTGAAGAAATAATTATTTCTTGATTATAATCAATATCGGGAAATATTACTATTTCGTACAGTACTTCCCGCCTTTATAGGACTTCGTAATAGGATTTATTTCACGTTGAAATATTCTACGATTTCGTGTCTTTGTATAACGTTTGGTGTCTTTTTTTCTCACAAGTGTTGCAGTTTGGAATCAGTGT
>NC_051415.1:28044839-28045209 GCF_015228065.2 Penaeus monodon
TAACACCCTTTTAGTCTAACTTTTTTCCAGGTTATATAAATGACATGACGAAAATATACCGATCATATGCAGAATCCCTATACAAATATACACAAATCCCACACAAAAACACACAGTTACACAGCCTTTGACGGAGAGACAAAAGCAAGAAAATGTCAGGCACCCGTGAGAGGCTAGGTTATCGTCCCCACTATTTTTCGCGTGACTCTCTGTCTGAACTTCGTATTTTTGTTCAGTCGTCTTCACTCGTACATGATTGTGCACTTCCTCCGTCACGTGGGCACAAAACCTTGATTAGTTCACGAGGAATTGCGTTCATGTGCAGACTGCTGAGGGTGTTTATCCTTCTAGCTATCTGCCTGGCTATTTG
>NC_051415.1:28045400-28045928 GCF_015228065.2 Penaeus monodon
TTAGGAAACAGCTCCTATGATTTCTGGTGTAGTAGGAATATCAGTTTAAAACGGCGAAATTTGTAAAACAATTAAACACCACTAGAGACCACAAAGTCCTTGCGCTTTTACCACAAAAGATGTGTGTAAGTGAGTACTACGATTTAGCCAGAGGTACTTAGTAGAGTGTTATGTGGATGCTGTATCTACTTTACAATTGTTTCGATGCGTAGCGCTTAATTTCCACATGTTTAGCAACCTATAACCTATATATCTGGTAAATGGAGACATCAGGTATATGTGCAATAAACGGATTGAAGTGTAAATAGGATAGATATGATGCTTTAATCATTGTGTGCGCCATGATATTGACTCAAGACCTGTCTCCTTTTCAGTAACAAAGCGCAGCTGAAGGTCACTGAGAACAAAACAACTTGCTATGAAGCGCCGTCTTGAGAAACATGCAATCTGTCATTTTTTTACGTGTTAAAAATAAAAACGAGTTATACTTGCATTTGCAAGCTCTCGTCCTAGCATGTGTGCATACTA
>NC_051415.1:28046203-28046779 GCF_015228065.2 Penaeus monodon
TGAAAGATTTAGACACGAGTATTTCAACTAAAATGCTGAATCAACTTTTGTAAAGGGTGAAGTTTAAAGAAAATTCATATCAAAACATTCATACTCTCGTTTCTTTTTCCGTATGACTCTCCTGTGAATCAAGTGGTGGGCGAGAACTTTCAATTCAAGGAATATAGGTAATATGCGCACGCAGTTGTGGCGAAGTGGAACGTGAAAATCAAAGTTTTATATTGAATCCCATCCCAGCAGAGAATTCACCGACCACGATGAAGATTTCCCCACAACTAAGGCAAGTCAGGAAAGTCCCGTTAAAAGCGTTTGGATTCCCTCCAGAAATCCAGTGTGATACCTGGAAAGTTGCAATACAATACCTCGCCCTAATGACACGCCTCGGTTCGGTGATCACTAACCACGCCAAGGTTTGCGCGTCCGTCGTGAGGGTTCGTTCCTGGAGTTGAAACGTCTAAATGATTTGCGTTATAAGATATTGTATTACGTATTTAAAAAAAGGCATTCATTTAGATAAATGAGTACCTGTTTAGTACAAGTTTATCTAACGAGGTACTGTGTTTAAGTTCATTAAGG
>NC_051415.1:28047309-28047521 GCF_015228065.2 Penaeus monodon
GGCCTACGATGTGAGTAATAAAACTATTTGCAGAAGCTAACAAAGTTGACAGTTCTATCCAAGGAACAAAGAAGAAAAACATAAATATATACAAGGAATTTTGAACGAACAGTTTGGAACAAGAAGAGTGGAGATGCCATTACTTCAGCTGAAGGTCGAAGCATCACAAGTACTATTTTTAAATGTTAACTGTTAGTGTTAACATGCGAACA
>NC_051415.1:28047546-28047862 GCF_015228065.2 Penaeus monodon
GTCTGTCTGTCTGTCTTACCTCACAAGGAAACAGTCTCCATATTGCTTAATATATCACTTTGCATATTATAACGGAGTTTTACCTTTTACCAACCTTTAATATATAATCGTTTGTTTACTTCCCTCTGTGCATATTTCCTTACCTATATATTACATTACTATAAACACTCATTTTATGTAATAATTACCTAGTCTATGACCATGTGAACCGTTTATTCCTTCAGTATTTGTGCAGCGGGTAAAATTCTCCCATCTCACCGCCTGAACCAAATAATTGAAAATTCGTCATTCTTACACGGTAAATTTTCTTTACACA
>NC_051415.1:28050432-28050609 GCF_015228065.2 Penaeus monodon
GTTCCTTCAAATTCGCTCACTTTGCAGTTTTGCTGAATGCCTTAGATCCCGCAATTTAGTCATCGCCAATGAACGGATAAATGTCTTAAATATGCAATCACAGCAATATTTGTGAGTGTGTTTGATCATAAGTTTAACCAGTAAATGCGGATTCAAAAGAAACATAAAACACGCACG
>NC_051415.1:28050828-28051126 GCF_015228065.2 Penaeus monodon
TAAAAATGTGTTACTAAGAAAGGTATTACTCTTCTGGGAGAAACCATATATTTTCGGCTTTCTTCATATATCTCATTTATAGTGTTGGTTATGTCAAAATCTTTATTAGCCATGTTGATAATTAATTTTCAAATCTGATATGCATAATAACTGACTAGGTTTTCCGGGAATGTGTAGCCTATGTGAAATATGTATTCTAGAATAAATATTTACATACAGCGACCATATACGATTTTATCAAATGTGCTTACTGGTAAGTAGAAACAGAAGTAAAAAGACAAAGAAAAAAATATTTATG
>NC_051415.1:28051256-28051757 GCF_015228065.2 Penaeus monodon
GATTAGTTGTTGTGTCTGTATCTACATTTTTATCTTCTTATTAATGTTATATTTTAGTTCTATGTTTCTTTATCTTGCAAAACTTGACATGGTTAAAATACAATGGTTTACCCGAACACAATGATAACAGAAAACGAGTATTTACTTTTTCACAGAAAATGTAAATTATGAAGGAGAGACTATTTTAAATTAGAAATTTCCTACATTTTGAAACCGAGATGCATTTGCGAGGCTTTCGGCTTGTTGACTGGATGCATTATATCCCAATATCCCCCTGTTTAGGATTCCAGTATTCTTTACGGTATTCGTATATGATATACCTATATATGAATGTTACGTGATAACCTGTACCGATAAATACAATAGCAATATTTTGAAAATGGTTAAAACAAAGATTAATCGTTCAGTAGTTAGTAAGCAATATTTAGTAAACAAGTTTTCAACAATAACTACATATCCCATTAATATAGACAATAGCGTAATCACCGGATGATATGTCGT
>NC_051415.1:28051955-28052070 GCF_015228065.2 Penaeus monodon
GAAAAATATGGTCTTATAAGGAGTTCGTGAAGAAAGGCATAGTAAGTGTATACCAAACTTATTTTTTAATATCATCGAAACGAAAATAATTCCAAACATTTGCAAATAGGTTTCT
>NC_051415.1:28052104-28052216 GCF_015228065.2 Penaeus monodon
GCCTCAGTTTCAACCAAACCCACAGATCAAAATAATGCTATACAAGCCGGCATGAATATCTATGTATGTTTAAACGGCACAATGATGGAAAGTAAACACGTATGTTGCATAA
>NC_051415.1:28054269-28054652 GCF_015228065.2 Penaeus monodon
TAGAAAAAGAGTCCCTGAATCCTGGACACAATAAAAAAGAATAAAATGGTGATGTAGTTTTTATTTTCAGAAAAGGAAATTTATCTACACAGCTATTGCAACTCAGACTTTTTCTGTTGACGAAACTTGCAAGAATAAACTGTTAAAAGCTAGGTGAGATATGTTTTATATTAAATCACAAGTATACTCCAGACATATAGCACAGTCATAAACGTGGACATTACTGTGTAAATGATAATTTGATGAATTTTTCCCTTCACTTATTTTAATTGCTCTTCAAATCTCTCATCGTTGAAGTTTAAAATCCATTTGATAAGCAGACACCATTCTAGAATATACCAACAAATATTTCCTTACGAAGCACTGTGCTGGTAAATTAACAG
>NC_051415.1:28054739-28054911 GCF_015228065.2 Penaeus monodon
GCGTGTGTGTGTGATCCTGATGGCTTAGTTAACATCTCCGCTGGAGGCTCTGCATTGTGCTAATGTAACAAGCAACATCTATTAAAAGAAACCAAAAATATAAGAACATAATTTCTGAATGCGATGAAGACAGGTGAATAGAGGAGAAATGAAGAATCGAAAATAAGTTTAG
>NC_051415.1:28055123-28055396 GCF_015228065.2 Penaeus monodon
AAAAACGAAACACACTGAATCTCAACGCATTCATTTTTCTCTGAAGCCGATTCATAAACTCCGGACCAGTGAATCTCCACAAGCGTGTTTACGTGTTAGTCGAGTAGCAGAAAGGACTCTAGATGGCGCGCGTGTTCCTCTCTCGCTTCTTACACACGTTTTCGAACAGGAAAGCGATAACTGCCAGAGCGATACCTTTGGGGCAGAAGAGTAGATTTATTAGAATTATTAATGCGTTCTAGTTGTTGGAATGTTTTGGTTAAGATACCGATT
>NC_051415.1:28055607-28055858 GCF_015228065.2 Penaeus monodon
CAAAGACTCCCATCACCTCACAAAATAGCCCTCACCGCCCACATAGAGAGAGAAAACCCCATAGAAGTCCTGAAGCTCGAGAGGGCGCAAGGAGGAGCTGCTGGAGGAGTGGGCGAACGTCCGGCACTTAGAAGCGTTCATTATCTCGTTGTAGAAGAGATGCTGGATGATGCCGAACTCCCTGAGACCACGGATCCTGTGCGTGAGAGGGAGGAAACGGGTGAGTTTGTTGAATGTGATTATGTTTACTG
>NC_051415.1:28056070-28056230 GCF_015228065.2 Penaeus monodon
GTTGTTTTGTTATTAGTTTTGTTACTACTTTTTGGGGAATTCTTTTTGGAAGCTGACGAACGCTTATGGTAATTATAAATGTAATAGAAAATAAGAAGAATGAAAAGATGTTCACTTATAAGGAATTAACATATCATTCATTAGAACATTTTCTTCCCCT
>NC_051415.1:28056290-28056488 GCF_015228065.2 Penaeus monodon
CGGACTACTGCAAAGATTATCGAACAGAATCTATCATTACGTACATGTGGTTAATTTTTGGTTTCAAGTGAAAACCTTTGCGAAATCCCATAGCGACAGCCGTGCCGCTCAGTACACCGTCCGAAGACATATAGACCCGACACTCGCCTGTCTGTAAGGAGAAGAGGCTATGAGTGCATTTCGTATACTGTGTTCGAT
>NC_051415.1:28056592-28056906 GCF_015228065.2 Penaeus monodon
ATTCGTACTGAAATCAACACTTAACTGAATGTATCTCCCCACACACACACATAAGACAGAAGGCTCCCACACGCGGCGCGCCCATACACCCCCACCCATCCCCACCTTCGAGAAGGAATCGTCGATAAGTTTGAGTTGACCGGTGAAGGAAGACAAGCCAGCGAGCGTCCCATCGAACACCTCGGCGATGGCTTTGACTATGATGCCGTCCACTCTCGCTCGCTCGCGCAGACGACCCAGGGAGGAGTTCGGTGCAGCGCCCTGTGTAGGAGGAGATAGAGGTGGTTTTATTTTTCTAGTCTTGTTGGCAGGGG
>NC_051415.1:28056937-28057278 GCF_015228065.2 Penaeus monodon
TATCATCTCATTCAAAGTCGAGGTTATGTTATGGTTATTCTTATTTTAAGTAAATATCCATCTCTCCAGGCACCTTACCCTGGTGAATTCATCGGAAAGGCTTCCCTCTATGATGTGCACGGGGATGTTCGTCTCAAGGAACTCCTCGATGTTGGAGAAGGGGAGGGTAACCTTAGGGAGAATTAGCATGGCCTTCAGGTTGGAACGGTAGACGGTGCCGACGATCAGGACGGCGATGAGCCAAAGGCCAGACAAGGTGCGCAGTGCCAGTTCCTGTGGCTCCCAAGGAACAGCTGTTGGTGGAGAACGAGGTTGGAAAAGGAGCTCCTGGGGTCATGGTT
>NC_051415.1:28058424-28058780 GCF_015228065.2 Penaeus monodon
GTGAATGTCTACAGGCAGGTAAAAATAACGAATAAGGATTTTCCGTAAACCGCATTAAGGATATCATCAACTGACAAACAACCGAATATCTGAACTAAATCGCATATGTGACATATTTCAAACATTATATCAGCATAAAACTAGGTCAATTAGGTAAAGCGACAACAGTGAGAACAAAGAAAATGAAATACCTTGGAAGATGGCGGACGAATAAGTCCACAGGACGGATTTGTACAGACTCTCAGATATCCTCGGCGACCTATCACTATTGCAAGGGTTCTCGCGACTAGTTCTGAAAACAGTAAGGGTTGATATGGGTAAAATATATAGCGGTAGAGATAGATAGATAGATTTTT
>NC_051415.1:28060277-28060383 GCF_015228065.2 Penaeus monodon
CATATTTTCTTCTAGTTTCAAAACAAACAGAGGCGGTTGTTTATAAATGACTCCGCCCCCGTAAATACGAGCTAAGTCATAGCAAACTGTAACACGATACTTTTTT
>NC_051415.1:28060592-28060831 GCF_015228065.2 Penaeus monodon
TATTTCAGTGAAAATAGCAACATAAATATATACCCAATACCTCCTACCACTTTCTTCCCACTCATCATAATTACCATAACGATCCCATTGGCGATGGTAGATTAAGTACGAGATACTCACGGTTGCCACAGAAACCTTTCATAGCCGAGGTGCACGGTTGCCCAGGCGGCGCACATCACCAACGAACTCAAGAACAGAAGGAGCCACATCTGTTCGTAAATAGCAGGCGAATACCTATG
>NC_051415.1:28061225-28061484 GCF_015228065.2 Penaeus monodon
CGTACATGTACAGACACATATATTTCCTTCTACTACACTTAATCTAGTAAATGTCCTTTACGCACCACAGGAGAATAAGGTTTAATAAAGCCAGTCATATCTGCTTCAAAAGAGGGTCGTTTGTAAAGTACAGTCTGCTGGTCCATGTGAATGTATTCGCTGAAATCCATGACCTTGCTCCGTATGAGTGACATACCTATTGGCACTAAGGTCATGTCCACCTCCTTCAAAGAAAAAGGGAGTGAGTATATAAAGGCAT
>NC_051415.1:28062820-28063875 GCF_015228065.2 Penaeus monodon
TTCAGTAACTGATGATGGTATTTGAAGGCAATTACCCAGAAGCGTATATACATTATCGGCAAGAATAATCATAACTTTATCGGTTATGTAAGGGGGTACAGAAAAAAATGAAGATGTGTAAAGGCAACAGAGAAACGAAATATACTTAACCAATCGAAGAATAACTAACTGATAAACCGCAATATGAAATTTCTGAACATTGTCACTTTTTAATTACGATGCTTACCCCGTTCTTCATCATCCCGAGGGCTCCCATGAAGCTTCCGTTGGGGAGCATCTTTCCCCAGCTCTCTCCAAGCGGGACGATAATCTTGTAGCTGAGATGATGCAACGAGAGAGAGGAAAAGAGGATCGTATTTGTGAGAAAGAGATCAAATGGAAACAAATCGTCTTCGTGATTGAGTTATTGAGAGCTAATTAGGATGATTACAGAAAGTTAAATGAATTATGAATTTCGGTTAAAATCAGGATATGATACGATGGCTATTACAGTCGTTATAGTATTGAATAATGAGGTATTCAATGGTGAAAGAGAGACGTGAAATCACTCTTTTAATGTCTCTGCTTCTAATATACTCTACTTCTCTACAAATAAGCGTCTAATCTTTAACCAAGTTCTCCTTTAGGTCTTCTCTATCTCAATCAGCCTCCATTTATAGATTTATTTCTCGAGACTCTTAATCTTAATCTTAATCCTGGTGAACCAACACCATGATCTCAACTTCATCTTGATCCCAAGACTTGCTTTTAACCCTAACGACCCAACACCCTGATCTCAACTTCCAAAGAAATCCAGACACCCCAACTTCAACTCGATCTCAACTTCCCAAGACGTCCCCTCTCCCCAGGAGTTCTCACCAGAAGCCAAGATGCGTCGCCAAGATATCCATGACCTTCCTCATGAGACCGTCCAACTCGTCAGGTGACTGCCCCGCCTCCCACCAGGTATAGGGGGGCCACTGAAAGAAACAAGGTGAGAGAGTGAAAAAAATGAAGGGGAGGCTCAGAAAGTATGTTTTCTGTTGGAATATTTGTGTTTTTTATATCTCTTATAT
>NC_051415.1:28063919-28064287 GCF_015228065.2 Penaeus monodon
CCTTTCTTTTTTTGTGTGTAATGTATTGAAAAAAGTTAACACATTTTACGAAACTCACTTTATTGATGATGAGGGTGATGCTAATATTCATACTAATAAAGACTACTTAACAATAAGATACTTAGAAAGAAAACCGTATTGCGTATTGAACGTTTTAGTTTTTGACAGACTGTGTAACTCAATTAGCATATCATAAAGATTCCCTTTATTGGCGTTAATTAATACTTTTCAACTTCACATTTTCTTTGAGAAGAAAGTTTATTGTTCCACAAAGACTAAAAGTGAACGACAATGAACAGTTCTCAAGAGACCAAGATCAAAAGCCATTCGACCTAAGCATTTGGCAACAATAGGTTTCCATTAACACG
>NC_051415.1:28064516-28065619 GCF_015228065.2 Penaeus monodon
TTCTTTAACTTACCCGAAGCGCCAGCACTCTCAGACAGTCTTGACCCACCTCGACGTCTGTCATCGCTGCAACTGGAACCTCAAGCGAGTCATTCGAAATATATATGTATCACGCTACTCGGCAATGGCAGAGGGGGATTGGGGAGGGGGAGGAGAAAAGGAGGGGGTTTAAGAGAGAGAAGTAAGGGGAGGGAGAGGGGAAGAAGAAGGGAGAAGGGAGGAACTAGGAGGGGGAAGAGAGGGGAGGGGGAGGGGAAGAAAAAGGGAGAAGGGAGGAACTAGGAAGGGGAAGAGAGGGGAGAGAGAGGGGAAAAAGAAGGTAGAAGGGAGGAACTAGGAGGGGGACGAGAGGGGTGGGAAAAGGGAAGGAAATGGGAGAAGGGAGAAATTGGAAGGAAGGGAGAGGGAAAGAAGAAGGGAGAATTGAAGGAATAAGAAGGGAAGCGAAGGTAGGGAGAGTAGATGAAGAAGGGAGGATTAAAAAGAAGGAAGGGAGGAGGAGGGGGGGGAGGAGGAGGAAGAGGGGTAGGAGGGGGGGGGGGAGGAGAAGGAGGAAGGAGGGGGAGAAGGAGGAGGAGGAGGAAAGGAGGAGGAGGAGGAAAGAAGGTAGAAGAGGAATGGGATGGAAGAGAGAGAGAGGGGAGGGAGAAGGTTAAGGAGGGGGGGGGGGAGGGAATCGGGAAGGAGGGGGAGAAAAGGACAGGAGGGAGACAGCTAATTGTTGCCTGATAATTACTTTTATCGCATTGAGCAGCTGCATAAATCATGATGGCAAGACGCATAAAAAAAAACCAAACCAACAAAATTACACAAATCGGATGAACTGATTAAACAGCCGCTTATTTTGGTCTGAGCATTAGAGGATTTTAGGAGAGAGATTGTCACTCAACACACAGCATCCAGTTCAACATGAAAGATTTCCCCCCAACATTAGCCTACCGACGTTACCAGCCAGCGTAGGGGAAGGTATTGTGCGAAAGTCATGAAAGCATGGAAGTAATACTACGTGGGGATGCTTTACCAATGCAAAATACACAATCTTGCTCATGACTCTAGTAATGCAGGATTTTCGAAAGGTTTTGAGCAACTGGGTATCGGTGGCA
>NC_051415.1:28065659-28065758 GCF_015228065.2 Penaeus monodon
AAGCTATGTCATTAACTCTTAATTACTACACACTGATTGGAATTGTATAATGCATATGGAAATTTGACATCGAAGCGTTGATCACATATTTTCCTTTAT
>NC_051415.1:28065919-28066128 GCF_015228065.2 Penaeus monodon
GGGGGAGAAGGAGAAAGGAAGGGGAAGGAGTCTCAAAGACAGACGGGGCAGGAGAAGCAGAGGGGAAACGGAGGGAACTTCAAGAGGAAAAGGGGATGGGTAAGGGGAGAGGAAAAAGGGTCTGAGAAGGGGCTCGGAGAAACAAGGGCATGGGAGGGAAAAGGAAAGGGGTGAAAGAGATAAGTGAGATTAAGGAGGATGAGGAGGAG
>NC_051415.1:28066929-28067311 GCF_015228065.2 Penaeus monodon
GAGTGTTAATTGCACAAGCTTTTATCTTTTCCATATCCTGAAATATCAAGTTACCACGCCAGGGAAAGAAAAGTGAAGTGTATTATTTTTCGACTTTGTCTCTGGTCTTTTTGAAAGTTTATTGACGTCATTGACATCTTTCGCTAACTTACAAATCAATGCAGTATCGAGACCAATGTGTATTTGATATGTAGTCATCAAATGTCATAGACAAACATGGTTGGAACCACTGATTGCATAATGACCTTTACATGCAACAATGATCACGACACTTAACTACTTCCTGACATTTGCATATTCAGGATGGAACGGTATTTGGTGAACAAAGACCGTTGGTAATCAATGTTCCATCTAACGAGTATTCAGTAAATAGCAAGGTAAT
>NC_051415.1:28070982-28071704 GCF_015228065.2 Penaeus monodon
GCACACACAAACACATTCTCGTTTCAAAAATACATAAACCAATTTATCATAAACGGAGAAAGGTTTACCTGAGGATCTCACCTCACCCAAAAAAGGGTAATGCACCTAAAATTATCCCCGTCCAAAAGAAAGAAAGAAAGAAAATGTATAGCACTGTTTTACATGCTGTGAAAGTCTGTCTAGAATTTCTCCATTTTCAGAAAAATTCTTTGCTCAAGCTACAAACTACTACACATTTTCTATTTCAAGGGCGGACTGATGTAATCTGAGAATGCTTGGCACAACACGAGATGGCTAGGAAGACTTTCAAAAGGGTAAGATTCTTAAGGACTGCTCGAAGTTATTAAAACATTAATAAGAGTTTGAAATCCTAAAGGAGATTAATCACAGCGAAGAAAGAATAAGGGTAAAATCCCTTTTAATATGAAAGAATAATTGGTAATCTCAATACAATTATAATTTCTTGTGAAACTTAGTGTGCAGGAAATGACGATAAGGAGAGAATATGAGCTATTTATTATCATTTTCTTACGCGTCAGTAATTAAACTTTGAGGGGGAAAACTGGAGAATTTATTTAGGGCAAGTTTGTTAATTATGTTTCTATCATCTATATGCGAAAAAAAAAATCTTTAGAAGCCAGCATTTAATCTAGATACTCTTCGGTTAATAGAACTGGATGCTGATTGCTAATGATTTTCCTTTTTCAATGTATGAAATGTTG
>NC_051415.1:28072176-28072600 GCF_015228065.2 Penaeus monodon
TCTGACGGATATTTCACTGGTCTTGGCACCTTTAACCCGCTGAACTATCAAAGAACGAGATTTTTTTCTTTATTTGCCGTCTAAGGCCCCTTTATTCAGCTGCAATGGCCTTCCACTAGAGGTTAAAAAATCGGTAAAGACAAACTGAAATCCGCTTCACTGGTGCCAACAACTTAGGTCTTGAAGCTAAGAAGGCACTCGTCCTTACCCATATAGCATAGTTGGAATCTTCTTACGTCTCCCCTTCCCCTCTGCATATTGTTGAGAATAATACTAGTAATTAATATGTTCATTATGATGATTATATCAGTAAGGATTAAAATGGTAATGAGGATAATGCATTTGATGATTATAATTTCAATATGGACAAAACAAATATTTTAGATATCAGTATCAAACGCTGGTAATTATGTACTTTTACGAC
>NC_051415.1:28073269-28073889 GCF_015228065.2 Penaeus monodon
CCCAGAAATTGCCTCCGGAAGAAACTGACTGTAGACGGACGAAAGAACATCAAAGAACAATAAAGAACGACAGAGAACCATAAAGACCCATAAACCTCGAAGGAACGCGAGCCTGAGACTCTCGAGGGAATATTAAAGGACCGAGAGACCGAAAGACAAAAGAGAATTTCTGTGAAACTGCTTCGTTTTTTTTTTCTGAGATTCAGATTTCGCCTCATAGACCTATTTCTTCTTCTTAAATTATGTCTCCATGATTTACTTAGATGTTAATGACTTAGGTATTCTACACACAGTATTAATATTTTGATAACATTTTGAGTAGGTATATTGAGGAAAAAAAAATTAACCGCTTGTTTAAACATAAGCAGCGTATTCTTTTTCCTCTCTTTTTTATTACTGCATCACGACACTCGTAAATCATGCATCCGGATAAAGATTATTTTCATAGCAGGTACAATTAATGATATTTGTTATTTTTTCAGAGTTGGTGAATAGTTCTCTAGTAGTATCTTCACTTGTTTATCATTTTTTTTAGATATACATCGACTCGCTTGCATAAATAAATATGCACATAAGTAACATACAAGAACGAAGCACACATCCTATTGATAAACTCACTC
>NC_051415.1:28073986-28074814 GCF_015228065.2 Penaeus monodon
CGCACATTCACAAACAAAAGTCGGGCCATGAAAGGTATTGAAAACATAAACCAAAATACTTACCACGATATGTTTTGGTGGGATTTTCATATTGCATCACGATTTGAATTTAATCTTGGGGCAAAGCCTCGACATGACTACTGATGTATTTCATATCAATTTATTACAAACGTCAGAATGAATATGTATGAGAAAAACAAGCAAAACAAAACAAAAACAGTGTTGTTATACTGAAAGCATTTGGTGCTCTTAGTCTGCTTTATCTTTTATGTTTTCTTTTGCATTCTTATTTTCTCCTACCTCGGTTTTCCCTTCCTCCATTTCTCTCCTTTCCTCTCCCTTTTTAGTATCCCCATCTCTCCCTAACAATAGCTTGATCTTTTTTCTAACATTTATTTTTAAACTTTGTACAATCCCATTTGAATGGCCTACTATTTCATTTATCAGTTTATCAAGATGAGAATTTTGTTTAAAATTCTACTTCACACAAACAAACAAACAAGCCACCAGTAAAACACTATTCCAAACACATCCAAAACAATGTCTTCAATAAATCACCATTAGAAAAAAAAATCATCCTCCTATTAACAAAAACGACATATAACTTTGTCATTTACCTCAACCATGCACGGATTACACACATACAGCACTAGACGCAATGCTAAACTCAATAACGGTTTTCACTCACTCTCGAACGTGATGTGCATTCGCGTGTGAGTTATACCGAGGTTTAGCAGTCGAGGCAGACAATAGGAAGTTGTTGGAATCAGTTCGTATCTGGAGGAGAGACAGGGCGGACTACACATTCCCTATCCCTTCTCTCTCCTA
>NC_051415.1:28075110-28075426 GCF_015228065.2 Penaeus monodon
TCCAACGGATGCACAGAACAGCACAAATAGTGTCACCGAGACTCCTTAACATTTCCACGCTGCAACACCCTTTTTCTCCAAGCCCTGCGTCTCACCCAAGTCATGCCCGCGAAGATCCTCACGTCTCCCGTCCCCTTTCATGAGTTGACGGGGGATCAGGACAGTGGGAGGGGAAAGGGTGGGGAAAGGACGGGGTGGGGTCGTGAGGGGAAAGGAGAGGGAGGTGAGGAAAGTGTGGGGAAGGTTAAAACAAATGCGTATTTTCTCCTGTAGCATTTGCTTATCTATCTGCGTTGTCTCATCTCACTCTCTTTCT
>NC_051415.1:28075452-28076256 GCF_015228065.2 Penaeus monodon
TTAGCGACTAAGAACTAGAGAGTGTAAGAAAAACAGCCATTAAAATAAGCAAATAGAAAAATACATAAACAAACGAATAAAGTATAATAAAAGAAATCAAATACAAACGAAAATAGATCAGGAACCAAATTACGCAACGTAACATTTACATATCCAAAAAATGACAAACATGAAACAAAGACAAAACATGAGCAAAAAGTGCCATGTCATTGCCCCAGCGGCATGGTCAACAACTCCTTATAAACCGCAACTGAACACACCACGGGGAGGAGTGTGCAGGAGTGGCGGGAAGGATATAAACTTGTAATTGAGTTCTAGCGAGGGGAAAATATGCAATATCCTTGAGGTGGAGTGACGAGGGCGAATGTGGGGAAATTGCGAAGGAAGAAGGAGCGAAAGGATGATAGTGATGAAGGGAGAGGAGGAATGGAAGGGATAAGTAAGTGGTGATGAGAATAAGGGCGCCGTTATGTGTGATGATTATATTGCTTCAATATTGCTGCTGTTCCTCCTGCTATTACCATTAAAGCCATTGGTTCATCATCATTAACAGCTGTTGCAACCGCTGCATCAGCTTCAACTATTACTGCTTGTATAAATAGTATTTGCAGAATCACCATCATGTCTACCATTCCATAACGCCATTTTCATCGTATCGGTAGCTTTTTCCTGCTTTTCAGTGCTATTGTCTGGTCAGCTTTTCAAATGAAAAAAAAAAAAAATACCGATTCATATTAATACAAGGCCCTGTGATACTTTGGTATTTCTTTTATAGATGTGATGATAGGGATGTTTATAAATGCT
>NC_051415.1:28076300-28076528 GCF_015228065.2 Penaeus monodon
CAGAGTGCAGCTTCGATTAAATCATATATGTATCTCCACTTACTATAAAGAACTAAACTTGTCGTTGTCTTAGTAATACCGATTTCCAAAAAGGGCTGAAGGTTGTCCGGTACTTGCAGGCTTTTGGCACTTGGAAATATTTCATATGTATACTCAATGTATATTAATGTGTATTAATGGACGGAATTTTCTTATGATCTCGCTTCAACTGGTTTTTAGCTCTAGACC
>NC_051415.1:28076569-28077143 GCF_015228065.2 Penaeus monodon
TCCCTTCCCCAGAAAACTTCAAATGCAATGTGTTAGCGTCCTTTATATTTTGAGATTTGATTGCTTCATTCATCTATGAAATGCACAAAGTGTTATCAAACTCGAAAATAACGTAAACGAGTTTGACTTTTAATTTTCATCTGATCTTCACGAACAGTTGAGAACCCCTGTTCTAAACTGTATATCATGAATGAGCCTTGGCGATATCAAATGTTGTAGTTCACACGTTGAAAGAATTTGTGGAGATTAGAGCGATGCGGTCAGTAAAGTCTGTGTCTGTATGTAAGTAGCAGATGTCTTCAAAATCCGTCTCTTTGAGTGAAGCCAAGATGTTCGTGATCCAGACAGCGTGACTGAGGACGCAGAGAAACAGGTAAGATGATAACGTATTCCCTTGTTAGACTCTTCCTCAATTCAGGTAGTGTGTAATTAAGGCCTGAGACTTGCTACTTGAAATTGATCAGAAGGCAAGTTTAGTTTCTTTCCATTTTGGCGATTTTCCGTCTGCTTTCGTTCATTTATTTTTAATATCGATCTCTGCTACACGTTGTTTATCACCTTTTGGGAAAGTAAT
>NC_051415.1:28077174-28077417 GCF_015228065.2 Penaeus monodon
GAAAACTAGACCATACCGTAACAAAAAGAAAATACAGAAAGTCGATGATCCATCACATCACGTCGACTTTCTACCTCCCTAAACTGTATAACTTGATTAACAATATTACTCACCCATCAGCTCCTATTGACAGCTCCCACGAGGAGTTGTCAGTGAAACCACGCTATAGCCCATTATAATTGCTCAAAAACAAGTAATCCGAAAAATTGTTGGATTAGGTAAATATGGCCATACAAATCCTGC
>NC_051415.1:28077634-28077761 GCF_015228065.2 Penaeus monodon
GATATAAGTGCTATTATGTATAAGTTTATATGCATGTGGATAGCCTATAAATGTGTATGAGGGAGTGAGAGAGCATCTTTCTCGTCTTTTTGTTCATAGTATCTATACTGACATCATAGAAAGCAAT
>NC_051415.1:28077931-28078118 GCF_015228065.2 Penaeus monodon
TATCATATCCTCTAAGAATATTTATATCACATAAAAATAAAAACAGAAAAACGCCCAAAATAAAAAAAATACCCCAACTCCGAGAACACATTACGGCTGCTTATCAAGAATAAAAATAGACTGTAATAGTAACTCGCAAAGAAATCTTCTGACCTTGCGTGGCCTGGCTCAGGGAACGCTGCAACAC
>NC_051415.1:28078157-28078314 GCF_015228065.2 Penaeus monodon
TGCCTGCAAGAAACATTGATTGATTACCCCTGTGCTTTCCTCGACGCTATCTCTCTCCGCCTGGTTAATTAGTGGCATCTGTCTTCGTCAACAGTTACGGCGATAGAGTTGGAGATAACAGATTGTTACAAAATGGAACATGTGTGTACGCATGGTA
>NC_051415.1:28080373-28081276 GCF_015228065.2 Penaeus monodon
TCGAAAGAGCCAACCCCGCTACTTCGTGCGGCAGGTTCCCGAAGCCTTCTTAAGTTTACTTCAAGTTCAGCGCCCAGTAAACATGATCTTCTCTAAGCCTCCGTCGGCTTCTAAAAAGGCCATGTGTAAACTGTACTTCGCAAAAATGAAGGCGAACGTAAAGGAACGTAAATATTACACCCACAGGCAAAACGAGGCCTGTGGATGTAATATTTACGTTCTGTGGGAGTGACTAGGATATCAGATGGGTGGGAGAACGAATGAAGGAGTTAGTAAAAGTAGATAATAAATGTGAAACGGACTAATAAGCGGATGAGTGGTTACGATGCGCGCTAACCTGCCTCAATACCATTTGAATGTGGAAAGGAGAGACGAAATGTGGATAATTGCAAAGCAAAGGAAGGAGTGGATAAGTGGTACGTTTTAACCTGTTTCAATATAGTACGGATATTGAGAAGGAAAAGATACAGGAGAGAAGGAGAGTGGATAAACAGAGGTAAGTGGATAAGTGGAAATAATCTACTGCATTATTTTGCTTTTTTAGGATGAGAGTAGAAAGAGAAAATAAAGAACCAATGGGCGAGTGATTGTAATGTATAAATGAAAGAAGAATGAGTTTGACGATGAAATATTCAACTGAGAAAAGGCCAGGAAAAAACAACAACAATATAAGGAGGGTAAGAAAAAAAAAGTAAAAAAAAGGAGATCAAACAAAAAACGAAAGAAAAAGGAAATTAGAACGAAAATAAAAAAACAAGAGAGGAAAAACCTTAAACTTTCTCGTCTCAAAGAACCAAAGGCTAAAGACATATCAACTATTATGCCCTCCCCTATAAAAAACAAAAAACAAAAAACGAACCTGCGTTTACCTCCGATGTTAATGAAGAGGCATTCGCGAGAGTA
>NC_051415.1:28081403-28081475 GCF_015228065.2 Penaeus monodon
TGGGTATTAGTTAAATTGATAAGGATTGGGGAGGAGGGGGGATGGGTGTCTGTGTATCTGTGTATGGCGATG
>NC_051415.1:28081534-28082086 GCF_015228065.2 Penaeus monodon
TATCAGAGACAGGGATACGGTCGGGGGAGGGGGTATAAGAGAATGGGCAAAAGGGGGGGGAGGTATAATTAATTGAATGGATTAGAGATTAGAGTAAGGGGGGTGGATGGTAAGTAAGAGTAATGGAACGAAAGCGGTGTAATTAGAGAGCAAAACTGGGTAATTAGAGACGATACTAATTATCCTTCAATACACTAATCCATCACCATCTTTATTGCTTCTTATCTATCAGCCGCACCTTCTTCATCATCTTCTGTCGTGAATCTTCGGCTTATAACCTAAGACAAGATCATGCAAGAATATAAAATGATATAAAATGATATATAAAAATATAAAAGATTCATATACCGAACCTTTAGTGGTGAAAAAAGTCACGTGATGTGGCGTGTGGCTTTTACGACCCCCTCCCCCTCCCCCCCTTCACGGCATCGATCTGTCGTTTCGGGGCAAGAAGGTGATAACCCGAGTTTAATCTTTTTCACGGCCGTGTGACCTGCATTTTCCGCCGGGAGATTAGCCTTTACGGTCTATTGGCTTTTAAATCTCATCCGA
>NC_051415.1:28082135-28083073 GCF_015228065.2 Penaeus monodon
TATCGCTTTTTTTCGTTTTTGCTCTTTTCCTTTCGTTTTATTTATCTTTCTTTCTATATTTTTGTTGCGTTTTCTGTTATTTTCCTTCCTCTTTGCGTGATTCTTATTCTCATTCTTCTCTACTTCCCCTTCTCTTTTTTCATTCTTCGTTCCACTTGCATTCCATTTGCATTCTCTCTGCTGTTCATTCTTTTGTCCTCTCCTTCTTTCCACTCTCTTTCAAACTTCGCTCATTCCTTCTTTTCTCTTCTTCTTTCACCTACTTTCCTATCTTCTCTTTCATTTCTCTTTATCTTAATCCCCTCTCTCTCTCTTACTTCTCTTTCATTTTCTCTTGTCTCCCCACTCCCACGTCTCTTCTACCTCTTTTCTCCCTCTCTCTCTTCTCCCATTCTCTCTTTGATTCGTACCTGCAAACGACCTCTGTTGCAGTCCACGACAATTTCAATAAATCTAGGATTATGATCACAAATGCTATGATGATATTAGTGATAAGGATTATGGTGGCTGACCTCACCTCGCTGCTCATACTAGTCGTTATGGTGACATTAAATTCGTTTGTTATATTATTTTAGTTTGTAGTTATGATGATGAGGAACTATTTAAGCAGATTTGTAGCTAGTAACTACCACAATTGCCTCACATAGTTCATATACAGTGAAAAAAAAAAACATACGTACAATTTCACCTGGTGTCCATAACCACACTATGTGAACCGTATAATGTACACGATGCAAAACAATAACATAACTATGGGTATTACAAAGGAATATAGAAAGCTTCTCCTCCTTGAACAATGAGGCAAAATTCAATTACTGAAAGAAGCACACGAGTAAAGCTTCTTTTCTACAGTAATCTGATTAAGGTAAATAAGAATGAACGATGGCTTGTAGTCAGCAGAACCTGCATTAGGTTGCGGAAATACGAAAGAAAACAAA
>NC_051415.1:28083443-28084042 GCF_015228065.2 Penaeus monodon
AAAAGGCAGGATACGCCAGCAACAAACCACCGTAAGAAAGGCAAACCACATGAGACCTCACTGTACTAAAAGTTATCCCCGCTGATCAACAAAAACGTCTTCACCGCCAAAACCTCTTCACTGCGCAGAAGATAACACGCTCCCAAGACCAGGCAACTGCTCATCGCCCGGGGAGGTTTGCTTTAGGGTACAGCAACGTCTGCAGAAAGTTTTTGGAACATTTAACAGCACGTAGCACCGTTTACGAGCTAATTTCCCTGCAATTGTCGTTTTATTGTCGCAGTGGTTAATACAGATTCTACACTGTAACAGCTTCAATCTTTTACAGTAGTAGTACTGCAATAACTTTATTCCACGCTATAATATCACATTATGATAGCGGTAAAAGTGGAAGCCAATACAATTTATAACGCATTTATTCCATGAGAGAAAATCAGATTATAACACACGTTAAGAATAGAATCAAAATTTGAACACGCCCTGTAATAAAAAAATACGGATGTTTATTACTGTGATAATACGAACATGAATGAGATGAACATTTATAACGTAATAATAGTTTTCAACGAATAAACCAAGATATCGAGTAGAAAATCGTA
>NC_051415.1:28084137-28084245 GCF_015228065.2 Penaeus monodon
ATGAAACATCAAAACTACTGAAATTTTGAAAGCGACGACCTCTCGTTGGGATGTATCTCATTTTAAGAATCCTGTCACGTACTTTATTATTATGATAGCATAAAGGGG
>NC_051415.1:28084381-28084711 GCF_015228065.2 Penaeus monodon
ACAGGTTTATGTGTGTTTTCCATCTGTCAACTTTTTTTCCTTTTTTTCATTATTTTTCTAACAACCATCCACATTTTCTCGATGGTTATATCAGTTGAGAAGAACAAAAAAGAAAAAAAAATCAAGTTGAAAAATGAAGAGAAAGAAAGAAAAAATAGAAGAATTATAGAATTACAAATACTAATAAGAGAAAAGAAAGTGAGAGAGAGCAAACATTTCATATTGTTTATCTTCCTAATTTCTTTTCCCGCTATGTTTTCTCAGTCTGGATTCCCGGTGATAATAACTCTCCGTCTCCCTCAAGATTTGGAAAACAATACTCCGTGGATG
>NC_051415.1:28084754-28084843 GCF_015228065.2 Penaeus monodon
TTCTTGTACACCTGAAAGCTTGTCAGGGAAGCGAGCAGGGGTGAAAATGAGAATAATGGGTCAAGTAAAATGTGAAATAAAAGATCGGA
>NC_051415.1:28085193-28085650 GCF_015228065.2 Penaeus monodon
CGTAGATAAATAGATGAAGAATAAAAGAATGAACCTTTCCCGACAGTTCAAAATTTTAGCATTTATATTCCATGCTTAAGACGACGACGCAGAACGATATCTGTAAAAGCATTCTGACCTGCAGTCCATTTCCGCTGCCAGATCTGTATTCGAATCCCTGTAACGGAGAGGTCTTTATCGAAACCAACAGTCCGCTTTTCCATTGCAATTTATCGAAGAATCTTGGCTATGCTGTGGCTATGCCCCGGTGTGTTCAATTTCAGCTATTTTACTCGGGAAATAACTAGCTTGTTGAGCAGGTATGTTATCCCGAGGCGGTGGTTATGCGTTGGAAGGGAAACAGCACTGGCCGTTGTTTGTGTATGTTATGGCCTGTGAGGTTACTTTCCAGTGCAGTTTGCTTGGCTTTGCATTTTTGAGTGTGTGTATGTGTGTTTGTACGTTTGTCTTTTTGCTT
>NC_051415.1:28087765-28087837 GCF_015228065.2 Penaeus monodon
ATGATAATTCCTAAATGTTACATCCTTTCTTACATAATCAGAGTACCTGCCGTTGCAAAAGACTATTTTTGC
>NC_051415.1:28087888-28088502 GCF_015228065.2 Penaeus monodon
TCCTACCAGATTAGTACTTGCTTCATTTACAAAAACAAACATCCTACTGCAAGAACATTTTGACACTGAAACATTTTTTGTTGTTTCTCCGGGTTGCACTCAACCGTTTTCTTTGAGTAAATACAGGGCTAGCTCATTTGTTATAACAATGAAGATCTAGAGCTTGATTACGGATGTTTATGTTGCAAAGTTAAATTGAAGTGCTAATATGCATATATTTGACTGTCTATGTTCCTCATTTTGATAAATCTCGAGATGTTCATAAATGTAATGGACGTATTTAGCTGTAATCCTTTTTACCAAATTTGCGTGGCTATTAGGCGTAATTTCCAAACTTAAGTAAGTCGTGTGTATCACTTTCGAACACTTAAACACTCGTATGTATCCGATTTCCATTTAATATCGTTAAGTTGCATATATGTATACCTCCAATGTTTATCTGCCTAGTTATGTATGCATGCATGTATCCATTTGCTGCGACCTATACTCAATAAAAAAGAAAAGAAAAAAAACATTATTTTTGTTATCTTTTTATGTATCTTCTTATCTGCTTGCCTATGTGAGTATGTGTCCCAAGGAGAAGAGACAGCATGTTGGTGTATATCTCTTTTTAA
>NC_051415.1:28088928-28089094 GCF_015228065.2 Penaeus monodon
CCCTCTCTTCAGGAAATCCACATCACATAAACCCGCCACGCATCTGAAATATCCGCACAAAGTTTACTAATCCAGGGACTGTAACTGTCAACTTTGTATCCGCACGAAAGGAGAGTGACGTGGGCTTTGCGGGATTATATTAGTTACGGGTAGATAGATAGTTAGG
>NC_051415.1:28089191-28089364 GCF_015228065.2 Penaeus monodon
GCTTGGTGTCGATGTCCTATCACTGTTTCCATTCTCTGAGGTGCTCTGGAAGAGAATTCTACCATTGGCACCGGTGAGATATGTGTTGTGGTAAACCCCACGTTGGTGGTGTAGGGAAACACACGCTCTAGTTCGGAGCCTTCCTGAAGCTTGAGGCGGAAGCTGAAGAAGTG
>NC_051415.1:28089758-28089909 GCF_015228065.2 Penaeus monodon
TCTCCTGCTTCCTTGAATTTCCCTGTTCTTGTCCCTGCTATTCCACAAAAATAAACGCAGAGGATGGAAGCGCTTTTTATGTAACGTAAGTAAGGTAAAGGGGGTGGGGGGGCTAGGAACGGCAAGAAAAGGGAACACAAAGAGTAAATGA
>NC_051415.1:28089950-28090055 GCF_015228065.2 Penaeus monodon
CGCTCAAACAAAAAATTCTTGACGAAGGAGAAAAGGAGCAAAACTGATAAAGTAACTTTCAGCTGTAATATACATTAATGAAAAAAAAATCGCCCATTTACCAAC
>NC_051415.1:28090157-28090240 GCF_015228065.2 Penaeus monodon
GATTGTAATTCCGTCATGGAGCTACAATAAAACAGTAATTAAAAAGCCACAAAAACAAAAGACACAGTGTCACTTATTTCTCC
>NC_051415.1:28090270-28090489 GCF_015228065.2 Penaeus monodon
TTCCATTCATTGCAGCCCCAACTAGTCGAGTGCTGAAGGTCTGAGCGCCGGTGATTGACAAAGGATATATTTCTTTTCCATTATTCAGGTCACGCTTTCGGAGACTCTTAGTCCAGATGGAAAACTCTTGTAAACGACCTGCACTATGGACGTTGGTGCTGCCTTTGGAGTGGTCAGGGTCCGGCCTTTTCTTCTCCTTTGCAACCTTTTTTTTCACTC
>NC_051415.1:28091861-28091945 GCF_015228065.2 Penaeus monodon
CCGAAGAAGATAACAACGTTGGAAATAAATCAAATAAGGATTGATCAAATTTGTATGCTTTCCTGGTCAAACCTCAGCCGGTGA
>NC_051415.1:28093142-28093399 GCF_015228065.2 Penaeus monodon
GTCCACGTGTCAAATAGTTTAATATTTTATTTCGTTATTGGGAGCCCCTTGTTAACTAGGGCTCATTGTGTGATGAATATATGTTTTCAAAATTATGTTTTTGTATATATATACGGTATAAATAGTGAACGTTAACTGATTTATGAAAATTTTATATTTACACAACCTTGGAATATACACACACACAGGTTCATCGTACAGTGTACGTGTTTCACCTTTGTGCTCCGTTGTCTTTAGTTTCCGTTTTTAGATTTAAA
>NC_051415.1:28093651-28093767 GCF_015228065.2 Penaeus monodon
TTAGCTTCAACAATAATTTTGAGAATCCACACAAAATACAAGACACTTGGTACCTATATAACATCTACGTAACCACCAAAGAATAAACACAAAACCTTAAGCCTAACTGTATCAAG
>NC_051415.1:28094858-28094952 GCF_015228065.2 Penaeus monodon
CCATTCTCGTTAATTCAATTTCCATTATTTTATCCCTTAAACTTCTTTCTCACACTTCTCCCTTTTGTCTTTCCCTCTAATCTCTGTTTCCCTG
>NC_051415.1:28095042-28095206 GCF_015228065.2 Penaeus monodon
CATCCCTCTCCCACCATTCCTCCCCCCTCCCTCCCTCACCCGTCCTTTCTCGCGCTTACCCCCCCCCCCCTAACATTCCTCAGACGAAAGCAGGAAATTGCAGAGAGTGAATTACTAGCTGTACTGTATGTTGCGTGCAAAGGAGGGGAAGGCGGGAAACGGGG
>NC_051415.1:28095239-28095440 GCF_015228065.2 Penaeus monodon
GGGGAGAGAAAGGGAATTAGTCGTGAGAGGGAATTAAGGAGTATATTTAGCAAGGATTTAGGCCTGGATTTAACGAGGACTGTGGGTGAAAGGACGGGGATTAATGTGAAGGAAAATAAGGAGGAAATTGAGGAAATTGTGGTAATGAACCAACAAAGAGGGGGAGGGGGGGGTGGAAGCGAAGAAAATGCGTACTCATTA
>NC_051415.1:28095504-28095668 GCF_015228065.2 Penaeus monodon
ACCTCACACTTTCTTCCAGCGCAAATAAAACAAAAGAAAAAAAAGGAAAAAAAAAAGAAAAGAAAAGAAAAAGAGATATCTTTGCAACGCGCATCGCCCCATCAAAGCTCGTTAGACCAATTAGCGATTCAAAGCTGATTAACCAACCCACATCCCTCCCATTA
>NC_051415.1:28095696-28095870 GCF_015228065.2 Penaeus monodon
TTGTCGCCTGGTATCACGCAGAGGATAAACACACCACGACGTTGCTGTTTCCAGATAGTGTTTATTAAAGCGTTTGCGAGCCTTTCACGTATTCTCTCTGGCTGGAACGGCGACACTCAGGCACACACCCGCGGATACACCCACACCCACACAGATACGTCTACATACAGGTAC
>NC_051415.1:28096113-28097134 GCF_015228065.2 Penaeus monodon
GCACGTATCTTATAACAATGATACAAAAATAGCAGGTATGTCATTTAACTAACTTTCACTGAAATCGATGCAGGGTGTCTCATAAATTGCAAATTGATCGCTTATCCTATGAAATTGGATGTCCGTCGCGTAACCAGGTAGTGGGATGGGGGTGGGGGGTTGGCTTGTCCAGGAAAAGGGGGGTGGGAGGAAAATCGATTCAAATTACGGTCATCTGATCAGTTATTCGATTTTAATTAGAACAGCCTTAATAACCGGATTATACAATTGGTGACCTGGTGTTTAGATAGAAAATGGTGAGCCTTTATGAGTTCATGGCCGTTTTAGGGGACACTATTGTGGAATATTGTGCAACGAAACAGAATTTTTTTTTTCACTTTATATTCCTACTTAATTGCTACGCTTCCTGTAATAGAAAAAGTTTTAAAAATAAAAGTAGAACTATATTGCCTTCAAATGAACGTAAATGAACCTAGTACTCGGGGAAACTGCACAATGCTGATCACAAATAGAAATAACATTGCAATATAAACTAACATTACGAGGCGTTATTGCAGTGCATGGCTACAGCTAATGTCATAGTGCCGTTATGACATTGATATCAGATCATCAGCTCATGGAAAGATTATTCTCGACGAAAAAAAGGTCTCCCACTCTAATAGTTGTTACTTAATATCGATAATTTTAACAAATACAGCACTTGATCAATAATTTTATCTTAATGTATGTTTTCCTCCATTTGTATTTACTTTATGGGTGTTCAGTAATCATAACTTAAGAAAATACGAGCCGGTGACCCTGTTTCTGCCAGTAAAAACATGGCAAGCGATTACTGTTACCGCCTCTCGGGTAACTGGCTAACTACTTTCACCATTGAGTAATTGAGTACAGCGACTTTGCCCACATTTCATTTGGTGCTAACTGGGAAACTTTATGACGTATGGCTGTTGTCACGCTATGAGGCTATGCTCATAAATGATAATGTCACGTAACACTGTGTTTAAAACTTGATGGAAAAGCT
>NC_051415.1:28097362-28097591 GCF_015228065.2 Penaeus monodon
ACTTTTAACAATATCTATATCTCACGAAGGGTAGCCGCTGATATAAGCTTTTGCAAGTGAAAGGCATATTTCCACTTTCCTAGTATGCTGGCGTGGAAAGTTTCACAAATGTTTGCGTTTAGTATTACGAAAGCAGTTGATATAGGTATTTTCTCATGTGTTTATGGTCCTTGATTAATTGAGAATGTTTTGCTTTAGGGATAAAATCTGGAGAAATAACGGTCACAGG
>NC_051415.1:28097688-28097903 GCF_015228065.2 Penaeus monodon
CTCATGATACTCTCATTTCTGTTTCTTGGTGTTATTATTCCTACACACTTTCCTCTCATATTCATCCCTTATCTGTATGTATGTTTAGTTTATTTCCTCCATTCCGCTTTCCTTCGTTTTCTTTAACTTTTCTTCTACCTCTCACGTGGTTGAAAAAATAACTGTTCATTTTCCTTTGCTATTCGGCCATGGTGAGCAAAACAATTTTCTGTAAC
>NC_051415.1:28098091-28098992 GCF_015228065.2 Penaeus monodon
TATTCACTTTCGGTCATATGCTCACCTAACCCACTGTAACTGCCGCAGTGCAAATTATAAAAAAAAGGGAAGTAATTTTCTTCTCGCTGTACCATCTTATTCACACAAATTTGCAGGGACTTGGCACGAGGTTTCCCATTCCTTAAAGTTACTAAAAAAGAGAAAAAATGAAGAGGAAAAGGAGAGATCGAAAAAAGAGAGAGAAAAAAAACGCGTCTTGAAATTTAATTTACGGTAACGGTGCATTAAATCTTGGAAGAGGTCGGTGTCTAGAGATATTTAATTTCGGGAACACGCCATCTCCCCTTCACCTCTCGCTCCCTTCCCTCTTTCTTCTTTCCTTACTTCCTTCCTTCCTCCCCTCGTATCTCTCCCCTCTCCTGGCACTCTCCTCTTCCTTCTTTCATCTCCCCTTTCCTTTCCTGTTTTCTCCACTCCTATCTGCTTGTTTTTCTTTTGTCTCTTCGGCTCTCCCTTTCCCTCCTCTATCTAATTCCTCCTCCTTTACTCCCTCTCTTCCTCCATTATCATCTCTCCTCCTTCTTGTCGATCTTTTCTTTCCATCCCACCCTTTCCCTTCCCCCCCCCCCCTATTCCCTCTTTCCATTACTCCCTTATCTCCCTCTTCCCATCTGTTTCTTCCCCTCACTTCCTCCTTCCTTTCATTCCTTTTCCCATTTGTCCCTTCAGTCTTCTCTTCTTCCCCCTCTCCTTCCTCCCTTCTCTCCCTCTCACTCCCTTCTCTCCGTTTTACTTCCCCCTCTCCCCTCTTCCCTTTTTTCCCTCTTACTTTTTTCCCTTCCTTCCCCTCTACCTTTCTCCCCTCTCTCCTATTCCTCCTTTTCTCCTCCCTCTCCTTTCTCCTCTCTTCTCCTCATCCTCCCTTCTCTCCGTCTTACTT
>NC_051415.1:28099044-28099186 GCF_015228065.2 Penaeus monodon
ACGACTTCCCAAACCTGCAGCGTTAACCTTCACCCACAATTTCTCTACCCTGAAATAAACCTCTTGAATCTCACATTATCTCACCTTGCTTCTAATATGTACTGACGCTCTCATTTCCTCCTCTGCCTCTTCCTGTTCTCTT
>NC_051415.1:28099217-28099409 GCF_015228065.2 Penaeus monodon
AGGTCGTAGGTTTACATACGTACATATGTCTAGGAATACATATACATATAGTTCACTCACGCAAGCATACACTTGAGAATAGAAATACACAAAAATATGCAAACATGCTAAATGAAATTATATAGAATACACAGCATGTTTAATTTTGTTTACATGACCAAGTCTACATATGCATGCTCTTTTGATTTGTAA
>NC_051415.1:28099691-28100025 GCF_015228065.2 Penaeus monodon
TAATTGAATTATTGCATTTGGCAATTCAGCAAACAGTAAACATTGACATTTCCATAACAATTTCCAGAACTCATTTAAAACACGCAAAAGAAAACTTAGAAAGCTTCTCGTTATGTAAAATCTGGAAAATTGTTAATTCGTTTGAAAACTGAAGACCATAACTAACAAAGATGAAATAGGAAAAACAGATGTGAAATAGATAATGAATTTATGAATGCAAATATCAGAGTATGCTTTAGATTCACACGGTTGCCTTTTTAATGCAGCAACGATAATCACGATAATGATAATAATAATGAAAGTTGTCAATATCAAGCGCAACATTTACATGTTC
>NC_051415.1:28100710-28100958 GCF_015228065.2 Penaeus monodon
GCTTTCCTGTTTCTTCTTTGTTTATCTAGTTTTCAATTTTCATCTCCATTTTCTCTTCGCCTTTTCATTATTTTTTCTTCTAAATGTTCTTTTCCTTAGACGCGAGCCACAAAGCATCTAGAAAATGACAATCACGATTTATTGATTTGATTTATCTGTGCCTTTGTAATGCATTCTTTTTTCTCCACCATTTCCGATAATGGAGAAATGAGCGGAGAAGATGACAGTGGTAATTATTATCTGACATT
>NC_051415.1:28102208-28102460 GCF_015228065.2 Penaeus monodon
GGGAAGCTGATAACATTTTAAATTCTGTAATGATAAAGAGAGTGATTAGTGAAATTTCAATGATCGTGTCGTTTATTTTATATAACTTCTAGACGACAGTAAGCTACTGAAAGGATGGTAAGGGAAAGGGAAGAAGATGGGCAAATGAAGATAGAGAAGCGAAACGGAGGGAGAGAAAGGAACAGAAAAAGTATTCTGTGCTTCCATGCATATTCCTTTGAAAGGAAGGAGTGAAAATGTGTTGAAGTGTGT
>NC_051415.1:28102595-28102754 GCF_015228065.2 Penaeus monodon
CTGAAAGAAGAGAAGAAAATGTACAAAGACAGAAATAAGGCCTAGCAGAGAGAGAAGGAGAGGAAAAGCCAAAAAGAAATACTGTTAAGAGAGAAACGAAATAAAGGGAAATTAAGGAGAGAGGGAGAAAAAAAGTAGACAGAATTAAGACGAAAATGA
>NC_051415.1:28103090-28103295 GCF_015228065.2 Penaeus monodon
GAGAGTATCAGAATAATATTTCAGCTTCTTAGGAGGGTGGTTCTCTCTTGTAATGTTAAGATCCCACCGCTGCCACCACTTGTGAGAATTTCACAATACGGGCTGAAACAAAGTCCGTGGCGATTTTAAACTTTATTCTTGGTCATGAAAAGATATCACGGACTATAACACAGGCACTTCGCGGAAGACGGCCGAAGGTTGTATT
>NC_051415.1:28103466-28103552 GCF_015228065.2 Penaeus monodon
TACCCTCGCTATGATGACGCGGCCGGCGTGGGTGGCATGGGGCGTGCTTTCTTCCGTTATGTCCGCAGCCAGGATGTCCGTAGTAA
>NC_051415.1:28104568-28104822 GCF_015228065.2 Penaeus monodon
GGTAAATTCCTCCCACTGTAAATGCATAGGAAGAGCACAATAACCCTGATTCTCGATCTACATTGTTTTGGTGCAGCATCGTCACGAAAGTTTTTCTCTCCCTCCTTTCCCCTCCTCCTTTTTTTATTTACCTTTTTTCTTCTTTATCCCGAGCGTTCTCACTTCGAGGCTTACTACCGGGAAAGCCATTCGAAGGCGGAGGAATCGAAAACCCAAAGGGAATTCTTTGCAGCTCGTGTTTGCATGAGCGTGGA
>NC_051415.1:28105101-28105312 GCF_015228065.2 Penaeus monodon
GACATTTGTACAACTTCTAACCAATACTTATCAGTCTATATTGCATGTACTCAAGATGAACTTTTAAGATGCAGGAAGAATTACCATAAACGGACAATATATAACAAACCAAAGATTGGCAGACATGTAAATCCAACTCTTAAGAAGTGGTTCATCAAGTGTGTCGAGTTTCTAAAGTTATAAAATATTTTTGAATGAAAATCGGTCACGC
>NC_051415.1:28105348-28105680 GCF_015228065.2 Penaeus monodon
GTGGTGTAATATGTACGGCAAAGTAATGAAAAAGGTATTGAATAATACATATCATTCTAAGAAATAAAAGGAATTACGTTCACATACCTTTTCTTTTTTTCAACTATAGTGTTTTCAAAGAAATTCCTAAGATATGTGAAAAATATGAGAAGTTATCAAATTTGGAAATCTCTCGGACGAATAAAAAAACGAAAAGAAGACGATTGAAATTTGATAAGAGGATAAAACCACTTGACTAAGTTCTCAAAGGCTCAGCAAAAAGACATCGATAGAGATGAGGAATTAATGTAAATGCAAATTAATGGAGTGAGTCAAGAAGTAAAGGCCATGAA
>NC_051415.1:28107353-28107634 GCF_015228065.2 Penaeus monodon
ATATTTATATCTTAATATAGTAGGTCCCATTCCTTTCATAGATCAGTGTATTATTTTCTATTTATCAGTGACCACAACATATTGCTGTTGACACATGTCTAGTAGGATATATAATATCTTAATAAAAACGGTTATATGACCCAATCCAATACACACACATCCCTACACACACCAACCATCGCCACCACCTGACACAGCTCCAATTTTTTAAATTTAAGTGTTCATTTTCCGATTTTTTATCAGTACTATACTATTATTATACCGGACTATAACTACGCTAC
>NC_051415.1:28107886-28108376 GCF_015228065.2 Penaeus monodon
TTTGTTTGTTATATATTATGATAAAATAGATAGATGATAGACAGCATTTATGTTCATAACCAAGTCACTTGCATTCGAGACCCATCCACTTGCATTAAATCGCTCTGCAAGTGTTCTAGAATCATTTGCAATATCATTATATCATTAAAGTTACATTGCTAAGGAGAGGAATAGACGTAACTTAGTAATGGCAGTCTAAGTATGCTCAACTCTGTGTCATTAAATAAATTATTCCATGTCAGGTCGTGAATACATGCTCATTATTGTATTTATAATCGCAATTATTACTCCCTCTGATGCTAATGATTGCAGTTGCCACATAATACCGTTCATTTCTCTACTCTTTTCTCTTCAACAGGACACGCGAAGTGCAAAAGAATTTTTTATTATTTTTTTAATACGTAAGGCATTGAAAAGAAAACGTACCAGTTTGATTCCTTCAATTTCATTATCTTTTTATTTATCTTTACCAACCCCCATACCTTTTATC
>NC_051415.1:28108891-28109086 GCF_015228065.2 Penaeus monodon
GAAAACAATAGAAAAGCAACATAGATAAAACATGCATAAAAGAAAACGAAGCTAAATGGAAGCTAAAACAATCAAAGGAAAATAAAAATAAATCTATGCAAGACACGTACACAGAAACCTTGAATAAAAAGACAAAAAAGACAGCAGGAAATGAGACCATAAAAATAATAAAAATAGTATTAAAATAAATAAATA
>NC_051415.1:28109118-28110802 GCF_015228065.2 Penaeus monodon
ATCTCTGCAACACACACTCGCTCGGGTTAACGGCGCTGCGAGTAATCCTGAGACTCGAGCGACCGTCTTGAGGACCACGAGATAAACGCTCGTCCTTAATGAAATACCAACAAGGCATAATTAATCGACGTTGCGGTGCTGTTGACACTCTCCTTGCACTCCCCCCCCCCTCATCTCTTATCCCCCTCCCCCTCACTCTCTCTTCTCCTCTATCTTTGCTTTCTCTTCCCTCGCTCTCATTTCTCCTCTTCCTCTGCTTTCTCTTCCCTTGCTCTCTTTTCTCCTCTCCCTCTGCTTTCTCTCCCCCCACTCTCTCTTCTCCTCTTCCTCTGCTTTCTCTCCACCCACTCTCTCTTCTCCTCTTCCTCTGCTTTCTCTTCCCTCGCTCTCTCTTCTCCTCTCCCTCTGCTTTTTCCTCCCTCGCTCTCTCTTCTCCTCTCTCTCTGCTTTCTCTTCCCTCGCTCTCTCTTCTCCTCCTCCCTCTTTCCTCCTCTTTCCAGCTAACTGTTCTCTAATTGTGTATCATGTCACGTCGTATCAGATTCATTTTCTAGAGTTTTAGTTATTGAGTTCTTTAGTTATACCTTACAATCGGAATAATCTCTTATTTATTTACTCTCTTTGCTTTTCCGCCTACTCCCCCCCCCTCCCCCCTCCCAAGGCAAGTAGCTTTCCTCGATTACTTCCGAATACACTGCCCCCTCCCCCCCCTTCAAAGAAATGTGTTTACCATTTCACTTCCGGCTACACCTCCAAGCAACTGTATTTACCCGTTTGCATTTCCTTACCCATTCCTTCTCCCGACCCTCATCCTCCCTCCACAACCCGTTTTTACCCCTCCCCCCTTACTTATTCTCACTCCCCCTTCTTACCCATACCCACTCCTATCCTCTCCCTTCCCTCTGTACCCTCACCTATCCTGAATCCTTATTTTATCCTCACTTTCTACCCCATTTCTACTCACAACCCTCATCTTCCTCCCCACACTACTTTCGCCCTACCTTAACACTCCTTTACCCCCCAACAGCCACACCTCTTCCCCCCAACACCCACACTTCTTCCCCCAACACCCACACTTCTTCCCCCAACACCCACACTTTTCCCCCCAAACACCCACACTTTTTCCCCCCAAACACCCACACTTCTTCCCCCAACCCCCCAATTCTTCCCCAACACCCACACTTCCTTCCCCAACACCCACACTTCTTCCCCCAACACTCACACTTCTTCCCCCAACACCCACACTCTTCCCCCAACACCCACACTTCTTCCCCAACACCCACACTTCTTCCCCAACACTCACACTTCTTCCCCAACACCAACACTTCTTCCCCCAAAACACCCAAAATTCTTCCCAAAAACCCACACTTCCTGCCCCCAACACCCACACTTCTTCCCCCAACACCCACACTTCTTCCCCAACACCCACACTCTCCCCCAACACCCCCCACTCTCCCCAACACCCACCCCTTTTCTTCCCCCAACCCCCACACTTCTTCCCCCAACAACCACACTTCTTCCCCAAAAACCAAAATTCTTCCCCCCAACACCCACACTTCCTCCCCCAACACCCACACTTCTTCCCCCAACACCCACACTTCTTCCCCCGCCCACATCTCGTTCTCTCTCTGTTTCTCACGCCCGGAGGATGCTTTTGAACTTGGTATGCTCATAGTGATATTGA
>NC_051415.1:28110828-28111105 GCF_015228065.2 Penaeus monodon
AGAAGTGAAGACGCACTTGAGGGATAAGTGATGAAATACTGTTTGAAATAGATCTGAATAATATAACTGTATTTAATAATTATCACTAACCTTTCCAGTTATACGGTTGTCTTTATTAACGTGACTGGTAATACACATTTGCTGCTAACATTTTACGTGTTAATTCAAACGACAGATAATTGTAGTTAGCGGTGATAATTTACATTTTATTCATTTTTTCTTACAATGAGGAAATTAAGTGTTCAGCTCCATGTGTAGAACTTATATTTGTATATTT
>NC_051415.1:28111328-28111576 GCF_015228065.2 Penaeus monodon
GTTTTCTGATACATTTCTCACGCATTTTTTTTTTTTTTTTGAATAATGAGATGGCGAAAATGATATCATTGCGATTCGCTTTTGTTTTTGAGACCAGTGCCAATATGATTTCAATTAAATTTTCTGCGGATATGATTAGATTTTCCGAAACCTGTATGTAGTGACTATAATTATTTAGAAATATGCAATTTTCTCGTCTATGAGACTTAAATTAATTCAATTTAAAATCAATGCATTGGATTCAAAAT
>NC_051415.1:28112113-28112449 GCF_015228065.2 Penaeus monodon
AATGTAAAAAGAAGAAACAAATCTTATCCATTCCTCCCGATACCACATCATAATAACCCAAATGCAATTATTTAATTAACTTCATAGTAGAACCCCCCCCCCCCTCGAGAAGACGTATGATTTGCCTTAAATTGCGTTCAGACGAGAAAATGCAATTTAGAGGTTGCACTCTCGCCTAAGCTCGCCAAATGCGCGAAAATATAACATGTTTGGACACGTTCATCGTCGCCTTTGAAATTGTGCTTGAGAAAAGATTTCCTCTTCTCTTCCTCTGTTTCTTTTTCTCTCTTAATTTGCTTCTCTCGTTCGCACTCGTATGGATGAAAGTGTGAATGA
>NC_051415.1:28112719-28112912 GCF_015228065.2 Penaeus monodon
ACAGATATACACAGTCGGCACAAGAATAACGCAACCTAATGCGTGAACGATGTCCCGAGATATCTATTTGTATTTCAGTGGAAACTCATAAAATTTTCATCGTTAAGAAGCAACTGGCCATGCGAGAGGCTCCTCATTTTATTTCAACTTGCTTCTAAGGTTAAATCAGTGAGTTGTAAGCAATGGAAAGCAG
>NC_051415.1:28113054-28113497 GCF_015228065.2 Penaeus monodon
CTACCACTTTTAGCTATAAATATTAGGATATACTGTCATTATCAATGGAGGGATCGCTATGAAACAAACTTCCTGAAACATACTGCAATTTGACGCACCTTGGCATGAAATGGGCCAAAATCAAGCAAATATTCAGCACCATATCGAGTTGCTGCTTTCGGATATTCATATTTCCTTTGCTGCTAACTGATAGACTTTCCACCACAGCACAAGGGTGATATCTGGGTCTTCTGAACAAAGGAGAGGGTTTAATGCTTTGATAAGCCTGGTGGCAGGAAGAGCAGACAGGAGAGATAAGGTGGGGGAGAGATAGCAGTCCTTTCCTTCTCATTGCTTGTAACTTACTGATTAGACCTAAGAAAATAAAAGTTTCTGGAGCATTTGCTAGATGTAGCGTTCCCACCGAGGCAGAGAAAGTAATTCTCACGCATTAGGCTGCCCGA
>NC_051415.1:28114532-28115167 GCF_015228065.2 Penaeus monodon
ATATCCCTAGTCCATCGGAAACTCGAACCCAAGCATTTGGGATTGTATATGGCTTGGGTTCGTGAAGCAGCAGCACGACGCTGAGCTTGTATCCCAAGTCACTTCCGAGGGTTCGGGGTCGGGAGTTTCTGAAAGCCACGGATGTAAACACATTGCTGGCTATGCATGTCTTATTGAGGAAGATATGGTGAATTTTGGGATTTTAGGATGTATATTTTTTTTAGTTTCTCCACTGACAAAAATAACCTTTAAATTAAAGAGGAGAGAGTATTAAGGCAAAGTCTCCGCCACGAAGTTCGCGGATAAAGATTGCTGCAAACATTCCAATAATTTTCAACGTTCATAACGGTCTTTAGAAAGTTATCGGATATGTTTCTTCTCAACTTCTCATGCTTGATTTTAATTAGAAATAATAACACTAAACTTAAACATGCCCAACAAAGGGTTGGAAGGACTTTCATAAAGTAAATTGATAATTATTGACCATCATTAGGCAAATTTCGGGATGAGTATTGCTGAAACTGAAACATTCCGCTGAAGTTCCAGCAATACATGGCTCTACGCGTTTGTAGCGCACGAAGCCCTGCCGTGCGAAGGGACTAGGGCTTCAGATATCACGAAACGAACAAGGGTTT
>NC_051415.1:28115846-28116414 GCF_015228065.2 Penaeus monodon
GCCTTTTTTTTACCCTTTTTGTGGAAATTTTTCTCCCCTTTTTAAAAAAAAATATTTTTTTTTTCTTCAAAAAAGAATTTTTTCCCTTCCCCAAAAAAAAAAAAATTGGGGGCAAAATATATTTTTTTTTTTTTAAAAAAAAAAAAAATAATATATATATAAAATTTTTTAAAAAAACCAAAAAAAAAAAAATAATATTGAAAATTTCCCCTATATTTATAAAAAAAAAAAAAAAAAAAAAAAAAAAAAAAAACAAACACAAAAACCCAAAAAAAATTTAAAACCCAAAAAATAATTTTTAAATTTATTAATTTAAAATATTTAATAAATATAATTTTTTATATATATTTAAATATAATATATTAAAATAATATATATTAATTTTTATTAATATTTTTTAAAAAATTTAATTTTATTTTTATATAAATTTTTTAATTTAAAAAATAATAAAATTAATAAAATATAAATATATAAATATTTTTAACCCCCAAAAAAAAAAAAGTATTAAAAATTTTTTAAAATATATATAATTATATATTTTAAAATATATTTTATAATTTTTATATTT
>NC_051415.1:28117336-28117541 GCF_015228065.2 Penaeus monodon
TTTTTTTTTTGGGGTTTTTGGGGTTTTTTTAAACCCCAAAAAAAAAAAGTTTAAATTTTTAAAAAATAAAAAATAAAAATAAAAATTTTTAAATTAAAATAGTATAAAAAAAAAATTTTTTTTTTAAAAAAAATTTTTAAAAAAAAAAAAAAAAAAAATTTTGGGGGTTGGTTTTGGGGGGTTTTTGGGTGGGGTGGGGGTGTGG
>NC_051415.1:28119881-28120280 GCF_015228065.2 Penaeus monodon
ACTGTCACCAACCTTGAAAAGAAAAAGAAAATCGATTTCGTTTCGTATAACGTTACCCCCCCCCCTCACCTACCCCACTACATCTTACCGTAACCCCCCCCCCCCTCCATGCAGGTAGGTCTGACGGCGAACGTGTGGATACTCGAAGATTTAGTGCTTATTGAAAAATGCAAATCTCCCTTTTGAATACAAAAACAAGTGAATTTAGGGGGAGGAGGGAATGGGGAGAGGATGTGGGGGAGGAGGATGAGGAAGGGGGGGAGGGTGGTATTGGGGTGAACGACAAACGAAGGCGGTCATGGGAGGTGGGGAGGTGGGGGGGGACGGCTGGAACGTTTTGAAGAGCGAGAAGGAAAGGGGAAATGGCTTGTTCGCTTTGCATGGGGAAGGTTAGGGACG
>NC_051415.1:28120659-28120744 GCF_015228065.2 Penaeus monodon
ATAGCATATGAAGAATATGGTAAAGGAATATATATATTTTTTATATCAAGGAAACTGAATGCGTTGATTGCGAGAAAGAAGGTGA
>NC_051415.1:28120761-28122032 GCF_015228065.2 Penaeus monodon
GCAAAGATGTAATTCATGATCTGATATCTTATCGACCTCTGTTCTTCGATAAACATTTTGAGATAAGATGAAATCTCAGGGCATGAAATTATCATACAGTAATCTGTAAAAGATACAACAGTAGACATTAGTAGATATTAACAAACTGACGAGATGGATGTTAACATAAATATTATCGTCGCTATCAGATATAGAAACAACGATATTAAGAGCTTATTAATTTAAATGTAAGTGGCATCGATATCAAAGCGGATGGCAGCTGTAGCTTGATGTTACATACATATTTACATTACATGATGTTGTTTGATAGACAAATGTTTATTTTCTCTGATAATTCACCGAAGTATCTGCTGGAGTTCATATCGACAAAATATGTGAAATTTGTTGTAATTTCTTTGCTACTTGGATAAGACGGATAAAAGATATTTTGGTTTTCATTGGAATTAACTCTAATTTGTCTGCAAATAAGATAAAAAAGATTAAAAGGTTATAAATGCAGATATCATATGACTTAATGATTATGTACATACGTGTTCCGGTATCTATCTACATGTACATAGAACACATAGACATCTGCCTCTGATTACTATGTAAAGGCATGGTGTACACATCATCATTGTTTAAATATTATATGTATACATTATTTTCCCAGATTATATTTTTCGTCTCAAATTGTTATATCCTCTTGATATCTGTACAATCCGTTCTTATTTTTTTTCATATATATTCACTGAAACGATGTCAATTTTATTATACTGGTCGGCTTTGTTGCAACTATGAATGGCAACGGCTGATTGAACTGTCTACACCGAAGCCTTTGATTTTGTTTTTTAACGTCGAAGTGTCACAACTTCGTCAGAAGGAATTATAGAATGTCACTGGTGTTAGCAATGACTCATATACATGTGTGGACTATGGCTATATATATATCTACCGTTGATTCGATGTAACTTGTCTGTCATGTTTGTGTATGTCATCGTTCATGGTTTTGCAGTTTGAATGGAATAATCGAGTAATGCAACACGTGATTGGCATTTCACACTAACTGCATCACCGACGTACATGTAATATAATGCAACAAAGCCGTAATGGTTGTGGCGGTAATGTGAAAATAACATAAAGGTATATAATGAGTGCATTATTAGAATGAACTGTATTCACATTACTAAAGAGGAATATGCTGATCATAAGGAACCGAATGAAATAGTAAATAGTAAAATTTCCCAAAGCATATAGCAAAAATGTCACAATAATTGAACTTAGTAGCCGAC
>NC_051415.1:28122233-28122556 GCF_015228065.2 Penaeus monodon
GCGACAACAACACTCGAGTAGACAGCAGCAGTGTCAGTGTTGCCAACACGGAAGGTAGAGATATCTGCCTCATCTGCACAAGAGCCCTCGAAACGCCCCTGGCAATCCTAGCCTTGATTGCTTGAAGTAATTCTCCTCTGTTACTCCCTTTCTCTTGCTTTTCTTCGTGCTTTCTCTTTCCTCATTTATATGCGTCTATCCTTTTTTTTCTTTCTGCATTATGTGAATATTTTCATATGCAGTCCCTGTGCACTTCCGGCCTTCCTGACTCACTGTCCTTCCTGCCCGCTCCTCGTCCCACAATTTTTTATTCCAATGATTAC
>NC_051415.1:28124632-28124857 GCF_015228065.2 Penaeus monodon
ACACGCAAGTACAAATACACCTACGTGATTGCTTAGTTGAAATAAGCGTAATGCAACAGAGACAAACACCGCCCCAACCCCCTGACTCGGTCACATCGCCGAGGCAAGATAGTGTCAGAAAAGCTAATTAGTGTGAGCGTCCTCGTGGGGGTATGTTCTTCTGTACATTGTCCCGCATAGTTTTTTTTCCTGTGGTGACGTGTTCTTTCATCATTCTTCCCTTCT
>NC_051415.1:28124998-28125078 GCF_015228065.2 Penaeus monodon
CACCTTAACATCATCCCTAAGGGAAGGTATTACGCAAGCAATACAATGCAATACCCTCCCTCTACCTTCCCCTACTCCTC
>NC_051415.1:28125117-28125680 GCF_015228065.2 Penaeus monodon
GTTCAGATAGTGCAAACTTCAACATCCTTAAGGCAAAAAGTGGCGTTAAGTCGAGCAGTCACGCAATCGCCTGGGGACTATGTTGCTAGGGAGTTTCTGAATCCTCATTAAAAGAATCTACATGTATTGCCTCGGGGTGGGAGGAAGGAGAGGGTTTGGCCGAGAGAGAAGATGGAGAGGAGAGAGAGGAAGGGGAAGGAGGGAGAGGAGGGAGAGGAGGGAGGAGGAGGATGGAGAAGAGGGAGAGGAGGGAAGGGAGGGAGAGGAGGGAGAGGATGGCAAGGATGGAGGGGAAGGAAAGGGAGGAAGAGGAGAGGGAGAGAAGTGATGGAGGTAGAGCAGGGAGAGGGAGGGGAGTGAAAGGAAGGGGAGTGAGAGGGAGGGGAGCAAAGGAAAGCAAAGGAAAGGAAGAAGGGATGGAAAGGAAAGAAAGAGAAAGGGAAGGAAAAAAGAGGGACAGGTGGGAGGGAGAAAGGGGAGGAAACAGAAAAGTACAGTGAGGTGTGATATTCGGGAGCAACTCAATCTTCACAATTTCCAGGGTCTGTCGACAAACATTAATT
>NC_051415.1:28126124-28126253 GCF_015228065.2 Penaeus monodon
TTAGTTTCAACCGACCTATCTGCACAAAAACCCTCTTATCTAGACGGGGCAGAACCTCTTCGTATAAACTACAACCATCTAGGGACATAAAGCAACACTTGATTTCCTTGACATAAATCACAAACGAGG
>NC_051415.1:28126939-28127247 GCF_015228065.2 Penaeus monodon
CCGATATATATGCCGATAATTATAT
Source organism: Penaeus monodon (assembly GCF_015228065.2). Taxonomy (NCBI): domain Eukaryota; kingdom Metazoa; phylum Arthropoda; class Malacostraca; order Decapoda; family Penaeidae; genus Penaeus; species Penaeus monodon. The sequence continues at coordinate 28,126,965 of NC_051415.1, forward strand.
CAATAATGACATCATTAAAATAGTAATGATTACAAACTACAATTATCACAATAACTAAAAAAAATCTTCTCCCGTATTTCAGGGCAGTTGAACATAGACATTCTAGATTAGAAATGTTTTGAAAAATCCCTCTTAGAACACAGGAGCTCAAAATGTATCATCCGGTGCAATGCAGAGTGACCCGGAGGCATCAAGAACTAATTAGAACTCCCGCGAAGGCAAACTCTATAATGGAATGTCGAGGTGACGGTTTTGCTGCTTGAAAAATAAGTGATTCATACCT
>NC_051415.1:28128301-28128656 GCF_015228065.2 Penaeus monodon
ATACTTTGAGAAAGAGAGAGTCAACAACAAAAGTTTTGATGAAGATATCTCCCCCCCCCTCCTAACATACACACACATGTAAAAAAGAAAGTAAGAAAAAAAATATTCGCAATAGAAACTCCAACAGGAATTCAATAAGGCGAAATGCAGCCGGGGACGTGGAATCCGCTGAGGAATTCAAAGCTTCTGCACGTTTTCCTTGCCAAGAGTTGAGATGACAAAACAGGACAAAATCATCAGTCTTCCCCTGGGATTAGTTTCTCGTCGCCGTCGTGATAAAACACCTGCAGACCGTTTTAGCAGGGAAGCTGTATTGGAAACCTGTTCGCATTCAAGATATCTTGGATGGGTATGT
>NC_051415.1:28128864-28128948 GCF_015228065.2 Penaeus monodon
GCATATACACATTTTTCCCCTTTCCTTATTTCTTCTATTTTTATCTTTGATTTCCTTCCTTTTTCGTTCCATTTTTTGGGGGGA
>NC_051415.1:28129006-28129571 GCF_015228065.2 Penaeus monodon
CCCGTGGCGTTCTATATTTCAATTTTCCTGCTAACCCATCTATCGTCCCATCGATATCCCTACCTCTCTCTATATACTTTCTCCCATCTACTCTCTGTCTACTTGTCTGTTTACGTCCTTCTCTTCATCTACATATCTTTCCCCATACATTCATATTTGTTATCCTGTTCCTTTCCCCACATCTCCTTTCTTTTCCGCAAACCATTAATTGCTTTGAATTCTACAGTTTTCATCTCTTTTTTCTGCCGCTCTCCATCCCCCTTTCTATACACTCGATCTCTTCATCATTTTCTCGCTTCTCTGCCACGCCCCTTCTGGGTGTGAAATGCTTTGACAATAGTCCCCAGATGACCTATTTCCCTTCCTTGTTCTGGTAATGACCTCTCTTGCACTCGTTCCAGTTGTGAATGCAGAGCTAAATTTTCGATCTAGTACCTGCCAACACCGTGGATATCTTGCGCCCATCATGACCAGCTGTATCCACGAAAACACGGATATCTTTTTATTGTTTGTTCGTTTTTATCCTTTTTTCCTAAGAGCGAATTGAGTTGCTATAGAGAAATAG
>NC_051415.1:28130039-28130450 GCF_015228065.2 Penaeus monodon
GTAATATAGCATGGTACTTTAATAAGTATATAATTTAAAACCTTATATCATTAAATGATTGGTAACCATGCATTTGCTAAACGCTAGTGTCTTTTTTTTTATCTCATATTCATACATCCGGATGATATTGCATGAGTAAATGAATAGATATGTAAAGAGAATCGGTAAACCAGAATCTGTAAAAACACAAGCTACTCAGCAGCTCACTCTCAAGCTTGGCCCGTCAGATGTTTGTTAATGACCTCCCTTGCACTCTTTCCTGCAGTTAATGCAGAGCTAAATTTTTCGATCTAGTACCTGCCAACACCGCGGATACCTTGCGCCCATCACGACCAGCTGTATCCACGCAAACGCGGATATCTATTTTATTGTTTGTTTGTTTTTATTCTGTTTAATGTGATGCGTTCGGTC
>NC_051415.1:28130567-28130718 GCF_015228065.2 Penaeus monodon
CATCCTCCCCTTCTTCCCTTCCACCCCCTCCCTCTTCCCTACTTCAATTTATTTATCTACCCATATAAGTATCTAACTCTAAATAAACACAAAGCAAACAGTGAGAAGAACTTATCTTGCCTCTCTCACAACTCCCTTTATAGTAACCCTA
>NC_051415.1:28130965-28131496 GCF_015228065.2 Penaeus monodon
ATGACGTCAGTATAGGTACTATGAACAAAAAGGCGAGAGAAATGCTTAGAGAAAACTGTAAGAGGCTCAGACTATGAAAACGATATTTGATACATGATACATTACTGTGGTTAATTTTGTTTGTGGTTTTCTCTGAAAGATTGTAAGAAAGGTAAGATATGTTACCTAAATATCAGGAAAATACAAACACACACAAATAAAAAAGATACATACACACATTGACATATTCCCTCTAAATGAAAATTCTACAAAGGCTAGGTTAGAATTCAAATTAGCTATCCTTTTCAGAATTACTGTTGCATTATATTTGAGAACTATTCTTTATCACATCACCTCTGCATCATAGCGGGTGGTGTGTATTTGACCTTTGCGCAATACACATAAGGGGTGATGTTGGAAAAAGGATGTATCCTGAGGGCTCCAGCAACCTGCATGGAGTTAAAGCTTATTATATGTGTCTCAACAACGGAGGCTTTAATTATCACAAAATCTTATTTTGATAAAGAAAGAAAAGTAGTGTAGTAGTTTGTG
>NC_051415.1:28131863-28132679 GCF_015228065.2 Penaeus monodon
TCCTAGCATTGAAATATTTTGATATTATATGTAGTATTTTAAATATAAATCATATTTTAGTGTTTTTGTATCGCATTTATCCTGAAATACAATAGACATATTTTGATTTACAGTAGCAGGAGAAATCCTTCCAGCATTATAGAAATGATGTAGCATGGTACTTTAATAAATAGATTTTAAACCATGGTAATCATTCATTTGATAAATGCTAGTGTCATTTTTAACTTATATTCATATGCTTGGATGATATTGCATGAATGAATGAATAGCTATATAAATAGAATAGGTAAAACAGAATCTATAAAAATACAAGCTACTCAGCAGCTCACTCTCAACCTTGACCCGTCATATGAACGTGTGCGTCAGTCTTGTCAGCGCTGCGTCAGTCGGCCGTCAGAGGAGTCAGGTTATGTGAGATGTGTTGAAAAAATTAGTGCGTGCAACATGTGGGAGATATTATTACATCCACTTTTCTTAGCAGGATTTCTTGAAAGACTGAAAGACTGTCTCGTATGATATTTATTGCAATCTAATAAAACCTTCCTATATAACATTAGAAGATGCGATGAAATATGGTAAAATATGGTAAAAGTAATAGCAAGTATCATATGAAATCCAATAAGCAAAACAAGGTCAATAAGACGGCAAATTTTTTTTGCGCGATGTATTCTGTGCGTGATAAGTCTGCGGATGACAACCCACATTTCACTACATACCACACGCTGTTTACTGTCAGTGAATTCGGGGCACAAGGTGCGAGGAGAAGGGGGAGGAAAATAGACCCATTATCATGCTTCCCATCTTTTCAGCTAAAAA
>NC_051415.1:28135332-28135613 GCF_015228065.2 Penaeus monodon
AGAAATGTGGTAAAATATGGTAAAAGTAATAACAAGTATCATATGAAATCCAATAAGCAAAATAAGATCAATAAGACGGCAAAATCTTTTTACGCGGTGCATTCTGTGTGTGATAAGTCTGCGGACGACAACCCAAATGTCAATATACATCACACGCTGTTTACTGTCAATGAATTCGGGGTATAAGGTGCGAGGAGAAGGGGAAGGAAAATAGACCCATTATCATGCTTCCCATCTTTTCAGCTAAAATAGGATACAAATAAATAAGATTTCCATGGAAA
>NC_051415.1:28136938-28137161 GCF_015228065.2 Penaeus monodon
TGAATATGGTAAATTGGTAAAAGTAATAACAAGTATTATATGAATCATAAACTGCAAAATTTTACACGATGTATGTGCGTGTAAGTCTCGATGACAACCACATTTCACTAACACATCACACGCTGTTACTGTCAATGATTCGGGCACAGGTCGAGGAGAGGGGGAGAAAATAGACCCATTATCATGCTTCCCATTTTTTCAGCTAAAATAGGATACAAATAAA
>NC_051415.1:28138559-28138801 GCF_015228065.2 Penaeus monodon
ACTGCCTTGTAATCCTCCCTCACTTCCTGGTAAGACGGGATAAGCTTCTCTCAGTAATTAAGGCGTATCCAGCGCGTCCGAATAGCATTACCATAATCAGGCAGAATCTCAAGAAGGCGTATTCATTTTCTGGTAAAAGTATAATATTGTCTACCGTTATTTATTCACTTAATGTATAATAGATTACTGAATCGTAGGGAAAATGTAGACGTAGTGGTGAAATAGGGGTTTGAGTTTGATGG
>NC_051415.1:28138886-28139772 GCF_015228065.2 Penaeus monodon
AAATTACACATATATGAGATACAGTTAGCTCAATCAGTTTCCACAGCTTCTTATCACTAACAGCGGTGAAAATTTATTTAAAAGCTAAAGTTGAAACTAATGGCGGTATGGGACAACATATAAAAACACAAGGATTACGTAACGCGGTAATGTTAAAACGGATTAGTCGTGGCAGCAATTTATTATCAAACGTGTTATTCCCTTGCCTGAAGGACACAACTTCCTGTGATGATTTTTTAAAGATTACATAGAACTAATATTTCTATATTCTCAAGAAGTGTTTAATTTTCTACTGATAAAGTGTCGGGGTTAGCTATCATGTTTGTTATATATCATTAATACGACCATATTTTTCCTGATCAGAAAAAAGACATCCAGAATAAAAAGGCGAGAGAAAAGGGGACAGAAAAGAAAGATAGGAAGAGAGACTTTCGGTGTAATATAATGTACTAATCTAGCCTCTGATTTTTTTTTCTAAGAGTAAAGTTATACGGCTTTGTGGGTGTATTGGGAAAACTTCAGTAAGAAAAAAAAAGAGTGACAGAGAAGGAACAGAAAAGGAATGTGTATGTGTGCTGGTGAAAGATACAGAGTACACAGGCATCTACACACCTCGCCTCACGGATGTTCATTAGAGATGAACACTATGGATGGCTTGTTATTTCATCTACCGACGCCATCTGGGAGAGGATGATGCCAACTTTAACTCGGTCGTGAATTCTAAATATAGAAAGAATTCTATGAAAAGATGTTCTTTCTATATTCCGAATTCATGGCCACTTAAGAGTAAAAGTTGGTATCAACCCTAAGGTGTCGGAAGGTGGTCAGGCAAGGTGTAGGATTATATGAACATCTGCCATAGAATTCTTTCTATGGAGCGATAAAG
>NC_051415.1:28139952-28140264 GCF_015228065.2 Penaeus monodon
GAGAATATTTCAGGGATTCCTTCGTAATCATGAGAAATTCTCCGACACTGGCGGTTGACAGGGTCTGTTTTCTTTTACTTTGCTTGTAGAAACTGTAATAGAGAGAAGAAGGAAGTGCTTGAGCGAAAGACCTGCCGAGCAGGTCTGGGACGTGTAGAGAACCCTACAAGGTCTCATCCTCTGACTGCTGTGGCTGACCAACCATGGTCATCTATCCAGGGCATCGCCGCAATTCAGGGTGTGCCATCTGCAAGGCCACGCTCCTTTTACCCATGACCTCCGACCTGGTCTCTGACCCTAACACTCACTCAT
>NC_051415.1:28140352-28140458 GCF_015228065.2 Penaeus monodon
GAAGAAAAAAAAAAAGCTACAATGTCTACAAATAAAGCAAGAAACGCCGACCGTGCGTTTCACTAAGCCACCACCAATATCATAACTAAGAAGATGCTTCTAACGG
>NC_051415.1:28140495-28140627 GCF_015228065.2 Penaeus monodon
ACGAGAATGAAAAAACAAACAAACAAGTCAGACAAAACAGAGAGAGAGAAAAAAGGCACCAACAAAAGAAACAGAAAGTAAAACGTTAAGAACCTAATTGAGATTCAATCTCCTTGCTATCCCAGAGACTCC
>NC_051415.1:28140667-28140941 GCF_015228065.2 Penaeus monodon
CCCTACGGGTTCAGTCAGGTATTCGATTACAGACTCGTGCAGCCGACGTCCACGCGAGAGGAGGCGGAATCAGGTGTGGACGAGCCGATACCTAGGAGAGCGAGAGCATCCTCTTCCGCCCTGAGTCCTGGAGGAGATGCAGCCTCTTTTCACCTCCTCTCTTCTCGGGTTATCTCTCTTTGGTTCATTTGGCTCTCTTGTGACGTCTCGTCTGGGATGGTTACATAGACACGTGTACAAAGGGAGAAAGAGGGATATAAAGAGTGAGTGAGGA
>NC_051415.1:28140981-28141276 GCF_015228065.2 Penaeus monodon
AGCAACCAGATAATAAGAAATGTCTGCATCCAGCCAATTGAAAAATATACGTTTCACTTAGAATATACAAAAACGTTTGGATATGCTTGTATGCTAATGCGCCGTTCAATTTTTTATCATTTTTTTATGTACACATTTTCTCTGTCTTTCTGAGGGCAGATTATCATGTCATTGACAGATCTACATACTGAACAGAAACTGGCTTTTTATGCAGTGAAATTCACGAGATTTCTATGTAATCCTTTCTAGTTAATATTAGATAACAAGGAAAAAACAAGGAAGTTGTTTGTAACTA
>NC_051415.1:28141534-28141646 GCF_015228065.2 Penaeus monodon
TAGCGGGTTATGAATTAATCTCACCAATTTAACGAAAACAACAACAACAATATATTCGAACAAAAGAAATAAAACATACAAATACTGAAACCAAACTATTCTGCATCACAAT
>NC_051415.1:28141682-28141771 GCF_015228065.2 Penaeus monodon
TGCCTTCATTGTTGCACCTAATAATGCTGGCGATGGAACTTAATCCGGCAAATGGAGATGGTAGCAATAACAATAACAATAACGCGGTC
>NC_051415.1:28142503-28143034 GCF_015228065.2 Penaeus monodon
TAGAGTGTACCTTTATCATATCTGCTACCGCATTCATGTCATCTCCCTTTTATATGTAATATATATAATGTTTCGTGTCTGCGTTTACGTATTTCTCCGAGCAAGAATTCGCTTGGTGATAAACACCGTCTTTGACAACAGAAAATGAAAGACAATGAGAGAAGACCAAAGAAGATGAAAGATGAAAAGAGATGAAAGGAATGGAAACAGACGAATGAGAATGAAAGTAGATGGAAGAAGATAAAAGCAGATGAAAGATGAAGGCGAACATGAACGCCGGATATGCACAAAGAAAGGCCATGCTCCTTGGCGCATGCATATGGACTGAGGAAATGCAATTAGGCAGCAACAGCAAGCAACACGAAGGAGATACAATGAGGTTCGGGTAATGCCATTATCGTTAGGGTTATAGAGTTACGCTCAGTTGAAATTCAATTGCTATTATGATCTTACTTTTTGCGAAATGGAAAATTGTATCTCCTGAAATTGGAGCGTTTCCCTACTCATCTCTGAAGCTCACGGCTTGGGACG
>NC_051415.1:28143327-28143636 GCF_015228065.2 Penaeus monodon
ATTTTTCACTCTCCCTATTTGTCCTCGGGATTATTCATAAGTCTCTTTATGTCTGCTCTTTTCACCTCTCCCCTCCTCCCATTCCTTCATTCGTTGTTACGTTGATCTTGTTCCTCTTCACGTGGGCTTTTCTTTCCTCCCTTTATTGCATAGTTTGCTTTCTCTCGTATTCTTGTTGAAAATTGCGGACGCTGGTCTGGCTTGTAACCCTGTAGGAGGTTATTTCAGGATGCCAAGAATGAAAATGTTTTAATTATGCATGTGAAGTTGATTGTTTGCATAATTTATAAAGGCATCATTCTCAGTAAA
>NC_051415.1:28143855-28143949 GCF_015228065.2 Penaeus monodon
TAACAGTGAACTCCTGGTCGTATTAAAATAGTTAAGAAACGATTTCAAACAATACAAATAATGAAGCTGCATAGTACATATCTATAATAACAGT
>NC_051415.1:28144529-28144697 GCF_015228065.2 Penaeus monodon
CAAGAGAACAAACAAGAAAAAAGAAAATTAGTAAGATAAGCGTCGAATATAGATTTTTAAAAATAAAAGCAAAACTAAAACAAACTTCTGTAATAAAGTAGACGAAAGTATGTAGTGATAGGAAGAACTAAAGCAAAAGTGGCTAAAGCGAAAAAGGGCATCTATTAG
>NC_051415.1:28145011-28145077 GCF_015228065.2 Penaeus monodon
TTACTATTCAAGTTATATGTGCCTGTGGTATTACTATATACATAATGTCGCCAGTAATTCAGTTCA
>NC_051415.1:28145553-28145686 GCF_015228065.2 Penaeus monodon
ATTAAGCGAGGGGAACTTGCTTCCTCTCGGCCATTATACACTTGAACGAGTTCCTTCAGGCCGCCTGCTCTGATCTCCGCCTTGGATTCTCTGAGGGTCTTGCTTCCCTCGCTTTCCCTGGCCTCTTGTGTTA
>NC_051415.1:28145932-28146209 GCF_015228065.2 Penaeus monodon
ACTTGAGCACTTTTCCTTTCATCCTTTGCCACTTCGCTGGCAGACAGACGAACATAAAATGCCAAAATATACGCCTCGCTCATCGCATGAATACAGCTTCTGTTTGCTCAACGACTGACGGTCACACAACCGAGGAAACACAAATGTATGCCTCGTTTTCTCGGAGCAAGAGAAAGAGAAAAGAGATGATGTGTCAGTGAGGAGACCTTTCTTGAGGAGCGAGGGAAGACGTTACAAGCTTCTTGCAATGTCTCCTTCTTCATTAGTTCTGCTACAA
>NC_051415.1:28146686-28146889 GCF_015228065.2 Penaeus monodon
GATTATATCACACCAAAATATTTCCCTAAAAATAATTTTGAAGGTTCTATAAAAGCAGCATTGTTTCCTTTGTGCAATATACAAAGCAAACAGACTTTTTAATCTTAAAAAAAAAACCCTGCTTATCAAGCGATTTCTTGTGGCGTTAGTAAATATTTATTTTGGAGAAGAAAGAGAAAAATGAGATTCATACCGTGAATATC
>NC_051415.1:28149073-28149643 GCF_015228065.2 Penaeus monodon
GTCAAATCCTTTTTTAATCCCAAGCAAACTCTTCCTGTTGATATTTACCAAGATACGGTGTTGAAAATTGAAAAAAAGAGTACAGTTTTATTCGGAGGGCATCTGAAGTCCTGATTTAGCTCGAGTTAAGTCTCTCCTCCATCAAAGAAAACGTGTTAAGGAAAGAGTGCTCTCGTACGGAATTTTTCGCAGAGAGAAACGTTTGTTGTTTGTGATCAAAGCCTTGGCTGGTTTTCACTCACTTGGCAACACTATTTTTCTATATTTTTTGTCCTATTCTTGCCTTTAGGAACACGAATTTCCGTTTGCAACACTGACCATTAACACGCCCCGCCCTGCATTCAGTGTCAAGCTAAAAAGTCTTCATATTCGGATCAAAGCCTGATTCGAGTTCCATTAATTAGCGGGATATGGCGTGCGATCGGCATTAGCTGAGGGAAATTCACTCGGATTTCGGTTTGCTGGAGAGGGAAATGTCCCTTTATTGGATAGGGTTATTACTTAGCGCATATGGTCACATACATAAAAGTGTTCGCGTATTTTTATGATTTTGGATGAAACAACTTACAA
>NC_051415.1:28151280-28151676 GCF_015228065.2 Penaeus monodon
TTGCTTTGGTTGGATGACAATGAGGAAAATGCAGTGCAAAATTTCATAGATAACGTATAGGAATGAAAAAGGAGGCGAAGACGCAATTGATTGGTTGGTTATAACTAATCATATTTAGTAGGTTACTTATGAGATGATTATTATATGATAACTGAGTGTTATTTCAGACTTAATGGATTCAACTTCTTTTCACCAAGTGCATTTTCGCCACGTATAAAAGTGTAGTAATACTCCATCAACCAAACGATAAAGGTAATTCAAACACATCCTTTTCTTCTTAAACCTCGTTGCAGGAGGTGTGAAAGAGATAAACGATAACGACTTCTGCGTATGCAAGATTTGAGATGAGTACTGGTAAAACACAAATAGGCACACACTTTCACATACACACACTTT
>NC_051415.1:28151868-28152101 GCF_015228065.2 Penaeus monodon
TGTATTTAGATTGATGATTGAATATCCAATACTGTGACCGCGTTTGCAAGCATAGTGAGTGTTTACACGTGCATTTGGCGTTGATATACGATGTATGCAATATCCACAGATAAAACCAAGAGAAAAAAGAGACATAGAGAGAAATATGAAAATATTTGCGAAAACAATGAGTATTTGAAAATTTTAAAGTCTTCACGATCAAAGGCTAAATGTAAGTATTTCGAATATGTTGA
>NC_051415.1:28152789-28153121 GCF_015228065.2 Penaeus monodon
ATTGCCAACATCATATCATTCGTTTCGAAGGAATTTACTTTCAAGCTGCTTGTACACTTGTGCAATTATTGTACTTATAGGCTAAGCCGCTTGCTGACAAATCCCCATAAAACAAGCTGAACAGAACAAAAGCCCAATTCCAAACTTAAATAAGCCTTTCTCGGTCTTCCAGGTTTCAGGAGGAGGAGCTTTAGGAGGGGCCAATGCTTTAGCAATTTGATCAATATCCTGCTGTTTAATAACAATGTACACAAACTTTGCACTACCATCTCATTCACAAATGAAAAAAAAAAGTTCAATAAGAACAAATTCAATAAGAAAATAAAAACTTC
>NC_051415.1:28153624-28153806 GCF_015228065.2 Penaeus monodon
TTAAAACCTAATAAGCATATAATCAACTTTTATAGATGAGATCAGTCTGAACAAGTTACCACCCTCTCTCTTTTACTTTCTCTCTCTCTTTGCTTATTTAACTATCTGGTTGCTAATCCTACTCCCTCTGCCTTCGCTCCTTTCTCTATTTTCCACACACCCCTCCTTCCATCCTTGCCCCC
>NC_051415.1:28153985-28154250 GCF_015228065.2 Penaeus monodon
ACCACCGCGCATACATTAAGCATTCCAGCTCATGATTTAATTAAAAGCGACAGCAAACGTTTCAGAATCTCCCTTTCGACCAACTGAGCCATTTCTAAAGCCTATGTCCCCCAAAGCACATGTTACATACGTCTCCCCTTCCCGAGTTCTCTCTACATACTGCTGTGTGTACTTCCCATTCACTGAGGATATTTACACAGGGGGCGGGTAGCCTCCGCTGTCTCTTTTTGGAGGTTGAGGGAAAAAGGGAAGGAGAAGTAAAAAT
>NC_051415.1:28155643-28156062 GCF_015228065.2 Penaeus monodon
CTTCGTTAGCCTAAGTTACATCACCTTGCCTCTCAAATGCTGTAGAGCAAAAGTGAGGTCAATGGTTTTACACTGAAAATTTAAAATCTTCACACAAAGAGTGGTTCTATAATTGTCATCATTCTTTATAAAGCTGAAAATAGTTGATGTTCCTTTTCAAAAGGAAATAATTTTTATTTCAGTCAGTAGAATTGCTAGTTGACTGCTGAAAATGGAAGCTCTGTCTATTTATGAAAAAGGTCGGGTTAAAAAGAATCAGATTGCGGATGTGAAAGGATGTGAATGCTTTTAGGCAAAATACGCATGGCATAGTTATTTTCTTTTTCCAAATAGCCTGAACACAAACTATTGTTTGCTTATATAGCATATAACAAAAAAAAAAGACTTTTTAAAAAATCACACACACACTTTATACCCCC
>NC_051415.1:28157513-28157748 GCF_015228065.2 Penaeus monodon
ATATTCCTCACGTCTCCCCCTCGCTCTTCAAGAAAGGCCTGCCCCCTGACACACCATCTGTTTTCTTTTTCTCTTGCACCGAGGACACAAAGCATGCCTCTTTGTGTGTTCCTCAGTTCTGTGACAGTCAGTAGTTGAGCAAATAGAGGTTGTATTCATACGACGAGCGGGCCGTACATGTTGGCATTTTATGTCCACCTGTCTGCCAGCTAAGTGGCAAAGGACGAATGGAAAA
>NC_051415.1:28158114-28158332 GCF_015228065.2 Penaeus monodon
CGGTATATTCACACACGTTCACATTCGTAACCTGAACAGCATACCAGAGAAGGCGTCGAGGGTCAAAGAAGTAAATAAGGGAACGAAAGTGTCTCCTTTTTAAAAGAGCGACGATTGCTTCATTATCACACCAAGGGCCGGCATTATCAGCCTCCTCCATCATGCATCTTTATAATTGGGACTCGAAATCCACTGTCGTTGGCGCTTCGCTTCTTTGC
>NC_051415.1:28160530-28160637 GCF_015228065.2 Penaeus monodon
ATGAACTATGTAGTATGTTCCTTTTTAATGTATGAATGTTATTTTAATTCACACACATACATAAACACCGCCACACACAAAAGAGTTGTTTGACAAGGTGAACTATC
>NC_051415.1:28160946-28161366 GCF_015228065.2 Penaeus monodon
TCTGACGGATATTTCACTGGTTTTGGGCACCTTTAACCCGCTGAACTATCAAAGAACGGATTTTTTTCTTTATTTGCCGTCTAAGGCCCCTTTTATTCAGCTGAAAAGGCCTTCCCTAGAGGTAAAAAATGGGTAAAGAAAAACCTGAAATCCGCTTCACTGGTGCCACAACTTAGGTCTTGAAGCTAAGAAGGCACTCGCCCCTTACCCATATAGCATAGTTGGAATCTTCTTACGTCTCCCCTTCCCTCTGCATATTGTTGAGAATAATACTAGTAATTAATATGTTCATATGATGATTATTCAGTAAGATTAAAATGGTAATGAGGATAATGCATTGATGATTATAATTTCAATTTTGGACAAAACAAATATTTTAGATATAAATATCAAACGCTGGTAATTTTACTTTTACGACTG
>NC_051415.1:28161452-28161830 GCF_015228065.2 Penaeus monodon
ATTTCGTATTCATGATAATTGCATTAGTTTATAGAATATTAATAATGCTGGTGCTGACATTGGCAATAGTACCTTTGAAATTGCGTAATATAATATCAGTAATAGTAATGATACTGCTTATAAAGGTAAACCAGCACTGATGCGGGAGTAATGACGGTTACGATGCTGTGATAATGATAATAATGAGAATTTAAAGACGATATTATTAATGACAAAAGTATAATGAAAACTAATATTGTAGTTAATGGCCCTCAAGTAATACTAATGTAATTGATATTGACAAAAATGATGGTCATAAGAGTAACGAAAAAAAATGAGAAGAAGAAAAATGAAATGATAAAAAGAAAAGATGATTGGAGTAGGACGAGAAAATATCGG
>NC_051415.1:28161936-28162567 GCF_015228065.2 Penaeus monodon
TGAAAACCCAGAAATTGCCTCCGGAAGAAACTGACTGTAGACGGACGAAAGAACATCAAAGAACAATAAAGAACGACAGAGAACCATAAAGACCCATAAACCTCGAAGGAACGCGAGCCTGAGACTCTCAAGGGAATATTAAAGGACCGAGAGACCGAAAGACAAAAGAGAATTTCTGTGAAACTCCTTCGTTTTTTTTTTTTCTGAGATTCAGATTTCGCCTCATAGACCTATTTCTTCTTCTTCTTAAATTATGTCTCCATGATTAAGTAAGATGTTAGTGACTTAGGTATTCTACACACAGTATTAATATTTTGATAACATTTTGAGTAGGTATATTGAGGAAAAAAAATTAACCGCTTGTTTAAACATAAGCAGCGTATTCTTTTTCCTCTCTTTTTTATTACTGCATCACGATACTCGTAAATCATGCATCCGGATAAAGATTATTTTCATAGCAGGTACAATTAATGACATTTGTTATTTTTTCAGAGTTGGTGAATAGTTCTCTAGTAGTATCTTCACTTGTTTACCATTTTTTTTTAGATATACATCGACTCGCTTGCATAAATAAATATGCACATAAGTAACATACAAGAACGAAGCACACATCCTATTGATAAACTCACTC
>NC_051415.1:28162664-28163578 GCF_015228065.2 Penaeus monodon
CGCACATTCACAAACAAAAGTCGGGCCATGAAAGGTATTGAAAACATAAACCAAAATACTTATCATGATATGTTTTGGTGGGATTTTCATATTGCATCACGATTTGAATTTAATCTTGGGGCAAAGCCTCGACATGACTACTGATGTATTTCATATCAATTTATTACAAACGTCAGAATGAATATGTATGAGAAAAACAAGCAAAACAAAACAAAAACAGTGTTGTTATACTGAAAGCATTTGGTGCTCTTAGTTTGCTATATCTTTTATGTTTTCTTTTGCATTCTTATTTTCTCCTACCTCGGTTTTCCCTTCCTCCATTTCTCTCCTTTCCTCTCCCTTTTTAGTATCCCCATCTCTCCCTAACAATAGCTTGATCTTTTTTCTAACATTTATTTTTAAACTTTGTACAATCCCATTTGAATGGCCTACTATTTCATTTATCAGTTTATCAAGATGAGAATTTTGTTTAAAATTCTACTTCACACAAACAAACAAACAAGCCACCAGTAAAACACTATTCCAAACACATCCAAAACAATGTTTTCAATAAATCACCATTAGAAAAAAAATCATCCTCCTATTAACAAAAACGACATATAACTTTGTCATTTACCTCAACCATGCACGGATTACACACATACAGCACTAGACGCAATGCTAAACTCAATAACGGTTTTCACTCACTCTCGAACGTGATGTGCATTCGCGTGTGAGTTATACCGAGGTTTAGCAGTCGAGGCAGACAATAGGAAGTTGTTGGAATCAGTTCGTATCTGGAGGAGAGACAGGGCGGACTACACATTCCCTATCCCTTCTCTCTCCTAACTGTGTTTCCTCTTTTTTTTTTTTTAATCAAAACGGGATATCGGAGAGTATGTATGAGGGCGAGGGAGAAGGAGGAAGAGATACAC
>NC_051415.1:28163619-28163747 GCF_015228065.2 Penaeus monodon
AACGGTTAGTAGTAAATACATAAAAGGGGACAATGAGAACGCAGACAGTTGCAAAAATATAATAAGTAATAATGCTACTACTGCCGATGTTGCTAATAATGATAATAACACTCCTCTCTCCTCCTCCT
>NC_051415.1:28163771-28163975 GCF_015228065.2 Penaeus monodon
TCCAACGGATGCACAGAACAGCACAAATAGTGTCACCGAGACTCCTTAACATTTCCACGCTGCAACACCCTTTTTCTCCAAGCCCTGCGTCTCACCCAAGTCATGCCCGCGAAGATCCTCACGTCTCCCGTCCCCTTTCATGAGTTGACGGGGGATCAGGACAGTGGGTGGGGAAAGGGTGGGGAAAGGACGGGGTGGGGTCGT
>NC_051415.1:28164004-28164907 GCF_015228065.2 Penaeus monodon
TGTGGGGAAAGTTAAAACAAATGCGTATTTTCTCCTGTAGCATTTGCTTATCTATCTGCGTTGCCCTCATCTCACTCTCTTTCAAAAAAAAAAAAAAAAAAAAATTAGCGACTAAGAACTAGAGAGTGTAAGAAAACAGCCATTAAAATAAGAAAATAAAAAAATACAAACAAACGAATAAGTATAATAAAAGAAATCAAATACAAACGAAAATAGATCGGAACCAAATTACGCAAAGTAACATTTACATATCCAAAAAATGACAAACATAAAAACAAAGACAAAACATGAGCAAAAAGTGCCTATGTCATTGCCCCAGCGGCATGGTCAACAACTCCTTATAAACCGCAACTGAACAAAACCACGGGAGGAGTGTGCAGGAGTGGCGGGAAGGATTAAACTTGTAATTGAGTTCTAGCGAGGGGAAAAATGCATATCCTTGAGGTGGAGTGACGAGGGCGAATGTGGGGAAATTGCGAAGGAAGAAGGAGCGAAAGGATGATAGTGATGAAGGGAGAGGAGGAATGGAAAGGGGTAAGTAAGTGGGTTGATGAGAATAAGGGCGCCGTTATGTGTGATGATTATATTGCTTCAATATTGCTGCTGTTCCTCCTGCTATTACCATTTAAAGCCCTTGGGTTTATCATCATTAAAAGCTGTTGCAACCGCTGCATCAGCTTCAACTATTACTGCTTGTATAAATAGTATTTGCAGAATCACCATCATGTCTACCATTCCATAACGCCATTTTCATCGTATCGGTAGCTTTTTCCTGCTTTTCAGTGCTATTGTCTGGTCAGCTTTTCAAATGAAAAAAAAAAAAAATACCGATTCATATTAATACAAGGCCCTGTGATACTTTGGTATTTCTTTTATAGATGTGATGATAGGGATGTTTATAAA
>NC_051415.1:28164955-28165180 GCF_015228065.2 Penaeus monodon
CAGAGTGCAGCTTCGATTAAATCATATATGTATCTCCACTTACTATAAAGAACTAAACTTGTCGTTGTCTTAGTAATTCCGATTTCCAAAAAGGGCTGAAGGTTGTCCGGTACTTGCAGGCTTTTGCACTTGGAAATATTCATATGTATACTCAATGTATTTTAATGTGTATTATGGACGGAATTTTTTTATGATCTCGCTTCAACTGGTTTTTAGCTCTAGACC
>NC_051415.1:28165221-28165796 GCF_015228065.2 Penaeus monodon
TCCCTTCCCCAGAAAACTTCAAATGCAATGTGTTAGCGTCCTTTATATTTTGAGATTTGATTGCTTCATTCATCTATGAAATGCACAAAGTGTTATCAAACTCGAAAATAACGTAAACGAGTTTGACTTTTAATTTTCATCTGATCTTCACGAACAGTTGAGAACCCCTGTTCTAAACTGTATATCATGAATGAGCCTTGGCGATATCAAATGTTGTAGTTCACACGTTGAAAGAATTTGTGGAGATTAGAGTGATGCGGTCAGTAAAGTCTGTGTCTGTATGTAAGTAGCAGATGTCTTCAAAATCCGTCTCTTTGAGTGAAGCCAAGATGTTCGTGATCCAGACAGCGTGACTGAGGACGCAGAGAAACAGGTAAGATGATAACGTATTCCCTTGTTAGACTCTTCCTCAATTCAGGTAGTGTGTAATTAGGGCCTGAGACTTGCTACTTGAAATTGATCAGATGGCAAGTTTAGTTTCTTTCCATTTTGGCGATTTTTCGTCTGCTTTCGTTCATTTATTTTTAATATCGATCTCTGCTACACATTGTTTATCACCTTTTGGGAAAGTAATT
>NC_051415.1:28165827-28166070 GCF_015228065.2 Penaeus monodon
GAAAACTAGACCATACCGTAACAAAAAGAAAATACAGAAAGTCGATGATCCATCACATCACGTCGACTTTCTACCTCCCTAAACTGTGGAACTTGATTAACAATATTACTCACACATCAGCTGCTATTGACAGCTCCCACGAGGAGTTGTCAGTGAAACCACGCTATAGCCCATTATAATTGCTCAAAAACAAGTAATCCGAACAATTGTTGGATTAGGTAAATATGGCCATACAAATCCTGC
>NC_051415.1:28166288-28166403 GCF_015228065.2 Penaeus monodon
GATATAAGTGCTATTATGTATAAGTTTATATGCATGTGGATAGCCTATAAATGTGTATGAGGGAGTGAGAGAGCATCTTTCTCGTCTTTTGTCATAGTATCTATACTGACATCAT
>NC_051415.1:28166610-28166774 GCF_015228065.2 Penaeus monodon
ATCACATAAAAATAAAAACAGAAAAACGCCCAAAATAAAAAAATACCCCAACCCGAGAACACATTACGGCTGCTTATCAAGAATAAAATAGACTGTAATAGTAACTCGCAAAGAAATCTTTGACCTTGCGTGGCCTGGCTCAGGGAACGCTGCAACACAATAGA
>NC_051415.1:28166804-28166962 GCF_015228065.2 Penaeus monodon
AATGCCTGCAAGAAACATTGATTGATTACCCCTGTGCTTTCCTCGACGCTATCTCTCTCCGCCTGGTTATTAGTGGCATCTGTCTTCGTCAACAGTTTACGGCGATAGAGTTGGAGATACAGATTGTTACAAAATGGAACATGTGTGTGCGCATGGTA
>NC_051415.1:28168314-28168526 GCF_015228065.2 Penaeus monodon
TTCCTTATGTGTGCTTCTTATTAGTGAGAAGTACATATCTGTATAGCAGAAGGTAATGAGCATATTGTTGACTACGTAGAGAGTAAAATGTACACGTGTGCATGTTACCATGCGCACACACATGTTCATTTTGTAACAATCTTGTTATCTCAACTCTATCGCCGTAACTGTTGAAAAATGTATACGAGAACCATATAGCACATCAATATATG
>NC_051415.1:28169001-28169244 GCF_015228065.2 Penaeus monodon
TTTATTTAGTTTTATGATTGAATACCCAATATGTGACCGCGTTTGCAAGCATGGGGATTTTTACACTGTTTTTGGGCGTTGATATAATGTTGAAATTCCACGAAAAAACCAAGAAAAAAAAGAGCATAAGAGAATATAAAATTTTGCGAAAACAATAGTTTTAAAATTTTAAAAGTCTTCCGTAAAAGGCAAATGTAAGTTTTCGAATATTTTTGAACGTATTCAATGTTGAATAGGGCAATA
>NC_051415.1:28169984-28170316 GCF_015228065.2 Penaeus monodon
AATTGCCAACACAACTTCGTTTCATGGGAAATTTACTTTAAAGCTGCTTGTACATTTATAAATTATTTACTTATAGGCTAAGCCACTTGCTGACAACCCCCTAAAACAAGCTGTACGAAAAAACCCCAATTGCAAACTTAAAAACCTTTTTCTGGGTCTTCCTTTTTAAGGGGAGGAGCTTTAGGGGGCAATCTTTAGAAATTTTGATCACACCTGCTTTTTAAATAACAATGTAACAAATTTTTTGCACTACATCTCTTCCAAATGAAAAAAAAAGTTCAAAGAACAAATTCAATAAGAAAAATAAAAACTTCAATATTTTCAAAACCCCC
>NC_051415.1:28170662-28170978 GCF_015228065.2 Penaeus monodon
AAAAGGGTTAACGGGAAAGATAGCTAAAAATGGAAATAGAAAATGAATTATAACCTTGTAAATGGGCAGGTAATGTTAATGGAAAAATATAGAGTCAAAAGACAGTAAATCTTTAGATAAATGGTGTAAGACATTCGACCTGAGGGTTAGGCGAGAAATCCGAAAATATCGGCAGTCAGAGGGGAAAATTGAAAAATTGATAGGTTAAAACCAATAACATATAATAAATTTTTATAGATGAATCAGTCTGAACAAGTTCCACCCTCTCTCTTTTTTTTCTCTCTCTCTTTGCTTATTAACTATCGGGTTTGCTAAT
>NC_051415.1:28171199-28171468 GCF_015228065.2 Penaeus monodon
CCTGCTCTGTCCCCCATGCCGCCACCACCGCGCATACATTAAGCTTCCAGCCCTATTAATTAAAAGCGACAGCAAACTTTCGAATCTCCTTTCGACCAACTGGCCTTTTCAAAAGCCTATGTCCCCCAAAGCACATGTTACTACGCCCTCCCCTTCCGATTCTCTCTACTCTGCTGTGTTACTTCCCTTTCACGAGGATATTTACCGGGGGCGGGTAGCCTCCCTGTCTTTTTTTTGGAGGTTGAGGGAAATGGGAAGAGAATAAAAAT
>NC_051415.1:28171529-28171628 GCF_015228065.2 Penaeus monodon
TATAACAAGAAGGAAGTGGGGGGAAGGGGATTAAAAGAGAGTGCAAGACAGAGTAAGGAAAAATAGAAGTATAAATAAAAACCACTGGATTATGTATAA
>NC_051415.1:28172866-28173271 GCF_015228065.2 Penaeus monodon
CCTGTCATCCCTAGCATTTCCACTTCGTTGGCCATAGTTACATCACCTTGCCTCTCAAATGCTATAGAGCAAAAGTGACTTTCTAATGGAGGTCAATGCTTTTACACTGAAAATTTAAAATCTTCACACAATGAGTGGTTCTATAATTGTCATTATTCTCTATAAAGCTGAAAATAGTTGATGTTCCTTTTCAAAAGGAAATATTTTTATTTCAGTCAGTAGAATTGCTAGTTGACTGCTGAAAATGGAAGCTCTGTCTATTTATGAAAAAGGTCGGGTTAAAAAGAATCAGATTGCGGATGTGAAAGGATGTGAATGCTTTTAGGCAAAATACGCATGGCATAGTTATTTTCATTTTACACAAATAGCACATGATACACAATCTATATGTTTGCTATCATATAG
>NC_051415.1:28174403-28174642 GCF_015228065.2 Penaeus monodon
TAAAATATTATAACCTATATTACACATTATTGCGGTGTAACAAAGACAATCATAAAATATTAGATGAGATATAAAAATAATAGATAGATAGATTAGATTTAGATAATATTTTTTTCCTAGTCTCATTTTCCTTTTTTTCCGACCTTGTCATTACTGAAACATTTTTAAGAAATCAATGAAAAAAACATTTTCCATAAATATCGCGCAGACTGACCGGGTGAAATAAATAATGACATCAT
>NC_051415.1:28174836-28175094 GCF_015228065.2 Penaeus monodon
TTATTCCTCACTCTCCCCTCCTCTTCAAGAAAGGGGCCCGCCCCCGACACACCCTTGTTTTCTTTTCTCTTGCACCCGGGGCACAAAACATGCCCCTTTGTGTGTTCCCCCAGTTTTTGGACAGTCAGTATTGAGCAAAAAGAGGTATTCATACGACGAGCGGGGCCCTACATTTTGGCATTTTATGTCCACCTTTGCCGCTAAGTGGGAAAGGACGAATGGAAAAGTGCTCAATGCGCAACCGATGACCACCAAATG
>NC_051415.1:28175140-28175529 GCF_015228065.2 Penaeus monodon
CACCGATCATCTTTCCCGTAATCGTTATATATATCTCCCTTTCTTTTGCAAAAAAAATTGATAGAAAAATAGATAAATTTTAGAGGAGATAGACGCTAATAGAAGTGTGCCGCGCGCGCGTGTGTGTAAACCGGGTTGCATATTTATACCTGTATATTAAGTACACGGTTATTTACACACGTTTACTTCGTAACCTGAACACATACCAAGAAGCGGCGAGGGTCAAAATAAATAAGGGGAAAGAAAGTGCTCCTTTTTTAAAAAGCGACGTTGCTTCATTATCACACCCAAAGGGGCCGGATTATCGCCTCCTCCCTCATGCATCTTTATAATTGGGGCTCGAAAACCACTGTCGTTGGCGCTTCGCTTCTTTGGACCGCTTTCTTTGC
>NC_051415.1:28175649-28175775 GCF_015228065.2 Penaeus monodon
AGAGAGATGGATGGTAGAAGGTTAGATAGATAAAAGAATGATAGATAGGGTGAATAATAGGTTTATAAACGCATGCATGGAAAAAAGTTAACAAGGGTTTTAAGTTCAAATATGTGTTTAAATTAT
>NC_051415.1:28176990-28177290 GCF_015228065.2 Penaeus monodon
TTTTATGTACACACACACACAGCAAAAGAAAGCGTGCCCAAAAAGCGAAGCCCAACGACAGTGGTTTTCGAGCCCCAAATTATAAAGAGCATGTGGGGGGCTATATCCCGCCCTTGGTGGTAATGGAAAATCGTCGCTCTTTTAAAAAGGAGACACTTTCGTTCCCTTTTTTTACTTCTTTGACCCTCGCCCCTTCTCTGTATGCTGTTAGGTTACGAATTTACGGTGTGTTTAACCGTGTACTTACTTACCGTGTATAAATTGCAAGCGCGCTTACACACACGGGGGGGCGCCCTTTCC
>NC_051415.1:28177332-28177681 GCF_015228065.2 Penaeus monodon
CAATTATTTTTTTGCATTAGAAAGGGATATATAAACGATTAGTAAAATGCTCCGTGGTAATATATACATAAATATAGACAGATATATAAATGGTATAAATACATTTGCTGTGTCTTTTTTTGCGCCTTGAGACTTTTCCTTCTCCTTTCCCCACTTAGCGGGCAACAGGGGGGACAAAAAATCCACATGTAGGGCCCGCCGTCGTATGAATACAACCTCTATTTGCTCCTACTGATGTCCAGACTAGGAACACACAAAGGGGCATGTTTGTGCCCTGGGTGCAAGAGAAAAAAAACAATGTGTGTCAGGGGGCAGGCCTTTTTTGAAGCGAGGGGGACTGGGGAAATAT
>NC_051415.1:28177895-28178130 GCF_015228065.2 Penaeus monodon
ATTTTTTTCCCCGGGCCCAGTCTCGCGATATTCATGTAATTTTTTTTCATTTATTTCTTTAAAATGTTTCGAAATGAAAATGGTCGGACATAAAAAAAAAGGACTAGGAAAAAATATATATCAAAATCTTACTATCATCATCTACTCTTTATATCTCTATTATAATGTTGTATCTTCTATTTGTCTTCTCCCTGCAATACATATGTGTATATAAAAGGTTATATTATTATAATTA
>NC_051415.1:28178265-28178390 GCF_015228065.2 Penaeus monodon
GCGTGTATTTTTTAATATTTTAATTTTTATATAATTTATTAATATTTTAATTAATATATATATATATTTTATATATATATATATTATTGTTGTATATTAACATATACAACCACGCATATATTTTA
>NC_051415.1:28179448-28179907 GCF_015228065.2 Penaeus monodon
GTGTGTGTGTGAGTTTTTTAAAAGTCTCTTATTTATTTGTCTATATGCTATATGATAGCAAACATATAGATTGTGTATCATGTGCTATTTGTGTAAAATGAAAATAACTATGCCATGCGTATTTTGCCAAAAAAGCTTCACATTTTCACATCCGCAATCTGATTCTTTTTAACCCCGACCTTTTTCATAAATAGACAGAGCTTCCATTTTCAGCAGTCAACTAGCAATTCTACTGACTGAAATAAAAATATTTCCTTTTGAAAAGGAACATCAACTATTTTCAGCTTTATAGAGAATAATGACAATTATAGAACCACTCATTGTGTGAAGATTTTAAATTTTCAGTGTAAAGCTTGACCTCCTTAAAGCCTTTTGCTCTAACTTTGGAGGCAAGGTGATGAACTATGGAAAACAAAGGGGGAAATGCTAGGGATACGGAAAATAATTTAAATTTTAAAT
>NC_051415.1:28181359-28181642 GCF_015228065.2 Penaeus monodon
CAACCTCCGGACGCACTCCCGCCCCCTGTTTTCCCCCCCCCGGGGAATCCCGCATTATTAAAACTCAAAAACTTATTAAAATTCTTTCATTTTTAATCCAGGGGAAAGGGAAACTAAAACCGCCTTTTAATTTCTCTGAATGAAGAGCCGGGGGGCAGATGGGAAAAAGAGGGAAAAGGGGGAAGGGAGAGAGAAAGGGGGGGAAAGGAAAAGGAGGGGAAAGGGAGAGAAAGGGGGCAAAAACAGACGAAAGGGGAAGTGGCGGGCAGAAGGGGGGGAAAAT
>NC_051415.1:28181704-28181866 GCF_015228065.2 Penaeus monodon
AGGGGAAAAAAAAGAGAGAGGGGGAACTTTTTCAGAGAACAAAAAGGGTTAAGAAGGTTTTTAAAATCAAACAACCCCCGAGGTAATTTTTTTGGACCGTATTAAAGCGAAAGAAATAAAAAAGATTTACTTGTTTTTTACTGATTTTCCCTCTAAAATTAT
>NC_051415.1:28182198-28182332 GCF_015228065.2 Penaeus monodon
GATGTTTATTTTTAAAATATTATTTTTTTTTCTATTAATTTTTCTTTTTATTTTTTTTTTTTGTAAAGAGATGGTGTGAAAGTTGGAAGTTTTAAAAAATTTTCAAAAGAAAATTTTGTTCCCTTATCCGGAAC
>NC_051415.1:28182367-28182680 GCF_015228065.2 Penaeus monodon
GGGGATTTGTACATTTTTACCCCCAAAGTTACAATTGCTAAGTTCCCTTAAAGTTTCCTATGGAAGAAGAAGTTTAATTGAAATTGGGCTTTTGGGTCCCCCGTACAGGGTTGGGGTTTTTTAAAATTTTTTTTTTTTGGTTTAACCATTAATTTGCTGGTCCCCAAACCCCTTAAAGAAATTCCTAAAAAAAGGAAGGGGAATTGGGAAAGGCTGGGGTGTACTCACCCAAGACTCACAACGGAAAAAAAGCAATTAGTTTCTGTGCCAAAGGGGGGCTCACATGCCTCCAAATAGAGATTTGGGATATTAC
>NC_051415.1:28183071-28183310 GCF_015228065.2 Penaeus monodon
TATTAAACACATAATATGCATTTCCAATTCAAAATTTTACATCGTTCAACTATTCGAAAAACTTACATTTTGCCTTTGATCGTGAAGACTTAAATTTTCAAAAACTCAGTTTTCGCAAATATTTTCTATTTCTCTCTATTTTTTTTTTTTCTTGGTTTTACTGTGGAATTTCATACATCGTATATCAAAGCAATGCACTGAAACCTCACTATGCTTGCAAACGCGGTCACGTATTGGGT
>NC_051415.1:28185233-28185747 GCF_015228065.2 Penaeus monodon
TATTACACACACACACGTACACTAATGATGATAGAAACAGAACGTCAACCATTCCGACTCATTTAACGTCCTTTCTTATATTAATTCCCCCACCCCACCGGCCGCAAACCAGAATCAGGTTAACCAATTAGTATGGGAAATACTCATAATTAGGGGAAAAAATCTTACGAAACATTTACAGTAAGTGATCCATTTACTGCCTCCCCATAATTAGAGGCCCTTTTATGATTTTAAATTTCCTGCTCACCGAACACGTGTTTCTTTCCTTTCCGTGATTGACCTTTTGGGAAAACTGGCGCTTCCGGTAATTATTCACAAGGTGTATCTCGCTTTCAGGAGGATGGCAATAGATGGAGTGTGCAGATATTGTTATGAACTTGCATAAAGGAACCCCCGTATGGCAAAATCATGCAACTTTTCATGTCACGGGAGTTTGAAGTTACATTGGCTCTCATCAGTGAAGCACGATTTGCATGGCAGTTATGATTCATACGTTTCCCGCCGCGGACATAAA
>NC_051415.1:28186730-28186840 GCF_015228065.2 Penaeus monodon
CGGTACTAACGTTAGATGTGAGACGTATAGGCTCGGAATGTGTGGTTGCTTTGCACGTGTACATATGTGTTATAAAATATAATATTAAGTTATTATATATATATTTTTTT
>NC_051415.1:28186940-28187307 GCF_015228065.2 Penaeus monodon
ATACATGAGTCGAGTGGCGAAGGTTTTAATGATATATATCCCGACGGTAAAAAATACCTCGTTGTTTATTTCGGGATGGATATAATTTGACCATTGCAAGGCACTCATTCATCTACGTCAATACCTTTTTTTTCGCTTATGGAATTATCACTTTCAACTGCGCGGCCTTTCTTCTAGTATGTGCAATACTTGAATGAGAAAAATGATAATTAATGTGTAAGGTTTATTCATGACTAACTGTATACAAGCACAGGATTTGGCTAGCGGGTTATGAATGTCTTTGTGGACACACTGTATTCCATTCGCTCTAATGAATGCATGTGGCTGTGAAGACTCCTGAAAGAGATGCTAAAATCAGGCGCTCGGT
>NC_051415.1:28187454-28188077 GCF_015228065.2 Penaeus monodon
GCAGCATAAGCTAATATATTGTTTCACGAAGCAGAAACTTTGAAACAAGGCCAAGAAACTAGGGGCCCCTCCTAAGTTACGTGAACTGGACTCTTTCGAATCAAGCTGATCCAAGTAAAAATATGTTTTCTTTACGACAAAAAGCCTTCTGTTACTATCTAACGTCCTATAGCTATATGTGTAGAATTCCATATTCCACTCTCATTGCCCAGTTGATTACTTTAAACACAGCGAAATGTGGAGCGCAGATTTATATGATTGTCCAACCTCGAAGAACTAATGCACTCCTCCTATCTGGCTTTTAATGCGCTACATACTAAATACGGTATTAAATGCATTCGTCTGTAACAATATACCGTCAAGACAGACACCTAATGTAGCCATTTTGCAGATGAAAGATAGGATATGACACAATGACGGATTATGACAATGTTGATTCATTAGTCTGTTAAAAATAAATACAATATGTCTGTTAAGCTAGTAACTAGGCTTATACAACACTCCTGTAAGTGAATAGATATTAGGGTTAAGATATTAAAGGTTGATAAAGAGATAATACAAACCATTATATATATCATAATCATGACAGGATCCGAGATGTCCGGAAACTCAAATGGAAATCT
>NC_051415.1:28188129-28188218 GCF_015228065.2 Penaeus monodon
TTTGTTGAAAAAATTAACATAATTAAGATACAATTGTATAAATAGTGATGGTGTTAATAATAGTACTGAAAGAAGAGGATCGCTTGATG
>NC_051415.1:28188417-28188616 GCF_015228065.2 Penaeus monodon
CGAGGGGAGAGGAAGAGAGGGACCTAAATGGGAAAAAACAAAATCGTGATGAAAGGGGGACAGTTTGTCGGAATCTCCCCCTCCTAGGGTCACGACACGCCCGGGGCATTGGGGCCTGAAGAAGCGCCATTGCCCTGGGGTTTGCGAATTTTTCTTTCCTTGAAATTTTCTTCTTTTTTTTAAATCTCGTGTCCACCGA
>NC_051415.1:28188941-28189618 GCF_015228065.2 Penaeus monodon
CACTAATTAAAATAATAATAAAATTAATAAATTTATAATTAATATATATGAATTTTAAATTTTATAAAAATATAATACACACACACAATTACCCAACCCCTTTCCTTATGTTTTGTTTTGTAAAAACACACTGAGCCTTTCATCAACCTTTCTTTTACCTTTACTAAAGATTTTCAAAAAGGAAGGCCCGGGAAGTAATACAAAAGATAATATAGATAATAAGATACAGACTGACGACGGAATCCTGTCTTTTTCTCCCTTTCTTAAATGGGTGAAGTTATTTCGAAGCCTGACATTGTTCTCACAAACCAGCTTGAGATGATCTCGAATGCATTGATCAAAATAAACAACCATATTGCTCTGTACAAGCATAGTGTCGTTCCCTTTGCAAAGACCTTCAAATGGAATTGCAAGTTGCCTAACAAGAGCAGTGAGTGTTGCTTTGTTGCCACAATGGCCTTTTGTTTTGACAGTAACGTTCAGAAAAAAAGTAATTGTTCTGGGTCTGCATATCCTCCCCCCTGATTCAATTTCCAAATCCGGGAAATTTTTGCTCTTTGGTTACTTTGTATTTTTTTACGAGGGGCATTTGGGAAATTCTGGCAGACGTTGACTTTGTTCTATTTTCACAAGTAATTGATATTTTTCTTCGTCGGAAACTGAAATTGGTGTGTAGA
>NC_051415.1:28189833-28191030 GCF_015228065.2 Penaeus monodon
GGCCTTTGGGGGAAAGGTTAATAGGGAAGCAAAACCAGTTTTGTTTTTCGTAAAATTTTTTTGAAATTTTGGAACTATAAAAGTATTTTTTTGTGAATTACTACAGAAAATTTGCACAAAGAAAAAAACCCCTACTTTAAAATTTAAGAATGGCCCCTTCGGGTTGAATATAAAAAAAATTTTTTTAAAAAAAAAGGTTTTTAGAAAGAGGAAAAAAAAACGCATTGATAACGATAAAGGTTTTAGGGAAAAACAATCAGTAAAATGGAAATTTACTAAAAAAACTTATCCTGTCTAATTTATCCACGGAAAAAAAAAAAAGAACAAAAGGACCTTTCTCCCCCCAAAAAAAATGTTATTTAAATGTATAAGCCCTGCACTGTGAAAGTATATCACCCAGGTACAAAAATACGATTTTTTAAATTTTCAAAAAATTGCAAAGAAGGAGAATAGACTAAGTCCAATATAAAAAAAAGGATCCCAAAAAGAGACATAAAAAAAAAAAATTTGATCGAGCTTTAAAAAAAAGCCCCGACCCCCCAAAGGCATCACCCCCAAAAGGGCCCCCTTTCCCCCCTCTCACTCCTCCCCTTTCCCCTCCCCTTTCTCCCTTCCCTCTCCCACCCCCTCTCCTTTCCCATTCCCCCCCCCATCCCCCTTTTACCCCAAAATAAAATTGTCTTTTTTACTTTTTACATCCTTTGTTCTTTGGGCACAAAAGCGAAAGAAATGAGAGGCGAGGGGAAAAAAGAAAAGGGATTTAAAGGGGGTTTGCGGGGGGGGTTTGGTTTTTATAAAAGGGGGTGGGAAGGGTGTGTGGTTTTGTGTTTGTGTTTTTTGGTTGTGGTTGTGTGGTTTTTGGGGGGTTTGTGTGTGGGGGGTTTTTTGTGTTTTGTTTTTTGTGTTTTGTGTGGTGTGGTTTTTTGTGTGTGGGTGTGTGTGCTTAGGGTTTGGTTAAAAGGGGTCGGGAAAATGGGGACGCAGCCAAAATTTCAAAGGGGTGTTTGGGAAAATGTGAAAAGGGGGGCCCGAGGGGGAAAGGGGGAAAGGGGGAGGGGGGGGGGGGGGGGTGGGGGGGCGAGGGGGGGGTAGGGGGGAAATTAAGGGGTAAGGATAGGTTTTAGGATCGGGGGGATTTTTGGGGGGGGAATGGGTGGAAGCGAGATGTTTTTTTGGGGGGAAAGTTTTAATAAAAAA
>NC_051415.1:28191331-28193741 GCF_015228065.2 Penaeus monodon
CCCACTCCCCCACCTTTTCAAAACTCGGTCTATCTATGTTTCTTTTTGTTTTGGGTCTGGGGGTTTCCCTTTTTTTCCCCTTTTCCCTCCCCCCTTTCTTTTTCTCCCCCCCCTCCTTTTTTCTGTCTAACTATCTGTCGCTTTTTAAAAGGGGGAAAAGGGGGAAAAGCGTTCATAAGCAAAAAGAAAAGGGGGGGAAAAAACTAGGGTTTGCGGGTTGATCCTGTTTGTTATAAAATTAATTAAAGCTAAAAAAACCCAAATTCCAGTTGTTTAAACTAGTTTAGCCAGGGTACTATAGTAAGTTTAAAGGGTTTTTTTAATTGGGGAAGTTGGGTTTCTCTCTTTTCTTCTCTTTTTTGGTTTTTAATTTATTTGATTTTTTTTTTAAATTTTCTTTTTTGTATTTGATTTTTCACCTCCTTTTTACATTTTCTTTTGCCACGTTTCTTGCTTTTTTTTTTTTCTTTGAAAAAATTTCAATTTTTATTTTTTCTTTAATTTCCCAAATGACATTTTTTTTTTTTTTTTCCAATTCAATTTATTTTGGGGCCATTTTTTCTTACAGTTTCCTTTTTTATTTTTTTCCCCTTGCAGGGCCCTCCCCCTCGTTATCTTTTATTCCCCCTTAATCCCCCCCCCCCCCCATCTGGGTTTACAATTTACTAATCTCTAAAAATACACCAAAAATAAGGGGTCCCCAAAGGGGGGTGTCTTTTCCCTTTCGGCCCCCAATTCCACTTCCCTTTTAATCCTACAAAAAATTTTGAAAAACCCCCAAATTTCCCTTTCCCCCCCCTCCTCAAAAAATCCTATACAGGCGTGTAAATTCTAGGAGGACCTCCGTAGGGTTTGTCCGGTTGCCTGTGTTTTCTTTTGAATTTTCATGTGTTTTTGCCGTCTGCGTTTTAACTAAGTGCTATTCTGTTTGATGTCTGTGTTTCTGAGTGTAAATTTGTGTCATTTGTTCTGCTTTTCTGTGTTTTAATCAATTTTGGGTTATCGCTCTGATTCTTTTTCTTTTGAGGGGCATTTGTCCAAAACTTTTGATTTTTCTTTTTTTCCACTTTTCTTTTGATTGTCATTTTTTTCTGCTGTTTGCGTATCTCTGAGTCCCAAATTTGGGTTTCCTGTTTCGGTGGGGTCACCTAAGGGCCATTTTGTCCTGATGTCTGTGTCATCGGGAGTGTCATTCTTTCGTCATCTGTTTTCATCGGAGGGTCATTTGCCCCTTTTGTCTGTGTGTCACCCGAGTGTTTTTAATCCTGACATCTGTGCCCATCTAAGGCCCGGTTCACCCTGTCGTCTGTGGGTAATGTGAGGTCATTTATCTTGTCCTCTATGTTTTTATTGAGTATCTTTTTATCCTAACGTTTTTTTGTGTCATTTTTTCCGTGTCGTTGTGGGGTCAGCTGAGTGTCATTTTTCCCGTGGGTTTTGTGTGTCCTTTCAGTGTCTTTTGGGTCATTTTGGGCCTTAGTAATCTAATTGTCATTTATCCTGTCGTCTGTGGGGTAAAACTATCCCATTTTAAAATTGCCCTTCCCTGTGTGTCATCTGAGTGTAAATTTTTTTCTGTCATCGGGTATCTGAATGTTTTTTTATCTTGAGTCTTTTGGGACATTATCCTATCATCGGGTTGTTTTCATTTTTTTTTTGAGTGTCTTTAAACCGTCGTTGTATTTTCATCTGAGGGTCACTTTTTTGTCAAACAGGGGGTTATTTTGGGGGGCTTTTCATTTGTCTCGTTGTTTTGGTGTGCCATCGGAATTTGGGAAATTCGTCTGTGTCCATTTCAGTTTTCATTTGTTCTGTCTTCTGTGTGAAATTTGAGGTCATTGTCCGGACGTTGTGTGTCTTTCTCGTGGCAAAAACTCGGGCGTCTATGTTTAAACTCGGGTGGCTTTTGGGTCGTGTCTGGGTGTTTGAGTGTCATTTTTTTCTGACGTATTGTGATGGTTTGTCCCTTGTGTGTAGGGTTTTTAATTGAGTGCCTTTTAATCGTTTGTCTGAAACCCGTAAATTTTGCATAAATGAGTCCCCATTTTTCAAAAAGCCCCAAAAAAACCCTGAAGCATCAAATTTTTTTTTTTTCGCCTTACAATTTGTGAAAAACCTGAAATTTAATTCACTTTGAAAATGTATTGGCTGGATGGGGGCTTTGGGTTTTGTTGAAAAAATTGGTTTTTTGATGTCTATTCTGGTTTTTTTTGGCGTTGTTTTAAAACTGGGTTTAAATTGTTGATTAAACCTTTTCCCTTTTTATTCATTTATATATATTGGCAGTTTATCATTTCTTTTGGGCAGGTTAATTCTTTTTTAAAAAATTTGTATATCTGTAACCCCGCTGTTTGTTTTTCAAATTTTTACTCATCTGATTCGGAACTGGGGTCTTTTTAAATTCCTTCCC
>NC_051415.1:28193898-28194040 GCF_015228065.2 Penaeus monodon
AAAATATATTTTTGGTCTTTTAAATTTCCCGATAGCTTTTAAATTTTTTTTTTCCAACACAAAACGGATATAAAAAACAAAAACTTTAAATTGTGCAAACTTACGGCAAAAACCACTTTTAAACTCTTTACACCCCACCAAA
>NC_051415.1:28194160-28194583 GCF_015228065.2 Penaeus monodon
GGGGGTGTGGGGGGTTGTGAATGTGTTTTGCCAAACTGGAAACTTTGGGGGCGCGAGCGTTACTTTTTGCCCCACGAAGTTGGGGGCGGCTTTTTTTTTTTTTCTTTTACCGCCCCGGGTTCTCCCTTTTTATTTGCTGGCCGGCAAATTTGTCGAAGTGCTGTTTTACGCGCACCCGGGAACTTTCATTTTCCCGAACGAAACCCCCCTTAAAAGTTTTATAAATTTAAAAAGCGGGAAACCATACTAGGCTGTGCCATAAATGGCAGCCCTTTTTCATTTAGGCCGAAACAATTTAAAAATTTAAGTATATCATAAAAAAAACGAACATAATGAAAACAAATAGTCGCAACGCCCGAACCGGGCCCTTTCGGGGCCCAAACTGAAAATTTAACTGCGCAGGTTAGGGGTATGGGGCGGGGG
>NC_051415.1:28194842-28196106 GCF_015228065.2 Penaeus monodon
CTACCCAACGTTTATTAAGAATCGACTTGAAGCATTTTCGGCAAGAAAATTTTTTTACTTCTTTTTTCAATAAAGATATAATGAAAAAAACACTTTTAAAAAACCTTTCAAAATAATCAAAATTTTAAACCAACTTTTCCCATGAATAGAAAAGGGATGAAAAAAAGTTTGAAATTGAAGTGAAAAAAGCAAAAAGAAAAAGAGAAATACAAAAAGTTATTGGGTGGTGAATATGAGAAAACAAGCCCAAAACCCCTAAGAAAAAAATGCAAATAACGAATTTTTAAAAAGAAAAAATAGATAAAAAAAAGGAAAACAATCGCAAAAAAAAAATTTTAAAAGCAAAAAAAAAAGAAAAAAAGAAACATTTAAAAAACAATACATGATACCAAAACGCGAAAAAAAATCCTCTGGGGGACTTGAAAAACCTTTTTCCGAACTTTCTTCAGAGTCACCCCGGGAGGAAAATTATAAACAAAAAGGGAAAAGAAAACATGAATCATCAACCCGTTTTTTCCGGTTTGAAAAAAAAGCAGGATATCTTTTCTTTTTGGGAGAAAAATAAAAACTTTTCCGGGCATAAAAAAGGTTTTGGATAGTAGTTCGTTTTAAATTTTTCATTTTCTTTCAGTTTTTTTTGGGTTTTTCTAATGGGGCGTTTTTAGAAAAAATGTATTTTTTTTTTAGTATTACGGGGAGATTAAAGTAGGTGTTTTAAGAAATTTGCAGAAGGCCAAAAGGGGTCGTTTAAACCCACGGACTTATTTTTTTAATAAACCCCCCAAAAACCCCCCAATAAACTTTCCAAATTTTTAAAAAATAGCCTGCAGTAAAATCCAAACTCAATAGTTGGAGGACAGATTAAAAGGGTTTTATATAGGTGGGAAAACCCACTTTCTTATAACGTTATATTTTCAAGAAAAAAAAAAGGTTTTAAGGTTCAAACCCATGTGGGAAAAATGGGGGCCCCAGCACAGATCTCCCTGCAAAAAATCGGGTTTCCCTTTTTAAATTACCCCAGGCCCCCAAAATGAAATTTGAGTTTGTATTAAAAAAATCTAAAAATTTAACCTTTGGTTTTTAAAGGACCCAGGAAAATTTGGTTCTGGCCCCCTTTAACCGACCTAAATTTGTTTTTAATAAAAATTGGGTCATCCCGAAAATTTTTCCCAAAAACCCTTTTGGATATGTTTTCCCTTTTTAAAAGGGAAAATTAATCCCTTTTTTTTGAGTTTGGGTACGGGTTACCCCAAGGGGGACGCCC
>NC_051415.1:28196234-28196425 GCF_015228065.2 Penaeus monodon
AAAATAAGGGAAGATAATGATAACAAAAAAAAAAATGTTTAATAACATTTGTGGACCCAACCCCCGGGGTTTTAAATACCTATACGAATATTTGCATCAGAAGTTGTTTTTGGTTTGTATGAAAAAAAGGGCCCCAAAAATTCTATGTTTATTTACGTTCCCCCTGCCGGATGAAACCTTAAAATACCCCC
>NC_051415.1:28196485-28196603 GCF_015228065.2 Penaeus monodon
TGCCTGAAGAAAACACTATTTCGGAAATTTTTTTTTTGGGACAATGGGAGAGATAAAGGGGCAATTAAAGAATTTTAAATGGATGCAGCGGAATAAGGGGGCCTTTCGCCCCACCCCC
>NC_051415.1:28197751-28197846 GCF_015228065.2 Penaeus monodon
TTCAAACAACATAAATACAAAAAACGTGTGTTTGGGGGGGGTGTTTTGAGTTTGTGTGGGTGTGTGGTTTTGGGGTGGGGATTTTGGTATACCCT
>NC_051415.1:28198338-28199362 GCF_015228065.2 Penaeus monodon
CCAATAGTTTAACTTGAAAAAAAATTTACATTTTCTTTGTAAAATTTGGGAACCCCCTTTGAAGGGCTTTTTCCCTCTCCCTTTTCATGCTAAATTTCCCCTCATTATTCTTTCTCCCCCTTTTCCCCCTTTTTCCACCTCCCCTTTTTGCCCGGTTCCCCCTTTTTTGAGCCCTTTTGGAGTTTTCTTCCTGCATTTTTTTACATTTCTTCTTTCAACCCTTTTTTCCCTCCCCTTTTTTTTCCCCCCTTTTTTATCTTCTTTTTCTCTCCCTTCTTCGATTTTCTCTTTTAGCTCTCATTGTCCCTTTTTGCCTTTTAAAGAGATTTTTTCATGTTTCGTTGTTATTTCCTTCAATTTCCCCCTCCCCTTTTTTTCCCCAATCCCTCTTCTCCCTTTTTTTCCCATTTCCCCCTTTTTTTCGGTTTCTGTCCCCTTTCCCTTCTCATTCTTCATCTTGCTGCCCCTTTTAATTTTTGTTTATTTGCATTCTTTTCTTCCTCCTCCTTTCCTTTTCCCCTTTCCCCCTTCCTATCTATTTTTTCCCCTCCGCCACCTCTTTTCCCCTTTATCCACTTTAAACCCCCCCCCTTCCTCCCCTTTTCTTTATTCAGCTCCAAATCCCAAAGCATGTCGTCTTAAAAATATTTGGTTGCGGTTTTTTTTTCATCCTTTAATTCGTCATCCTTTTCCTCACCCTATTTTTTCCCCCCTCCCCCCCCCTCCTCTTTTTCCCCTTTCCCCTTTCCTTTTTGTTTGAAAGTATTCCCCATTCTTTTTTCCCCTCTTCCCTATTTCCCCCCCTTCCCCTTAAGTTTTTTTCTTATTTCCTTTCCCGGTTTCTCCTTCCCCTTCTCCTCCAAAACCCTTTTTTCCCTTTTTCCTTTCCCCCTTTTTCCCTTTTTACTTCTTCATTTTCTGCTTTCTCCCCCCCTTTTTCCAATTTTCCTCTTTTCCCCCCTTTCCCCCCTTTTTCCGTCCCCGTTGTTTGTCTTAAAATTAAAATTTAATTTTCATTACCCGT
>NC_051415.1:28199489-28200766 GCF_015228065.2 Penaeus monodon
TGTCTCATTTCTTTTACCTTCTACTTTTTATCTAAAATTTTTTTCTCTTTTCCAAATTTAAACCCCCCTTTCCTCCGCCCCCCTACCCTTCTAATTTCCCCCATTCCTTTTATATCCCTCTTTTTTTCCATCCCCTTCATATCCCTTTTTTCCCCCATCTCCCCCTGTCCTTCTTTTACTTTTCCCTCTTTTCAAAATTTTCTTTTCTTCCCATCTCTTCCTTCCCCTTTTTCTTTCCTCCATCTCCTCCTGTCCTTCTTTTACTTCCATCTCCTTTATATCCCTTCTCTTTTCCCCAATTTTTTCCTTTTTTATCCCCCTTTTTTCTTCCCCCCTTCCTCCCAAACTCTTCTCTTTCCCCCCATTCATATTCCCTTTTTCTTCCCTCTCCTCATACTTTCTCTTCCCCATTCCCAATCCCTCTTTTTTCTTCCCTCTCCTCATATCCCTCTTCCCGCCTCCCCATCCTCCTATTCCCCCTCTCCCTTCTATATCTTTTCCCCCTCCCTCCCTTCCCCCCTTAAACCGCCCCCCTTTCCGTCTTAAAGATTTTTGGGTTTGCGCGAAGAAAAAAACTCAATAATCTGGGGTTTTGGGGGGGGGGAAGAGGGGGGGGGAAACCCGGGTGAGGGAAAAGAAAAAGTGTTACCAAAAACCCCAATCACGCCCCCCCCGGGTTTTGAGTTTTAAAATTTTAAAAGGTTAAAAAACTGGTGTGTTAATGATTGATGAATACCTCTGTTTTTTCCCCCCCCTTTTTTTGGGGTTGGGAATTTTGATCGTGGTCTCTATATATTTTTTTTCCCAGGGAAAAAAAAACAAGCCGGAAAAAAAAAACAAAGAAAAGGGGGGGTTTTTGGGGGAGAAAAAAAAGGAAATTAAGGAATTTTGGTGGGAAAATTTTGGGAAAGGGTAGAGTTGGGGGGGAAAAGGGGGGATAAAAGATGTTTTAAAAAGGGTTTTTTTCCCATGATGAGATGCTGAGAGAGAGCAGAAAAACCCGGGGAAAGAGGGGAGGAAGGGGAATTTTGGGGGTAAGCGATTTTTTCGTGGGGGAATTTTGACTGGCAAAAAAGATGATAGATAACAAGCCCCACCCCACAGCCGGTTTAATTTGATAGTCATTTTAGAGTACGGACCAAAAAAAAGACAGATTTTTAAAAAATTTTGTTTTTTTTAATTTAAAAAGTGGGAAAGGTCGGAAAGAGAAAAGGGGATCAAAAAGGTTGACCAATTTCATGAGGGGGAAAAAAAAAAAGGGAAAGAAAGCGGGGGAA
>NC_051415.1:28201092-28201171 GCF_015228065.2 Penaeus monodon
TTTTAAGAGGAAGGGGGGAAAAAAAAAGAAAAATGGGGAGAAAGGAAATTTTTAAGGGGGGGAAAAAGCAAAAGGAGGG
>NC_051415.1:28201206-28201377 GCF_015228065.2 Penaeus monodon
GGGAACAAAAGGAAGGGGGGGGCTTCATTTTGGAAAGGAATTAGGAAGGGAAAAAAATGGGAAACCTTAAATTTTGGGGGAAAAGGTGGGGGAAAAAGGGGGAAAAAGGTCTTCATGGGAATGAAAACCCAATGGGAAAAAAAAAAAGAAAAGGGGAAAAAAAATTTAAAT
>NC_051415.1:28201437-28201521 GCF_015228065.2 Penaeus monodon
TTTTGGGGGTTTTAAAAAGGGTTAACTAAATGAGGGGGGGAAGTGGAAAATTGAAAAAAAAATTAGGGTGAAGGGGTTTAAAAT
>NC_051415.1:28201554-28201783 GCF_015228065.2 Penaeus monodon
TTTGGGGTTTTTCCGGGGAAATTGGGGGAAAAAACAGGAATTTTTAAAAGGGGGAACCTTACCCTGGGTTTTTTTTAAAAATCACCTTTAATTTTTTTTATTTTTTAACCCCCCCTTTTTTTTTTTTTATCCTTTCCCTTTGGGTTTTCAAAGGGGAAAAAAAAAACATTGTAAAAAACTCTTAATTCTTTTTTTTTTTATAGTGGTTAATTTCTGGGGAAAAATAGAG
>NC_051415.1:28201826-28202008 GCF_015228065.2 Penaeus monodon
CCCCCCCTTTTCCCAAATTTTTCTCTTTTTTTTTTTTCTCTCCCTCTTTATTTCGTTTCACCTATTTCCCCCTTTTTCCCCCCCCCCCCTCTTTTCCCCCTGTTTTTCTTTTTCCCTTCTTTTATTTTTTTTTCCTTTTTTCCCCTCCCAAGGGGGAAAAAAAAAAGTAAGGTTAAAAAATT
>NC_051415.1:28202217-28202448 GCF_015228065.2 Penaeus monodon
GGGGGAAATTTGTTGTTTTTTTGGTGGGTTTTTCGGGGGTTTTGGAAGGCCTGCACCCGGGTAAGGGGTTTGGCTTTTCGGGGGTTTTTTGCGTTTTGGGGGCCCCCTTTAGGGGAAATTAAAAAGGTTTTAAGGGGGGTGGGTTTTGCCTTTAAATTGTTTGGGTTTTTTGGATTTTTTATTTTTTTTGGGGCCTTTTTTTATGGAACCGTTTTCCCTGAAACCCCCCCT
>NC_051415.1:28202524-28202659 GCF_015228065.2 Penaeus monodon
GGTTTCTTTTCCCTGTAGGTTTTACCTTCCCCCTTTTTGTTTGTTTTTTCTTTATTTTCCCCCAGCCCCTTCAAAAAGTGAAAGAAATTTTCGTTTTTTCTTTTCCTTTTAAAGCCCCCTCCCTTCCCCCCATTT
>NC_051415.1:28202896-28203024 GCF_015228065.2 Penaeus monodon
GTTTTGCCCCCTTTTTTTTTATCCTTGGGTTCCTCCCAAAAAATTCGGGGTTTTTTATTTTTTAACCCCATTTTAAATTTTTTCCTTTCCTAAAATTTTTCCCCTTTTCCCCCTTTTTATCCCCCCCC
>NC_051415.1:28203049-28203303 GCF_015228065.2 Penaeus monodon
CCCCTTTTTGTTAAGGCCAAAGTTTTTCCCCGGATTTATCCGGGGTTAAAAAAAATTTAAAAAGAAATTTTGGGGGAAATTAGGAAAAAGAAGGGTTAAAAGGGAATAAAAAAAAATTGGTTATATAATAAATTTGAAGTTAAAAATTAAAATAACCCAATTTAAAAAATAATTTTAAAATTTAAAGAAAAAAGGTTTTTAAAGTACGATAATTTAAAAAAAACAATGTGATTGATTTGATGTTTATTGGAAAA
>NC_051415.1:28203414-28203780 GCF_015228065.2 Penaeus monodon
CCCCCCCACTTTTTTTAAAAAGAAAATTTTAAAAAAGATTTTTTCAAAAAAACCGCCCTTTTAGTAATCTATCAGAGAAAACTTTACCCCTCCCCTTTGTTTTAATTTGGCCCCTTCTCCTTTTGCCTCCTTTGTAAACCCCGGTTTTTCCCCTTTAAGCTTTTTTCCCTTGCCCTAAAAAAAACTGGGGCCCCCCCCCCCCTTTCCCAAACCCCCGCCCCAAAAAATTTTTTTACCCTTTTTCCCCTCCCCTTTAAAAGCCCCCTTTTTCCCTTCCCCCCCCTTTTTTCCCCCCCCTCCTTTTAAAACTTCCCCCCCTTGCCTCCCCCTTCCCCCATTCCCGCCGGTTTTTTCCCCCCCCCCCCG
>NC_051415.1:28204146-28204575 GCF_015228065.2 Penaeus monodon
TCCGGGAAAAACTTGGGGGGGGTCAAATCCTCTCCCGCCCCTTGGGGTTTCGATTTTCGAACCTTTTTTTGAAAGGGCCCTCTTGCACGTTATTAAGCCCAAGCGGCTTATGATAATGAGGGCCCAAACAGAGGCCATTTTATAGCGGGGCTTTCTCCTTCGGTGAGGAAAAGGAAAGGGGGGTCGAAAAATGAGGGTAGAGAGGGGAAGAGGGGGAAAATGGGAGGGGGGAGGGGGAAAGAGGGAGGAAGGGAAAGGGGGGTGGGAGGAGGGAGGGGGGAGGAGGGAGGGGGAAAAAAAGGGGAAAGGGAAAAAGAGGGGGGGTGGGAAGAGGGAAGGGGTTTAGACGAAAAAAGGGGTCGAAGAATGAGTAAGGGGGAAAAAAGGGAAAAGGGGGGGGAGGGAAAAGGGTGGGGAAAAATTATTTTT
>NC_051415.1:28204683-28204946 GCF_015228065.2 Penaeus monodon
AAAAGATGCCACGTTGGGGGGGCCCGATGTGATTCGTCCCCTTTTGGGAAACGGGCGATTTGGGATTGTAAAGATGAAGGGGAAAATTTTTTTTTAGTATTTTTTCATCCTTAGTTTTTTTCTGTTTATCCATTATCTTCCCCTCTTCTTTTCAAAAAAGATCAGGGCTGTTAAAACTATCATCTGTTACTTTTCTCTTATCAATAAAAACTCCCTTGTGGTTTTCTGTTTTCCCTCGCTCTCTGTCTCGTTTGTTCGCTCTG
>NC_051415.1:28205375-28205582 GCF_015228065.2 Penaeus monodon
GAAATGCATCTCTTAAGTGAGAATGAAGCTTATGTTTACCCTGGATACCTACCTTAGGGAATATCAATCAGGCTAAAATCTTTAATGTATTCAGAAACAACAATATATAACAAAAAAAAAAAAACATTAAGGCACATGAGTGAACAAAAGCTGAAAGATCCCCATGTGAAAGCTAGACTTAGAATTGAAGGTTAGATATAGTCAAAT
>NC_051415.1:28205792-28206005 GCF_015228065.2 Penaeus monodon
TTAAGTCCCAAAGGAGGAGGAGGAGGGAGACATTATAAAGGCCTTGGATGAGGAAATGCATATTAATAGGCAGAATATGTTATGTCACATACGCTGTGACAGCAGCCCGAGGTGTACGCTAAGCTCCGTCACAGACGCTGTGACACCCGCAGCGAAAATGTTAAGGACTAAGGTTTTGTCGATACGTCAAAAATAGAATTAGTGTTGAATAAC
>NC_051415.1:28206231-28206634 GCF_015228065.2 Penaeus monodon
TTCGTTCGGGAAAACACACTCGCGCACCCTTACAAATTAAAGCCGCCTCTCCAACCTTTTACGACATCCCCTAAACACCAGTCAGGACACCTATCGACAACCATAAACATAAACACTTATTACGAACATACCAATATGCAGTCAGTCTTAGAGAGCCGATAAAGAGAAGACCCAAAACAAAACAAAATTCTTTCACACATAGAAAATAGATAAATATATAAACACTCATAAGATACCTTTTCATAGAGAATATGTGTTTGAAATCTATCTTGACGCAGTGTGACGTGCAACTTCCCATCCATTCCGATGTTGCAAGCTGGATCCGACGAACGACTTGATTACATTCACTAAATTCCATCTTGGTCGACGGGGAGGACGGTTTGGGGAGGGACGAGGGGAGTCA
>NC_051415.1:28206827-28207291 GCF_015228065.2 Penaeus monodon
GTTTCTTGATGACAGTGCACCACCTACAAATGAATTATATTTTAGATAAGCTACATCACTGGTTAGACCCTCAAATAAGGTTACTAACACACAATAGTAACAGTGTCTCAAATTTATGGCAGGTATTTAGGGCAATGGTGAATGCATTATATCTAACCAGGTGAGGATGTTAAATCACCAGTCTCTTGGGATAAACTTGTAGGGTCATCATCCTTCCTAACAGCTGATGGTTTGCCACCTAGTAATAAAAATGTCATAGTTAACCTTTCACACATTCCTGAAAGACCTGAGTGTCACTGGGATAATGGCAGGTGACATTCAGCATCTATTTTTTCCCTAATATTAATAGACTTTAGCATAAGTCGGAATATGCATACATTTTGATTGTCATCAGTATTGGTATCGCCGTAATGAACAACTATTAAAAGTATTCAACAGAAAAAAAAATAGATGGTGTAATAGAC
>NC_051415.1:28208747-28208842 GCF_015228065.2 Penaeus monodon
ACCCTGCTGGAGGGGCTTATCAGTGGCATCCGGGTAAACTACTCCCCCTTCCACCAAGGTACACCTAAGCCAGTAGGTGGGAGGTAAAACTCGGC
>NC_051415.1:28212594-28212836 GCF_015228065.2 Penaeus monodon
AATGAATAGCTAAATACTCCAGGAAGAGAGAGAGGCACGAAAAGGCATAGCAGTACTTGTTTTACCACCGCCTTGGGGCTTTCGCAGTGAATTACATGAATAATTAATGATCCTTTACAAGGTTGGACACACGATATTAATACAATCTTGCAGAGTCCTTGATCATGTGTTTATATGAATATGTAATTATTCATAGATGTGCGCATTCTGAATGCGTATATATAATGTAAAATAATATATTT
>NC_051415.1:28213239-28213333 GCF_015228065.2 Penaeus monodon
CCTTTCCTTTTCATCAAGCCGCCCGGGCAAAGGTTCGTCTGTCGCCCTGGGGAGTCCTTGGACTTGGAGACGCGTTTGTTTGAGTGTGGTGCAG
>NC_051415.1:28213385-28213473 GCF_015228065.2 Penaeus monodon
AACAGAACCTGTAGTTTTTTCATTTCTTCTATATATTTCATAAAATCGTATATATTTTTCCATGACAAATTAATTTAGCTTAAGAACG
>NC_051415.1:28213521-28214121 GCF_015228065.2 Penaeus monodon
TGGGATGTAGGAAATGGCCGATTACATTTTTGTTGGTGTTACCGCTGTTGTTTCCTCCTTTACATACTTACTTATTCGATATATTTTGACTTATTTACAAGAAAATTGATTATTGAAAAAAGAGCTGCTCTTTCGCCGTGCCCTCGCCAAAGACGAATTCCAAGAGAACTCAATGGACCAACGGAGTATTGTTCTCCTTCTGTTCTTTTGCAGTTGAACAAATATTGATATATTTGTTCCTGTTGCAACGTAGGGACCCATTTTGGTAATGGTACTATTAGTGTAAATTTTTGAAAATCTAATTATACAGATTTTCTTCAAATGTTTGCATACACTTTGCTCGGAAGAATAGTGCACTTAGTTATATATGCGTATTAGGGTCTTGTTTGTATGTGTTTGTACGTATCTTCGTTTCTTGTGTGTCTGTGATGATATTACCTTGAAAGCTGAAAGCCTTTCTTTGATGTTATTTCTGCTCAAAGGATTTCTCTAAGCTTTGACTTTCTCCAACTTATTATGATCTTAGAAGCTAGTCCTCCCTGTGGTCGAGAACAGAAGAGTAAGCATTTATGTTGAGGTAAATATGCGCATTTTTTTCAG
>NC_051415.1:28215090-28215256 GCF_015228065.2 Penaeus monodon
AAGCGTCCCTAACAACCTCAAGTTCATAAACCTGTAATAACTTCTTTTCCTTCTTCCCTTTTGCAACATCGAAGGTATTCATTCAACTTCATTTATTTCACAGAAGGAAAATTTCTCAATTAGGAATTTGGTCCTTTTAACCGTGTAATGAACAAGATTTTCTTAT
>NC_051415.1:28215548-28215871 GCF_015228065.2 Penaeus monodon
CGTCAAAACATTTATATTACGTAGAGTTAGGTGTTTAACAGAGGGAAGGGCCCATGAGGGGGGAAGTAAGATGGGGAGAATGAAAATGGGATGAGGTGAAAGGGGTAGGGAAGGGGGGTGGGGTGGGGTAATGAGTGGACCCAGTGAAGGGTAAGGCAAGAGGGAAGGGGGAGGGGGTTAAGGGAGTATAGGAATAGTAAAGAATAAAGGGGTGAGGGTAGTAAGGAGAGGAAGGGAATTATGAGGGGTAGGGTGAAAAAGGGAAGGGGAAGGAGGCAAACGGTGAAGAAGGGAGGGGAAGAAGGAAGCAAAAATCTAACTTT
>NC_051415.1:28216221-28216379 GCF_015228065.2 Penaeus monodon
AAGCAGCAAAAAGTTCCAAAGAACATTATTTGCTCTGTACAAGATCCCCGTTTGCCTCATGCATACATAATTGAGAAGCCCTACGTGTAGCATTACGAAGCAAACGAAAAGACAAAATAGATACTGTATATCAGGCTGTCATTATCACAATCTTCAAA
>NC_051415.1:28216564-28216668 GCF_015228065.2 Penaeus monodon
GGGAAAAGGTGGGATTTAAAAAAGAGAAAAAAAAAGGGGAGAGAGGCAAAGAAGGAAAGAGGGGGAAAAAATTGGGATGTGGGAAACAGAGTTTTAAAAGGGAA
>NC_051415.1:28216809-28217047 GCF_015228065.2 Penaeus monodon
AAAAATAAAAGTTAACAGAGAGGATATTTGATCGAAGAAAAAAAAATATTCAAAAGAATTAGAAAGTAAAAATGATTTTTTCCCTATGCCAGTAATAAAATTGTATCGAGAGTCATAACGTAAGAGTTCAAGTTTCATTTCGAATCGAACCAGAACCATCTGCGGATACACGAAGTTTTATTTGGCCTGAGATTTTTGTTTCGTTGCTCCTCACCCCCCCCCCCTCTCCTTTTTTTTT
>NC_051415.1:28217868-28218084 GCF_015228065.2 Penaeus monodon
GCCCCCACTCTATCTCTCTTGTTAAACTGCATATTGACAGCAACGCAAATAATATACAAAATTCCATCCATTATATTATCAAGGCATTGTCATGAACAAGGAATAAGATATATTGCATAAAAAAGTGTTGACCTTTTTGAAATACGATATATATAGTTACCTATTATATTACAATACCCGACACCGAACGGGATTTTCTTCAGTATTACATCGTTT
>NC_051415.1:28218205-28218324 GCF_015228065.2 Penaeus monodon
TTGTCATATTTGAACAAGGAATAAGATATATTGCATAAAAGTGTTGACCTCTTTGTATAGTCACCTATTATATTGCAATATCCGACACTCAACGTGATTTTCTTTAGTATAATATCTTT
>NC_051415.1:28218499-28218776 GCF_015228065.2 Penaeus monodon
GAACATACACGCATACTCACACAGACACATACTTAGGATTAAAGATTAAAAACTGAATTAGGATATGAAGATCAAACTTGATATATTCATATGTAATCTTAATAAATGTGAATAATCATCCTGGTAGCGTTAAAGCCCCAATCATGGTTATTATAAAGATTATTTGTATTTTTCCCCTATCAATGCTAGCAGATATTACTGAATAAATTAATCTTATACTTGTTAATTATCAAATCTTTATTTGAGAAAATAGATTCTCTTCATATGCTTTCATTTC
>NC_051415.1:28219090-28219304 GCF_015228065.2 Penaeus monodon
AAACAGCTACTGCAAAAAACTACGATTCTTTTAAACTTACATGTGGACGCCAACGCAATTAACATCAAGAAAATAG
The DNA here is from genome assembly GCF_015228065.2 of Penaeus monodon. Lineage (NCBI taxonomy): Eukaryota > Metazoa > Arthropoda > Malacostraca > Decapoda > Penaeidae > Penaeus > Penaeus monodon. The sequence goes on from NC_051415.1 coordinate 28,219,167, forward strand.
TGTGAGCAGCTGTCTGAAATTAATTTGTTTTCCTGGTAAACCTTTTGATAACTTGACCCGTAAAAATGAGCATCACATGTTCATGATGTAATTTTTGTTTTCTATCATTATTATTCTGAAAAAAATGCAAACAAATGA
>NC_051415.1:28219461-28219737 GCF_015228065.2 Penaeus monodon
CTCTTCCTCTCGAGTTTCCGAAAGCTGTAGGAGCCCTGAAAGAAACGCATAGCAGAAAATCATTAATGTACTTCCGCATCTCTAATTAAAAAAAAAAAATCGTATTTGCTTAGAAAAGACTTAACTTTGGGAAAACAGTTCCAACTTACTTTAACTTTAAGGCAAACAGAGACATAAAAAAAAGTTTTTTTCTTTCTTTTCAGAGTAAACCTGAAGATTTTCTCAAGACATACACGTGTGCGCACACTCACATCTATACACACATGTGCACCCAAT
>NC_051415.1:28220820-28221176 GCF_015228065.2 Penaeus monodon
TTAGGCCGGTCACACGATGCGCTAATTCCTGTGAAATCCTTCCATTCCAAATGACAGACCCCATATTCCCGAAATGGTAAATCCTCCTCATATTACTACAGATTCGTTACCTCATTAATTTCCTCTTGCATTTGGCAGCGGAGAGAGCACCCGCGCTTAATCTGAGTACAGTGTTCCAATTTCATAAAGGAAGCTACATGTCGTTGGCTATTTCGCTTTTCGTATTTGATATTTCGGAAAACACGAGTTTGTAATTGATTTGTATCTCATTGTTGGTATGATAGAATTTATTTTGTAGATAATCTTCTTGTTTCTAAGTGGTTGGATCTAGTTGATCCTGCTTTCTTTACCTTTGA
>NC_051415.1:28221501-28221803 GCF_015228065.2 Penaeus monodon
GCAATAAGATAAATGACAGGCCAGAAAATACGCAACTGTGTAATGCATGTATGACTCAGGGCAATCATCTAACTGCCATGAATCATGCAAAACCCGTAATCTTAGACGAGTAATAAAGAGGTTATAAAATGACGAGACACGAGGACCATAAAACGCTTTTATATTGCCTTTCCCGTCAATGTGTTTTTTTTATATATCGTTCATAAAGCCATGTTAATAGAATGACTGCTGCTGACGTCATTAGTATTTGCTAAATTCGGTTATAAGAACGGGGAATTATGAGAAGTTAAAAAGGCTATGGA
>NC_051415.1:28222169-28222318 GCF_015228065.2 Penaeus monodon
AGTGAGTTTATGATACACTCCTTAAGAACAGCGAGAATGAGGGTGGGGTGGGGGGTCAACAGGGGGGTGGTATCACATGGCACAAGGTTAGTGATGGATAAGAAAATTGCTGCCTAATTGGATAAGTTGCAGCAGAAGTTCTTAGACTT
>NC_051415.1:28222350-28222437 GCF_015228065.2 Penaeus monodon
GTTGGTTGATTAACAATTGGCCTCTTTGGTAAGAGATAAATTTGATAATGATAATAATTGTAGTCTTTGTGCTTGTGCTATCTATAA
>NC_051415.1:28226063-28226849 GCF_015228065.2 Penaeus monodon
TTCCTAATTTATCTAACCGTATATCTATTGCTAATTAGGCCTTGAACCGGTTGCATTTCTTCATATCTCAGATTACTTAATTAAATTTCCATATCCATGTAATATTCCGTATCTCTTTATCTAATTTTGTATCCTCAAATAACTAGTTACGTAATTGTATATCCTATTTCACATGATTATCTGTATTTATCTCAGTTAATATTCAATTGCTTCCTTGTCTTAATTTAAGCTAATTTCCTAATTCATCTCGGTATAAAGTTATCTATGCTTAACTCTTTGATAGGGTAATCGTGCTTTCTAATTCATCAGATTGATTGCATTTTTTTCATCTAATCATATTTCTTATTTATCTAATTATACTTAACTACCTAATAAAAAAAAATCAGGTAGATTATTGTTTCATCTATTTAATTCTCTATTCTTTTACCCTTTTTACTGTTATTCTCTCTCTCTCATTCTGTCTCATTAACTGCCTCTTTCTTTCCATTTCAATAACTCTCCCCCCCCCTCTCTCTCTCTCTCTTTTAGTAATTTCTTTTTATCTATCAATTCCCGTTTACCCTCTCTTGCTTTCTTTCACATTCGCTCCTCGGCTCTTCCATCTCCCCACTTCGTTACTCCCCTCGTAACCCCTTCTTCCTCTCTTTCCTTTTCTCCTCTTTCTTTCTCTTCCCTTCTCTTCTTTCTTTCTTCACATCTTCTTTTACACCCCTATAGAAGGAGGGTTGAAGTAGGAGAACGAAAATAAGGAAGTGAAAGACAATAACGAGGTACGAAAAAGATAAA
>NC_051415.1:28229894-28230293 GCF_015228065.2 Penaeus monodon
TCAGAAAAGAAATTGCTATTCTTATTACCATCATTTCTATTATAGATTTATAAGGTTATCATCTTTGATGTATGTATTCGTGAATAAACATAAAATATGATAATTAATATTTCTTTGTTAGGTAAAATCAAATCAGTTTTATGGATCTATAAGCAACACTAATGTCTATTAGTTCTCAGTTTAATTAAAATTATATAAACGCTCGTAACCATTCGGATATTACCTTTTGCAGTTCTTCCTTTAGTAAGCTTTTATTTGAACTGTAAGAAATTGTGTACAAAGCATTTTTTGGCGAAACGCTTTATAATCCAGTTTTGTATTTGTATACTCTCAAAAAGTAATGGTTTCTGCGTAAAATATATATGGCTATGAACTAGCGACAACATATTGTTCTCTCAA
>NC_051415.1:28230695-28231040 GCF_015228065.2 Penaeus monodon
TATGTATGATATAATTTTAAGAGTTAGAAATCCCTGGCGGAAATTAACAGAAATGAAATATAAATATTGTTGTCACTTAATTTCATCATCTCTCATTCATTTCCCGAAGATGTCATCTGATTCTTTCTCTGTTTCTCTTCCTCTCCCGTCTTTCATCTCCCGGAATAAAAGGCGACATATTACATCAGTGCACAATAAACCCTTTCGCCAGCTCAAAGGGCATTTCATAAGGCAACATGCATAGTTAAAGTACCGTTGAATGTGTGTGTGGATATTTATATAGCTGTTTATCAATTCATCTGTGTGCATTTTTGCTTGTGTGTGTTTACATTGTCATGAACAATG
>NC_051415.1:28231343-28231502 GCF_015228065.2 Penaeus monodon
TGGAAACTTCACATTGTGATCACACATTTTCATCTGCTTTTTTCATAACACAATAAGAGAAAATGTCACAAATTCACTTTGCCCTCTTGCAGTGCGTATAGAAGCGTCACTGAATTGCACAGCCCAACACTCTACGGCATAGTGTTATCGTCAATAAAC
>NC_051415.1:28232199-28232339 GCF_015228065.2 Penaeus monodon
CGGTTTCCCAAAAGGTAAGTATTTCACTGCGAACTGTACCCCTCTGTCTTCTTCGTTACACGCATTACATACAGCAAACGAGATTTCAGTTGGGTTCTTTCTCGTATAAACTTAATTGAATTTAGATTCCTCCTCGCAAA
>NC_051415.1:28232743-28232820 GCF_015228065.2 Penaeus monodon
ATTTGAAAAATTTATTACAAAAGCAGTTTATGAGATATCTAAACCAGATTGGTTTTATTATAATAAGTATTTATTAA
>NC_051415.1:28233210-28233621 GCF_015228065.2 Penaeus monodon
TTCGTCTATTGTGTTATACATGAAACAATATTTTTACAGTATCAGTTTAATTTCAGGAAGCTCTAATATCAATTCATTCATCCGTAAACTTCCATTGATACATTATTCCTAACCTCTGGATCGAACATCAGTAATTTTGGTTCGTTGATATTTCATTCTACATGAATGACAATTTACCCATTAATTCAGGTAAAAATACAAGATTGAAAGAAAGCATAAGATATCCCTTCTCTCACATTTTCCTTTTTCATATCCTCTCGATCACTCTCTGTCTTTCTTTTCTTTCTCATTCTGGGCTAAAAGAATAGCAGTCAGGTGAACTAAAATACCCTATAGGGAAAATTATAACAAGGTTTTTTCCATGATTTTTTTTCTCAGGCTAACTTTTATATTTTGTAATCGCGTTATCTA
>NC_051415.1:28234312-28234505 GCF_015228065.2 Penaeus monodon
CATTATACGCTTAGAATGGCCCTTGGCTCCCTAGATATCGGCTTCCACCTTGTTGCCTGCGCCTCCGGGAAAAGATCCGACCGAGCATTGAGTACATTTTTCTACCCTTGTTTGCCCTTTAGGTGTAACGGGCTTAAAAGCTCTCCTCTTGATCAAGGACTTTCGGGCACTGTTTCGCCGCTTTTATTTATCG
>NC_051415.1:28234837-28235154 GCF_015228065.2 Penaeus monodon
GTGATGGAAATATTCACAATGACACTAATGATAATGAAGGCAATACTAAAAGTAATTAATAATGACGGCAATAAAAAGAATTACATCAGCATTATCCTCATTCAATAATTCACATTTTTTGTGACATCTCACTATATGAAGAACACTCTTCATTCACTTTCCCACTTGACTGCTTATTCCAAACTCTCTCGCGTGTGTATTTGAGATTCGATTCTATCATGTGGATTTGGAATCGAAGGCAAAACTCGGCGAGAGAGAATTCGGTGAAAAGTTTCTTGAAGTTATGATTAAGGTCCCGGCAAGATGCGCTGGTGGTG
>NC_051415.1:28235615-28236022 GCF_015228065.2 Penaeus monodon
CAGAAAGAGAGAGAAAGAGAGAGAGACTGGCAGAATAATAGGCTAAAAGACACAGAGATTGAGAGATCACGATAAAAAAAAAAAATCGAAGAGAAAGAGAGAGAAAAGGAAGGCGGGCAAAGCCAACCACAGCAAGAAAGAAAAAGCGAGAGAGAGAATAAACGAAAGGTAAGGAAAAGGGAGAGAAGAGGTTCCATTCGCATCGGTATTCCGCGTTCGGCGATTTCCTGGAACGAAGTTATCCCATCGTTCATATCTGTCTCAATATGGATAATATGTCAGGATGTAAGCGAGCGTCAGAGGCATGGGCAGGGATTGGACGGCCGGACGTGGCAGGAAGAATCCTCAGCAAAAGATCTTTTTCTTTTGGTGACGCTCATTTAGTCTAATTCAATTGCGCTTCGCAG
>NC_051415.1:28236868-28237011 GCF_015228065.2 Penaeus monodon
AGCTCGGGCAAGCAATGGACTCCGATCATGACGTCAGAAATTGGCTCCCTGCTTGCCATGTCCTTGACGAATGACGGTGCGTAATTGAACCATTGACAGAGATCGATTATAAAGCGGGACGGACGTTGTTCGAGTGTCGTTCA
>NC_051415.1:28237616-28237790 GCF_015228065.2 Penaeus monodon
ATACTCCAAATACCTGTTGAACATAATACTAACTTTCATTAACCTAAAATTCCCCTACCGTGACATTCTCTTCAAACGGGTTTTTTTTTCCTGAATGTGCTTTTTACACTGGTTGGCAACTCCATGGGGTAGGTTCCCATCTCTTGCTTTTTTTCTGCCTTTTTATTACATAAC
>NC_051415.1:28237960-28238381 GCF_015228065.2 Penaeus monodon
GCATCGAAACCACTTCTGTTCTCTTATACCCTCCTCCCCCCCTCGCGTCACAGCAGACTCGAAAACCAAGCATCATTGTACCGAAGCCGATACAATCCGAACATTCAACAGAGTGCGAATTACGGACCGTACTGTCATGCATTATAGAGGCACAATGGCGCAACTCCGCCGCCTGATTTAATGACACTTGACACTAACAATCGGTAAACAAATAAACACGAGAGAGATAGCTCCTCGTCAACATTTCGAAGCTCCGGTTCGTGCGTTCATTATCGTCGATTCGGAGCTTCATCTGAATGAACACTCTATTCTGAAAATTGTCGCTGGGTATTTCGTTGATGTCTGTTTTGTCGCTCGTTCTCACTGCATGGTAATTTACGATATACACAAGGGTTTGGACATCGGCATTTGCATACCGACA
>NC_051415.1:28238818-28239020 GCF_015228065.2 Penaeus monodon
TCGCATACGAGTGATTAACTCGTGTGCGAGTGATCTAAAATATTAGGTTCCAGATTTCAAACAATACCCCAACCTCTTGCAGATCTTGCTTGTTTATTTCGTTGTTTACTTGCTTGGTTATTTAGTTGGAAGTCCGTATAGATTTACTGCTGGTCATGTAATCTTGATTGGCACACATCTGTACTGTATACTCATCCCTCAG
>NC_051415.1:28239328-28239619 GCF_015228065.2 Penaeus monodon
TCGTCCTCAAAGAAGTACACAAACGACTGCAAACTTCAAGCAACAGCAGCTCATCAGGACTCAATTCTACATACGGGATCAACGGTACTCCTGTCGGTTCCCTCGCCCTTTGCTGTGCTGCGTGTTTTTTTTTTCCTCGTCACCTCGCTCTCTTAATGACCTCCCCTTCCCCCCCGTCTCCATCTCGACCCAGTCACTTCATCCTCCTTCTCTTCCCATTCTTTATTTCTTTTCTAATTATTTTTGTGCTTGTTTTGTTTTGTTTCTTGTTTTCTTTCTGCCTTCTTCTAC
>NC_051415.1:28239909-28240066 GCF_015228065.2 Penaeus monodon
TTCTTCTTTGCCAGATCCACTCGCCCAACCCCTTCCTTCAGATTAAAAATAGTTCAAACGGCACTTCTTTGTCCACTCCATTCCCATTTCTCTCCCTCTTTCTTCCCCTTCATGCTGTATACCCCCCCCCCATCCCTTCCTTTCCCCTTCTTTATGA
>NC_051415.1:28241542-28241653 GCF_015228065.2 Penaeus monodon
ATTATAAAAAGGCACAAGTTTAAAAGGTTAAGACCAGCAGATCTCTTAATATCACGAGACTAAAAGTGAACTAAAAATAGTTCATTTTCTTTAAGTCTTTAAAATTCATAA
>NC_051415.1:28242529-28242895 GCF_015228065.2 Penaeus monodon
TATCCAGCCTCTTCATCAGGTTCTTGAAAATTGGTAAGAGCTGTGGGAAAGTAGTTGTCTCTTCCCAGAAGCAAGTACAGCGGCGTTTCGTTGATGCTGCGATGAACTGCAATATTGAGAGCCAATCTTTCATGGGGGATTCCTTAACCCAATCGTCCGGATGCTGTTCTGCTAAAATAGAGAGGGCATCCTTTACAACCCCATTGACACGCTCTACCATCCCGTTAGCTTGGGGGTGATATTTCCTCACATATTTGGTTTCAACTTTAATCACTTCTCATACCTGCCGGAAAAGTCTACTTGCAAATTCCAACCCGTTATCGGTGAGGATTGTCTGTCGGGGCCAATAAGGTTATCAAGTGTTCA
>NC_051415.1:28243656-28244180 GCF_015228065.2 Penaeus monodon
ACAATATCATCAAATTAACATCGGCGAAACACTTTAAGCAAGACTGAAGGAAAAGGCAATAAAGAACTATAAAAGATAATAAACCAGAAAAATTATTACAGAAATATCATATAGAGGAGACGGCCATCAGATCCTCTTGTGGTCAGTATAGATGTCATGAACATGGCACTTGTCTTCCTCTCCGACGGCCTTATAGACGACGCGATCCCCTGGAGACACAATTACCCGACGTCTCCCCGAGGTTGAAGGTCCGCCATAAGGGATCTAACGCTATATGGGCGACACTATTTTGTTTTCCGGGATGTCGCGTTCTGAGCTGTCTTTTCCTTTTTTCTTGAGGCAGGAAATATTGTAATTTTGTGTTAAATGAAATTTTATTTTGAATAGATACAAGATACAAATGCTTCAGTACTATATATGATTTAAAGTCAAAGTGATAAAAAAAAGTAATATCAGAAAATGCAAAAATTATATTCAAACAGTGTGGATTCAACGAGGCGTAAACTCTATTTGCTGTGATTCCA
>NC_051415.1:28244346-28244471 GCF_015228065.2 Penaeus monodon
GGAACCATTTTGTATGCTTGGGCTGATCGCAGGTTAAAAAATGCCCCATCAGATATATCACACGAGTACACACACAGTAGTTGTGTTTAATATACTGTCTTGAAGGTGCACATAAGTTGCAGGTA
>NC_051415.1:28244760-28245883 GCF_015228065.2 Penaeus monodon
ATTCAAAAAGAGATTCACTGTATCAACACACGGTTACAATATAGTATTTCTCATTGAAAAGCGTTGGCGTTCCACCCCGCGTATCGACGGATGGTAGTCATAACACCCAGCCATGAATAACATTAGGAATTCATATGTGTTGCGCTAACTCTTAACCTAACAGAGAATACGTGACCACACATTCAAAAAGGTAACGAACGGTCTTTATAAGGGGGAGGGGGAAGGTAAAGTGAGGGCGAATATTTAACTTTTTAGGTTGTTTCTTATCTATTTATTCATTATTGTTTAAGGGAAAGTGTGTAAAAAGAACGATAAAAAGATTGAATCAGAGGGGAAAAAAGAGATAAGAGGAGAACTGCAGAATAGACACTTCAGATACTCTCATCTTCATATATCAATACACCGAATTTTGGTGAGGATACTATATATGGATTTATTAATAATATGCCGTTCCATTTTACTGTTTTCCTCATTCGTCAAGATTCCCTCAACGAGTTATGCCTTCATTTCATCACTTAAACAAACAAACTTAGGCTTGACGATGGATCTTTATATAACATCACCCATCTTGTCTAAGTGTCTGTAAATATTGTAAATCAACCATAAGGACATTTTATGACCGAAATTTTCCGCCTCTCTCGGTATTTCACGGCTGAAATATTTTGCGCGGGTACATGCATCTCATATTTCAAGATAAGGAAATCACATTCATTTCAGCTCCGAGAAATATTTGAAGGCAAAATGATGGAGTATTGACCACAGCCCTTAGTCTAAAGGAGGAAGAACTTAGACGGGAATTATAATCTTTCTACAACAACACGCGCTATCGATATTTCCTTACGTAGGCCAGAGTACTGAATTATGTCTAGCTAAATTTTCCTCTTAACGTTATATACGAGGTTCAACATGACAAGAAATGTTTATCAAATCACGCTCAAGTAGGTACAAGTTACGTGCTTAAACACCTGGCAGTATGAAGGAAGACTGCTGCGTTGGATGTAAAAGCTCTTGGAACGACTTATAAATGTAAATAAAGTTGAAATCAGTATCAGAAAAAATCCTAAATACCGTATGAAGCAATGTCGTAGGATTTATAGGTGTCTTCGAAGTCTACTCAGTTATA
>NC_051415.1:28245913-28246951 GCF_015228065.2 Penaeus monodon
GAATTTTCGTACCAGCATAAATTGCCCAAGTTCAGTTGAGACGCCGAACCAAAACTACTTTTTAGTGACTGCTCCAATTTATATTGCAGTTCAGGTAGTAATTATCAAACTTTTAACGTCTGGATATACCGGTCTTGGATATACAATACATTTTGTTTCCTAGTTCAGTCTCTCCTTTTGTGTGTGTGTGTGTTTATCATTTTACATTTTCTTTTTTTATCATTCTGTATGTTCTTCTGTCTTAATGAACGAGGACCAAGCATTATTCTTTCCTGATTCCTCCATAGCTAAAAGTTGATGAGAAATTCTGTCAGTACTTGTTTATGCAATATTTGCAAATGCCAGAACTGTTTTCCTGAAAAAGCCAACGTTTTCGAAAACAACAGTACGGTATTTTGCTGCTTATGCATATCCCGAATAACTTTATTCCATGCATGTAGCGAAAATCCTCGAAATACATAATATGCATATACATGACCCATAATTATCAAAGCTCTTCCACAAGCCCTGCCAAGTTTATCGCCAATGATATTCGGGTCTGTTGTCGCGTCCGGCACTGTTAATAGCCCGGGGAGTGAATCACCAGCTGAAACTATTGAATGTTTTGCTTTTCAATTGTAGTTTATCCAGCGCTGCCTATCTGGTGTTGTCTGATAACAAATAGAATTTAGACTTGGCCTTCCCCCGAGACACAATGTTGTTTGTTCCGAGACCCGGTTTTAAACTGCCCTAGATATTTCCGGCTTGCATTCCGGAGGGGTTCTGGCCGGAAGGAGAGGGTTTAGGGGGAGCCCGGCTTTTGTGTATTATCAAGAGGAGGAAAATAGATGTCTTTTAAGCGCAGGGGATTCCATTCCACATTTCCAAGAGGTTCGGAATAGGTTTTAAAGCCGATTCCAGTCTTTTATGATTTATCAGAAAAATCCTACCGCTCTGTCTCTCTTGCGGCGATTCAGGGATATTTTTTTTCCTTACTTTATTTGTAAAATACTGTTTCCAAAATTTGGTCCTTTTAAATATACCTATACAATGACGGTT
>NC_051415.1:28247066-28247336 GCF_015228065.2 Penaeus monodon
AGATCACGCATTTCAATATTTTCGTTTTCTTTCTTTCTATCCCTTTTTCTAACACCATTTTCCTATTTACATGGTAAGGTCTATTCATTTCTACCAAATTTTCTTCATTTCTGAGAACGACTGCATTATTCTCGCGAAATCTCTACATGTGTGCTATCTAAAAAAGACAAAAAATGAAAGAAAGAAATAAGTACAGCATAGAAGACAGTTCAAGACAAGACATTTAAAAGTAAGAGGGAGAGATAGATGTTCTTTGTGTGTGTGTGTGTG
>NC_051415.1:28247645-28247734 GCF_015228065.2 Penaeus monodon
AAACTGTTCGGCAGAGAGAGATTGACATTTGGATAAATTATGAAGAGATATGTAGCAGAATTATATACGAATAAAAAGAAAGGAAAGTG
>NC_051415.1:28247876-28248932 GCF_015228065.2 Penaeus monodon
AAGGGAATATTCTTTGCATCAAATCACCTGTGAAGTCTGAACTCAAAACGAAAAATTATTAACTGAGACGATGAAATGTCAAATATTTGAAACTACTTTTATCTTCTTCAACGGAAAATGAGGGAATTGATTTGACTTTAACCACCGTTATTAGATTTTGCTGTTACGTTTCCTGCGGTGCGCAAAATGTTGGGCTGATGCAGTTTATAATATAGTCGTTTGGGAATGATGATTGGTGAGTATGTAATGCCCACATTCATTGCCGTTATTCATACACACACTGCGTTTACCGTGTCTTGAAGACATCACTAACTGGTCCCGGTCTCTGTTTTATGATCAGTCGTAGGTACACGAAATAACTACATACGTATCACGCAAATGTGTATTAAATATGAATCACCATGCATTTTATCTGTTTTAGTCACTGGAGGTAGATTATGCAATAACAAGCACGGAACATTTTTTCCTTATTGCAGTCTTCGTTGTAATATTCTTAAAATAATGAGTTTTTCTACAACAATTTCATATCAAATAAACACTTCTGATATAGAAAAGAAATTCTTAAATGCACTGCAAATGCATTATGCAGATACAGAAATCATACATGGAAGAGGTATGAAAATGTTTGATATGCATGGCATGGCGCCGTGAAACTGAGATTTACATGACAGTATCATGATGTCCGGGAGTCTGCCACACCACTCATTGATAAGTAAAGCTCTAATAAAGTATTTCCCGGTGCAAAATCAATATATTCTCTCCTCAGACTATGTTATGTACAGAGGCCGTCAGCTCTACGGCTAGGCATTTCTTCATTATTCTCTTCACCTTCTTGTTTTGCAAATACAAAAGGGCAAAAAGAGAAGAGACCCGGCAACTGAATCATCGCCACGACCAACAACATTCTTTTTATCCCAATACTAGCCCGGGCTCTTCCTGGAAACACATTTACCGTACACAAACAAAAGGCGGATCTCCCCAGCCAAGTGACTTCCTGGTCACACAATGCTTTATAAAAGCAGTGGCAGGGGGATTGGGTGTATATGTGAGAAGAAA
>NC_051415.1:28249085-28249316 GCF_015228065.2 Penaeus monodon
TGTGCATGTGTCTGACATAACAGGAGCAGGGAAGGTCGTGATTAATTTCCCGTTGCGTAAGGGGATCCATTGAACAGCAGGGCTCGGTTATTCAAAGGCAGGTTGTGACATAGGCAGGGTTGGATTTCGTGTTAATACGGTGATATTGTTTGAACGTTTTACTACTAGTGGGTTTCGGTCAATCTGTCAATGCGGTGATTGATTAGAGAGTTATGCGTCATGTAAATTTTG
>NC_051415.1:28249363-28249501 GCF_015228065.2 Penaeus monodon
GATAAGGACCTGTATATCCGCCGAGGTAATTAACTGGTATATTATGCGTGACGTAACTTTTAAAAATACGAAAATAATGAATAAAAATAATAGACGATAAGGACCCCCAGCATACTCGGTGCTTTAATTAATAGTTTC
>NC_051415.1:28249550-28249695 GCF_015228065.2 Penaeus monodon
AAGGCTCTTTTTCTCACTGTAAATTTGTATCTCTTAAAAAAAATCTCAAGTAAATAGCCTAAGGAATTAATCATATGTGGCTTTTATTAATATTTACTCTCAGTAATTGAACTCTGAAAACAAGTAATCTTTGAAACAGAATTGG
>NC_051415.1:28251672-28251918 GCF_015228065.2 Penaeus monodon
ATGTACATTCTCAGTGTAGATGTTAACTTCATGGTCATCTTTGAATTGTTCAGTACATCCGCGTTAAAACATAGATACTTTCTACTATATGGACTTTAATACAATGTAGTACTTGACTATAGTCATATTCTACTTCCCATGCATTATTTTCTGCCTTACTAGCAATTAGTTCCATGTATTCCATCACATGTATACACGTCTATATTCGATTCTATATGATTAACAGTATGTAGTAATTCGAAATCC
>NC_051415.1:28253892-28254445 GCF_015228065.2 Penaeus monodon
AAAGATAGACATTGCGCCTCCCTGGGAACCGCTGCTTTGGCCTGCAGACTTCCCCCCGTTATTGGACCTTAAGGAGACGTCCAGGAAGTGAAAGAGGCTGTTCCGAGACTTCAATAGCCGATGATCGCGTCCAAAGGAGAGATATCGGTCTTTTGCCAGACCTCAAAGGACCGTTACCAGACCTCCTAGTGGTCTGTATTCTCTAAGAGGGCCGGGAAGGGGGTTTATAGAGAGAAGGGTGGAGGGAAAGGAGGGGGCGAGGAGGATAGGGGGCTGTGGTGGGGTAGGGGAAGGGGGGAGGGGGGAGGGGGTCGGTGAGTGGAGGAGGGGGGAGAGTCGAGTGTGGTGGGGAAAGGGGGCGTGAGGGAGGGGGAGGGCATAGGAAGGGCTGGGGCAGGGGAGGTAATTGCCACGCATCGAGGTCTCGGATCTTATCTATATTTCCGGATTTTTATCATTTTTATGCCTCGGCCACACCTCTCTGTCCGCCGCTGACGGGGTTTGGGAGATGGAGCCTCACGAGAGATTAGATTTACGCCTTTCTTTCTTTGAT
>NC_051415.1:28255509-28255679 GCF_015228065.2 Penaeus monodon
CCCGCACACGATGACGCAGAGTCCGGCAGGCGTCGCCTTCCCTTCCGCAAGAAAGGTATATAAGAAGTTTAACCAGCATCCGTTGTCCAATAGGATCGCAGGTGACGAATAGCGTCTTAGGAACTTTTCTTGTCGTAAAGTTGACTTCTCAATTTTCTTCCTTGGTGTCG
>NC_051415.1:28255907-28256085 GCF_015228065.2 Penaeus monodon
AAGACTGAAGATGATGTGGACTTTGATATTTTTTTTTCTTAAAGCCATTTCTTTTGCGGTTCATTTTGGTTCACTGCTCCCTCCTGTGTCTGTCTCTGTCCTTTTTTTTCTTTTATCGGGTTCGAATTCTCTTGCTTTGTGAGCTTTGTGCGTATCTCGGTTTTAGCTCTCAGTTACT
>NC_051415.1:28256241-28256656 GCF_015228065.2 Penaeus monodon
CTTTTATTTTATCAGTTCAACTATTCATATATTTATAATTCTCTCTCTCTCTCATAGTTTTTAATCTTATTTAATCTAGTTCTTCCTCCCTGTAAAAAGATTCCTTTTTTTTTTATATAATACCTTTTCAGACAGAAACTCGGTAGCATGCATGTAAAAAAGAAAACAGAAACCGGGGTTATTTATCTAAAATATTATCTTCAGTCAACAGTTGCAATTGCTTCTCGACAAGTCACGTTGCTCTTGCAAAACCGGCTCCTTCTTTCTGCAACATACAATCAAATTTGTGACGAGTCATTCTGATGAAATATTGGTCTTATTTAACGTCCCCAAGACTGCGAAGAAAACAACAACAACAATGCATCTTTTCTGCGTTTTTGTTTCCCTAACGATGCACTTAAAGTCGCTGTCTTTC
>NC_051415.1:28256941-28257136 GCF_015228065.2 Penaeus monodon
TTATTGAATAATGTCTGGGAGTTACGGCAATCACTCCCCTAAAAGAAAAATAGATACGCTTACTCCGCTCACGTTATAAGGCTCGATAAATATCAACCGAAGTGTTGCTAAAGAATTTTAACTTTGCGGATAAAGAATGGGGAATGTTTGGCGGAACGCATCTTTCTGGTTAATGAGGCTACATACACGTATACG
>NC_051415.1:28257578-28258003 GCF_015228065.2 Penaeus monodon
ATTAAACAATGAAACACATCTAAACTGAATAATGGTAATATCCACCAATTTCCCTCCAAGTTTGAGCATCTATCTTCTCATAGCTAAGTGTTTTTTTCTCTCAGCTTCCCTGAATGAGGCAGAGATAAGCGTTTAACAGAGTCTTGTTGTTTCGAGTTTCCTTCACAGCTGAAGGGACACTGTCCTGCCCCTCTCTTCTCTCTCTAAGCGCTTGTGTCGTTATTAGCGGCGCTTGCTATCTCCTCTTCTGCTTTTTTGTGTTTTGTATTGGTTTATTTAGTCATTCATTTTATGGGGATTTTATCATTTATTTATTTTCGTCGCGATGTGTTTGGTTATATGACGAGGTACAGAGATACGTTTTATTTAAGTTTGAGGTCCTTTTTGGTTATCTTAATATCTTCTTTATTTTATTTATTTTCACA
>NC_051415.1:28258231-28258449 GCF_015228065.2 Penaeus monodon
CAGCATCACCATCCGAGCTAGTGTAGGATGAGCAAAAGCGCGGGAACGGAAACGGACGCGGGAAAACGAACACGGGAAAGTCTCTGTTGATTTTCTCGAATTGTTGAGCTCGAAGACAAACAGGGATTCGTTCGGCCAAGATGGAGGGATGGGCCACGGCTCCGGCTTAGTGTTTCTTCCTCTCTTCCTTGTTTTCGCCAAAGGAAAGATATTTGGAG
>NC_051415.1:28258622-28258781 GCF_015228065.2 Penaeus monodon
GTTCACGGATTCCATGTTTTCAGCTGTTTTTTTTTTCGATCGTTCAAGATAAGGTAGACCGTGGCTTTGACTTCGACTAGGTGTTTTGTTTTGTTTTCCATTGAACGGTCAGGAAATGTTGCTAAAACGTTATCTCCTTCAAACTTTTAATGGTGTAGG
>NC_051415.1:28258814-28259390 GCF_015228065.2 Penaeus monodon
CAACAATAATAATATTAAAGAGAAAAAAGTGATAGAAAGATTATTATCATGTAAGTCCCTTTCCTTCAAGAGACTAACCTCAGAGTCTTTTCACTCAACACCAGTGCCTAGTAATTTAATAACCAAAATCTACACGCTTGGTTTGCGGTTCAGACTGTAGACATCCCACTTACATTAACTGTATCTTAAACCTCAATATTTGTAACTCTCTCAGTATATGATATAATATATACATCTTTCTATTAATTATCTATAAACTATCTATTAGTCTAATTGATTTAGGGAGACCATGAACAAGCCAATCCGTAAAATCTCATCACAATCCGTAGGTAATTGTATGCATAATCCCTTACTCATTTAGACACAAATATACACTCAATAGCCCTATCCTATCGCAAAGTAAATAAACACCCCCCCCTTCGTGTACCTTCTTTCTCAAAATCATTCACTCTTTTAATGCATATTTGTTCTTAATGCCTTCTTAATCTGTTGTTAATGTGTTTTTAATCTACCCTGGTTTAAAAATTATAAGCATTTTTTTTTAATACGCAGTAAGATTTTTACATAAAAGAAACA
>NC_051415.1:28259898-28260036 GCF_015228065.2 Penaeus monodon
CCGCACCGATTACATAACCTTCTGCGTTCCCCTGGGGCAATGATCATTACAACAACTCTGTCTTTTACCCAAAGGCAACATAATGATCAAAGGTCTTTTTATCTTCATCCTCGTCTCTCAGCATCCCATTGTATATAT
>NC_051415.1:28260059-28260251 GCF_015228065.2 Penaeus monodon
TACACTCCTTTCATTATCAACAACAACCAAAGGAGTTCTTTACACTCGTTCATCTTGAGAGAGCTGTTCTTAACATTCTCAGCTTGACGATAGAGAAGTAAAGTGAAAGGCGTGTTTAAAGTGAGCAGCGTCTGGGGATTGGTTCAGGGCGTTGTGGTTCGCCTTTATAGTGGGGGCTGGGAGGGGTTAGAA
>NC_051415.1:28260290-28260803 GCF_015228065.2 Penaeus monodon
AAGGTAAGGATGGGGGAAATGAGGATTAGGAAGGGGAGGTAGGGTTTCGAGAGGGGGATAAGGTTGAGGACAGAGAGAAGGGCATAGAGAGGGGGATAAGGACGGTAAGGGGCAGAAGGAAGGGTTTGGGAAACAGGGGGAGGGGAGGTTGAGGATTGAGGGAGCGAGGGCAGAGGTTAGAATTACCATTACTACTGCACCATCATCATTAATCGACACTAATTAAAGCATGATGCCTCCATCACAACTCATCCACCTCAAACTGCACGCGCACAGCCAAGGCTTTCTCAATTCAAATTCCGAAGCCAAAAGCCTCCTTTAAAGCGAGAGATATACCCCCTTCGTATATGAGATTATAATAGTGAAATCATGCTCGTAAAAGCAGAAATCCGGAGGCAATCTTGCAATCTAATGGTTTATGGGATCCTGCGCAAATCTTTATGGTGTTGCAACTCGCGAGAGAAACGATTTAGTCTCTGCGCATTTTCATATTGCTGTTCTGCTTTACATATT
>NC_051415.1:28260834-28260970 GCF_015228065.2 Penaeus monodon
CTTTTAGTTTATATAGAGTTTTTAAACATACTCATTTTATTGCTCTTTCTAATCAATTTTTTACACTTTTGGGAGTATATTTTATTTATAATTTTGTTTTGGCTATACTATGCTAACTGATTTATCATGACGTCTG
>NC_051415.1:28260997-28261076 GCF_015228065.2 Penaeus monodon
GTGCGGCTGTACGAGTGATCTTCCTGTGCAATTATAGAAATTTATCCATCCATCTACATATTTATTTACCGTTAACTTA
>NC_051415.1:28261185-28261477 GCF_015228065.2 Penaeus monodon
ATCCACAATAAAAAAAATAATCTCATTTTCTTTCAAAACGAGTCTTCCTTTTATTATCTAACATTATTCCAAAAGCGAAAAATAAATATAAACTCCGACTTAGAGCGAGGCCTCAATAACTGACTAATGATTGAAACTGAAATGCTCCAGCAAGATAATCATACTACGTTTGGAGGAATCTTTCTTAAGGTAATGAGATTGTGCTTATCATGGTAATGGACTGAGCCTTATTGAGTTAGAGAAAACATGTATATTAAGCTAATGAATTTCTTTTTAATTATTGTTAAAAGCG
>NC_051415.1:28261853-28262338 GCF_015228065.2 Penaeus monodon
TTTCTTCGGTTAAAAAAAATCTCCCTGCCTTGATGAATACGTTTAACTTTAGATCTAAAATAAATGAAAAAAGAAGGAGACCAAACATGCAACCAATCCATATTAGGATTATTTATATGACTGTAAAAAAATGTGTTCTCCAAGGCTTTTATTACTAACTGGTAACTGCCTGTTCTACACAGATAACAAAAATCTCATTAACCATAATGAACCATAAATTACTGTTATTGCCGCAACTGTACGTCTTGCCCATCACGTTAACGCACACTTCCTTTTATCCTTCCCTGTATATACAATGAGATGGCGCACGAATCGTGGCAAGGAGGTGCAATCCCTCTTCGAAAGAGGAACTAATTCCGATACTTACAACATTCAGTTTATGTCGCTATTTGTTATGTTGGCTTATGAGCATAGTTTCTAGTTGCTGTCGTAAGAGTGTGCTTCTTTTTTTTTTTAACCCGCCACTTTTCCACCAATAGGCTGCA
>NC_051415.1:28262850-28263516 GCF_015228065.2 Penaeus monodon
GTCATGTTGCTGATGTTCACCAGTAATCATTACAGGTTAAACGTTACCACCCCATTAATACTGTCAATACCCACCCACTAACCGGTGTGTACTCTGAACTCCCATCAACACACTAGCACTGCAATAAACCCATTTACCACAACATAAACCAGTATCCACCATAAATCACTACCAGTACACCAGGTCTGCTGTTAAAAAAAAAAACTGCTAAGGAAGATATATAACAACCAGGTTCCCTTGTCTACATTCACGTACGACCATAAATAGAATCTTCACTTTAAAAAACAACCCAAAGGCGAGAAAACAATAAATAATGAACTACCAGACACCTAGTTTCAGAAAAAACGGCGGGTTTACGCCAACAACCTGTCCAGATCAGCGTTCAGTGTAGAGCAAAGCCAACCCAGAAGAGGACGCCAGCAGTGCTGAATTCCACGGAAGGAGTTTCATTAGAGAGAGAATCCTGCAGCGTGGGTATAATCCCCCTCTTTGCATTAGCGTCTTCCCGGTGCCATTCCCACGCGATGGAAGGGAATCGATGCATACGACTCCTTTTGAGAGGCCCGGTTTCCCTTTGGTGTCTGGAGAGTTCTCATCTCCTTTGTATGGTGTTGATGCTATTGTTTGTATCTTGTTTAGAAACTTCTTAACAACTGTTATCGTAAT
>NC_051415.1:28268726-28268803 GCF_015228065.2 Penaeus monodon
TAAACATAAAAATACTAAAAATTTTTAATCTACTTCTATATCTTCATCATTCTATCTATTATTTTATCTTCTATCAA
>NC_051415.1:28271023-28271106 GCF_015228065.2 Penaeus monodon
TAGTTCATATTGCACGGGGTGTCGTGTTTTGAATCTGACCAATGATGATAAACAGAAAAAAAATCAAGTAGAAAAAGCGAATA
>NC_051415.1:28271295-28271448 GCF_015228065.2 Penaeus monodon
CTTTTCACTCTCTCAAGAAAAGGAAAATATATTAAAATGGCAAAAATATAAAAGTAAAAAACAGAAGGGAAAGCCAACCCGTCGAAGACAGTAAAAATTTCATGCAGTAACTCACGTCTGTTCCCCACGTCCAGCTGTCATACTACCATGAAA
>NC_051415.1:28271495-28272083 GCF_015228065.2 Penaeus monodon
CGAAAATATCTAGTGGAAAAAGAAATCAGTAAAAAATATATATTTCCTTTTTTTTTGGTTAAAAGGGTTGTACCCCGAAAGCATTAGAGATGAAAAACTCCGACACATTTTGGCTTTTATCAAACGCATTTAGGATCTCCCGCCGGCTGAGCGAAATCGGTGCCATCGGCGATCTTTACAATACCATTGATCAATTCTAACAGCTCGTTCCGTGTTGTTACCGAGCGTGGAGGATGGAGCCATCGGTTAAACTAGTGTAAAAGTTGGCGCGTTCCTCACTCCGCCATTATTGCTCAGGCCCGTAAACGAGAAGGACGTCATCGAGGCTAGGGGGGCCACTCAGCAAGCATGGCTTTTGTTGAGGGGGAAACGAGCGTACGTGAGAAAAGGAAAAAATATAAAAGGACTGATAGAAAGCACAGCTGAGATACGCCCAGAAATGCACTTCACATTCAACAGGCAAGCACGCACACCCTATGCATTTAAAGTTATAATACGCAGACACATTCAAGCACATAGGAAAATCTTAACAAATATACACATGCAAACCAACCGTATACACTAACAGAAAATATAGAGGAGAGGCAC
>NC_051415.1:28272160-28272461 GCF_015228065.2 Penaeus monodon
CCCAGACAATAGCACAAGGAAGATGAATAAAAAGCGAGAGCAGGAGAAGGGGAGAGAAATGGACAGGGAAGGGAAAGGATAGAGAAAAAGAATCGCATATAAAAATGCCAAGATTGAAGTAGACGAAAGGTACTGACTTTCTAACATTTCTATTTCGACAAAATCAAAATAACCATTGATCAACAAATGGATAAGTAAACAAACAAATAATAACACAGTGTAGATGCATTTTAAAAAAAAGAAATAAAAACTAACAGTAATAGTGATAAAGATAAATGAGTAGGCTTCAAACTGATTCATA
>NC_051415.1:28273915-28274196 GCF_015228065.2 Penaeus monodon
GAACCGAATGTAAATAAGTTGAAAGAGGAAACAAGTGGGCCGAACTTTACGGCAGAAGTTTCCCTTGAGTCGCCATTCCTCACCTGCAGTGCTCCGCTTTTTGGGCCGTTTGGGTCTCGATGCGAACTCTCGAGGATTGGGCGGTTCTTAGAGGCAAGTGGCGAGAGCGGGGGGAGGGGGGCAGGCTTTTATTCTGTTTTCTGTTCCTTTATGATTTTTTTTCTTTAATGTGGTCATTTAGCAATTTGCTGGTGTTATGTCGTACTTACCTTTGCGCATTC
>NC_051415.1:28274442-28275263 GCF_015228065.2 Penaeus monodon
CATCAGTAAAATTATTGTTTTTAGAATTGCTGATATTGGCGTCATATTCACTTCTAGTCATGGAAACACGAAATAGTTCCCTGTGATGAAGCTGAAATGAATATTTATTTTCTCTTCATGATAACAATCGTAGTATGCCTGCAAGCAAAAATAATAATCAAGCTGTGTTATTAAGCTATCTCCTGAACTATCGGTCCAGGTGTTATTTTCACCTTGGCCATTATGCGCATAATTATTATTATTTTTTTAACTAGAGAAGGTAAATAGATTGCATTATATTATACACTGCATATACTTCGTTTACAAGATTAATGATACACCAATGTTTACGGGATTCTGAGCTATCTGCTTGAAAGAGTTTATCATATATTAATTAGGGAGTGCCCGCAAGAATTTGCGTGGGCTGCTCTCTGTCTCTCTCGCTTCAACTTTACACACTGAAAGATATCAAATAAATGCTTTGGCAAATAAGGCACGAGTTAGTTATATTATGATAATTTGATTTTCTTTTCTTTATAGGGCGCATGATCTATGTAACGCTAACAATGAAAATATGAATAACATGGAAAGGGGAGGAAGTGAATGTGTAGATTTTTTAAATATTCAACCTAAAATATCATTTTCTGATATTTCCCATTTTCCGTGAAAGTAGGCAGTGACATTTGCACCTTTATTTTGATTTTTTTTTGACTTGGCTTTAAATTGAATTATTCAAACGAATGCCAGGCATGAATGTCAATGAGTGACTTCATTTACTCTTTAAAAAGATCAGTATTTCTGATAGAATAAGCGAGGGAGCAAATGAAGGAGAAAAGAGACAA
>NC_051415.1:28275604-28276240 GCF_015228065.2 Penaeus monodon
GAATACCAACGCAAATAAAATTATGAAAGTAAGACTCTCGATCTGCCATCTCTGTCGCCTCTCTTCCAGCACATAATCTTGGCTCTGTGATAAGCCGGGAAACTTTGAAGACATTAATAAAGTTAATCTCTTTCCTTGTGGCACGAGATCCTGGCTGGGATTTAATGAATCGTGTCTCACCCTCATTTAGGTTATTTTTTCTCCCTTTGTGTTTTCTTCTTTGCTTTCTTCTTTTGCCTTTCGTCAAGAATTTTTTTTTAACTCGTTTACCATTCTATATGAATAAGATTAGCTTCTTTATTTTCATTTTATCCTTACCGCTATCGTCTTCCTCTTCATCATTATTTTCATCATTAATATTTTTACAAAGTCACTTCACATCATTTTCATTCTTTATCATTATCATATTTTCTTCCTCTACTCTAATTATTTATCATTATAATCATTCTTTTTCTTTTTTCCATGCCTTTTTCGCTTTCATTTCTTCATTTTAATTTTCATATTTTCAATATTTTCTTATCATTACCATTTTTTCTCTGCTGTTTTTATCTCGCTTTTTTCTTTCATTTCTTTTTATATTTTCACTTTTTGTTTTGTCATTCTGTCGACTGCAAAAACTTCTCTCTCGCCCCCCTC
>NC_051415.1:28276528-28277050 GCF_015228065.2 Penaeus monodon
TTAGAAACCGTAATCCATCATTTAATCTAATATTATTTTTTATTATTGTCATTACACGACTTTATGCATGTTTTATGTTCTATTTGCATAAATACTTTTCCTAAACTGAAAAATTTTATTAATTTTTTCTCTTTATATTTTAAAATTATATCATATTAGTCGTTTTTCACGCCTACATATTTTCCGTATTACAAAACGCTAAGTAATAAATTACGATGTCATTATTTTCTTCCAACGATTAGCAGTTTAATAAAGTTTTAAAAATAACAAAAATAGAACTGTAGTTATGAATAGAAAATTGCCAAAAACAGAAAAAAGCAGAAGAAATAGCAGACACAGGGAAATAAATACGAAAAGCTATAAATCTTTGTTCTCAATGAGTATCGGAGAAAATGGACAAGACTGCCATTGCTCGCAAACTCCACAAGAGCAATAAATTTCACAACAGAGTACCGGAGTGGCGATCGATGATTGTCAATCGAACTGTAGTATTGTGTAATTTTTTTTAAAATCAATTTCTGA
>NC_051415.1:28278383-28278587 GCF_015228065.2 Penaeus monodon
CCTTCTTTTTCGTCGAGGCTGTCAATGAACTTTAATCAAATTCGTCTAAAGTTTATCGTGTGCCGCTCGGAAAACTCATTCAAAACTCAATCAGAACTTGTGTAATGATGTCGTCGTTGACACCATGGCAAGTTCGTTGACTGCTGTTGTGGGCTATTCACATCTGGACCGCACTTTCGCTTTTCCTGGTTGCCTCGCGGGGTG
>NC_051415.1:28279134-28279687 GCF_015228065.2 Penaeus monodon
TTCTCCGAATTGGATTTCCAAGTTTTAATAATAACAAGAATACTCATTGTGGCCTGTTACGTAATTAGAATTGTGATGAGAGTGAATATCCGAAAACCACTTACCCCCGGCTGTCCCTTTCGACCCCCCCCCCACTTCTCTCTCATCTGTCCCTCCCACGGCCCTCCGATGATACATTGAGTCGAGTGAGCGGAAGGTTTTAATGATGATTATATCCCGACGGTAAAAAATACCTCGTTGTTTATTTCGGGATGGATATAATTTGACCATTGCAAGGCACTCATTCATCTACGTCAATACCTTTTTTTTCGCTTATGGAATTATCACTTTCAACTGCGCGGCCTTTCTTCTAGTATGTGCAATACTTGAATGAGAAAAATGATAATTAATGTGTAAGGTTTATTCATGACTAACTGTATACAAGCACAGGATTTGGCTAGCGGGTTATGAATGTCTTTGTGGACACACTGTATTCCATTCGCTCTAATGAATGCATGTGCTGTGAATGACTCCTGAAAGAGATGCTAAAATCAGGCGCTCGGGTAAAGAGTGA
>NC_051415.1:28279833-28280456 GCF_015228065.2 Penaeus monodon
GCAGCATAAGCTAATATATGTTCACGAAGCATGAAACTTTGAAACAAGGCCAAGAAACTAGGGGCCTCTCCTAAGTTACGTGAACTGGACTCTTTCGAATCAAGCTGATCCAAGTAAAAATATGTTTTCTTTACGACAAAAAGCCTTCTGTTACTATCTAACGTCCTATAGCTATATGTGTAGAATTCCATATTCCACTCTCATTGCCCAGTTGAGATACTTAAACACAGCGAAATGTGGAGCGCAGATTTATATGATTGTCCAACCTCGAAGAACTAATGCACTCCTCCTATCTGGCTTTTAATGCGCTAACATACTAAATACGGTATTAAATGCATTCGTCTGTAACAATATACCGTCAAGACAGACACCTAATGTAGCCATTTGCGATGAAAGATAGGATATGACACAATGACGGATTATGACAATGTTGATTCATTAGTCTGTTAAAAATAAATACAATATGTCTGTTAAGCTAGTAACTAGGCTTATACAACACTCCTGTAAGTGGAATAGATATTAGGGTTAAGATATTAAAGGTTGATAAAGAGATAATACAAACCATTATATATATCATAACTCATGACAGGATCCGAGATGTCCGGAAACTCAAATGGAAATCT
>NC_051415.1:28280508-28280598 GCF_015228065.2 Penaeus monodon
TTTGTTGAAAAAAATTAACATAATTAAGATACAATTGTATAAATAGTGATGGTGTTAATAATAGTACTGAAAGAAGCGGATCGCTTGATG
>NC_051415.1:28280807-28280967 GCF_015228065.2 Penaeus monodon
CGAGGGGAGAGGAATGAGAGCGGACACTCAAATGAGGAAGAACTAATCGTGATGAAAGAGACAGTTTGCTCGGGAATCTCCCTCCTTCCTCAGGTGTCACGACCACCGTCCGGCATCTCGGGCCTGAAGAAGCGCACATTGTCCTCGGGTTTGCGTAATA
>NC_051415.1:28281408-28281968 GCF_015228065.2 Penaeus monodon
CTTTGTAATACACACTGAGCCTTTCATCAACCTTTCTTTTACCTTTACTAAAGATTTTCAAAAAGGAAGGCCGGGAAGTAATACAAAAGATAATATAGATAATAAGATACAGACTGACGACGGAATCCTGTCTTTTCTCCCTTCTTTAAATGGGTGAAGTTATTTCGAAGCCTTGACATTGTTCCTCACAAATCAGCTTGAGATGATCTCGAATGCAATTGATCAAAATGAACAACCATATTGCTCTGTACAAGCATAGTGTCGTTCCCTTTGCAAAAGACCTTCAAATGGAATTGCAAGTTGCCTAACAAGAGCAGTGAGTGTTGCTTTGTTGCCACAATGGCCTTTTGTTTTGACAGTAACGTTCAGAAAAAAAGTAATTGTTCTGGGTCATGCATATCCTCCCTCCTGATTCAATTTCCATCCGGGAAATGTTGCTCTTTTGTACTTTGTATTTTTTTTACGAGAGGCATTTGGGAATTCTGGCAGACGTTGACTTTGTTCTATTTTCACAAGTAATTGATATTTTTCTTCGTCGGAAACTGAAATTGGTGTGTAGA
>NC_051415.1:28282176-28282723 GCF_015228065.2 Penaeus monodon
GGCCTTGGGGGAAAGGTTAGATAGGGAAGCAAAACCAAGATTTGTTTTCGTAAAATTGTTGAAATTGTTGGAACTATATAAGTATTTTTTTGTGAATTACTACAGAAAAGTTGCACTAGAAAAAAACACATACGTTATAATAAGAATGGCGCTCTGGTTGAATATAAAAAATAATTTTTAAAAATAAAGGTTTTATGAAAGATGGAATAACGCATTGATAACGATAAAGGTTTTATGAACAACAAATCAGTCAAATGGTATTTACTAAGAAACTTATGCTGTCTAATTTATCTCACGGAAAAATTAAAAGAACAGAGACCTTTCTGCCCCCAAAAGAAATGTTATTTAAATGTATAAGACTGCACTGTGAAAGTATATCATCAGGTACAGAATACGATGTATTTCTAAAATTGCAGAGAGAATAGACTAAGTCCAATATAACAAAAAGGATGCAAAAAGAGACATACAAAAAAATTGATTCGAGCTTTAAACAAAAGACCCGACCGCAAAGAGCATCATCCCCCAAGCCCCCTTTCCCTACCTCTCA
>NC_051415.1:28282775-28282942 GCF_015228065.2 Penaeus monodon
GTCCCATTCCCTCCCCCATCCACCTCTTACTCCAGAATGAATGTCTTTCATACATTTACATCCTTTGTTCGTTGGTGACACATAGCGAAGAAATGAGAGGCGAGAGAAAGAGAGAGGTGAGTGAAGTGGGTGCTGGGTGGGTGGATTTTATAAAAGGGGGTGTTGAA
>NC_051415.1:28283045-28283126 GCF_015228065.2 Penaeus monodon
CTTAGGTGCGTGAAGGGGTCTGGAGTCGACGCAGCCATAATTCTAAGGTGCTTGAGGAATGTGTAAGATGGCAGAGAGAAA
>NC_051415.1:28283171-28283268 GCF_015228065.2 Penaeus monodon
AGGATAAGGGTAGGATAGGTGTAGGATCGGAGGATGTTTGGGGGAATGGGTGGAAGCGAGATGTTTTTTTGGGGGAAGAGTATAATGGAAATCTCAT
>NC_051415.1:28283677-28283856 GCF_015228065.2 Penaeus monodon
TTAAAGGAGGAAGCGTCATAAGCGAAGTACGGGAAACTAGGTTCTGCTGTTGATCCTGTTTGTTATACATAACTTAGCTCATAAATCCATCCAGCTTGTTAACTAAGCTAGACAAGGTACTATAGTAAGATTAAGTCTTTACTTTGAAGTATCGCTCTCTCTTTCTTCTCATTTTGGGT
>NC_051415.1:28283899-28285439 GCF_015228065.2 Penaeus monodon
CACTCTCTATTACATTTTCTATTGCTACGTTTCTTGCATTTTTTTTTTCTTTGAACTAATCAATCTTATTCTTCATTTAATTCCCATGACATTTTTTTTTTGTCCAATTCATATTTATCTTGGCATCTTTCTTCACAGTTTCTCCTTCTACTTTTTTCCCTTGCTACGCCTCCTCCTCTGTTTATCGTATTTCCCCCCTTAATACCCCCCCCCCTCCCCATCTCGGGCTACAATCTCCTAATCTCTCACAATACACAATATAATGTGCTATTGGAGTGTCATTACATCGGCAGCACATTCCACATCCCTTTACAATCCTACAAACCCATATGCAAATCCCCAATCCCCTCCCCCCCCTCTCCTCGAAAATCCTATACATGGCGTGTCATCTAGGAGTCATCTCCGTATGGTTTGTCCTGTTGCCTGTGTGTCATTTGAATGTCATGTGTTCTGCCGTCTGCGTGTTAATCTAAGTGCTATCTGTTCTGATGTCTGTGTCATCTGAGTGTCATTTGTGTCATTTGTTCTGCTGTCTGTGTGTTAATCTAATTGTTATCTGCTCTGATATCTGTGTCATTTGAGTGTCATTTGTCCTTACATTTGAGTTTCATTTGTCCTTACATTTGAGTGTCATTTGTTCTGCTGTTTGCGTATCATCTGAGTGCCATTTGTTCTGTTGTCTGTGTGTCACCTAAGTGCCATTTGTCCTGATGTCTGTGTCATCTGAGTGTCATTCATCCTGTCATCTGTGTGTCATCTGAGTGTCATTTGTCCTGTCGTCTGTGTGTCATCCGAGTGTCATTTATCCTAACGTCTGTGTGTCATTTGTCGTGTCGTCTGTGTGTCAGCTGAGTGTCATTATTCCCGTCGTCTGTGTGTCCATTTCAGTGTCATTTGTCATGTCGTCTCTATGTAATCTAAGTGTCATTTATCCTGTCGTCTGTGTGTCAACTATGCCATTTATAATGTCTTCTGTGTGTCATCTGAGTGTCATTTGTTCTGTATCTGTTATCTGAATGTCATTTATCTTGATGTCTGTGTGCATTTATCCTATCATCTGTGTGTCATATGAGTGTCATTTATCCTGTCGTCTGTATGTCATCTGAGTGTCACTTGTCTTGTCGACAGTGTGTTATCTGTGTGTCATTTGTCTCGTTGTCTGTGTGCCATCGGAATATTATTCATCGTCTGTGTCCAGTTCAGTGTCATTTGTTCTGTCTTCTGCGTGTCAATTGAGTGTCATTAGTCCGGACGTCTGTGTGTCATCTCAGTGGCATTAACTCTGTCGTCTATGTTTCATCTCAGTGGCATTTGCTCTGTCGTCTGTGTGTCATGAGTGTCATTTCTTCTGACGTATTTGTGATGGATGTCCCTTGTGTGTCTGTGTCATATGAGTGCCATTTATCGTGTCGTCTGTATCCGTCAATTGCATCAATGAGTGCCATTTCTTCGAAAGCACCAAACTGAACGCATCAAACTTTTTTTTTTCGCCTTACAACTCGTGCAACCTGCAATATCGACATTGAGATGTATCTGGCTG
>NC_051415.1:28285480-28285658 GCF_015228065.2 Penaeus monodon
CTATTCTGGTTTGTTTGTGTGCTGCTTTAACTCGGATTATTGTTGATTCACCTATTCCTTTTATTCATTTATATATATTGTGCAGCTTATCATTTCTCTTGTCATGTGTTAATTCATTTAAAAGTTGTATATCTGTCAACCCGCTGATTGATTTCTGATTATTTACTCATCTGATCTC
>NC_051415.1:28286081-28286437 GCF_015228065.2 Penaeus monodon
CTGGAAACTTTGTGGCGCGAGCGTAATACATATTGCGCACGCAGTTGGTTGCGCGTTTTTTTTTTTCTTTTACCGCGCAGTTCTCCCTTTCTTATTTGCTGGCCGAGCAAAGTTGTCGAAGTGCCTGCTTATCGCGCAGCGTGGAAAATCACTTTACGAACTGAACGACCTAAAAGATTAATCAATTAAGCTGAACCATACTAGGCTGTGCCATCAATGGCAGCCCATTTCAGTTAGCCTAGAAACAATATATAAATAATGTATCATCTATCAAAAACGTACATAATGCAACATAATAGTCTTGCAACGACGAACCAGGCATTTCTGGACAAACTGAAAATTTAACTGCGCAGGTT
>NC_051415.1:28286675-28287851 GCF_015228065.2 Penaeus monodon
TCATCAATCCATTTATCTACACAACTGTTTTATTAAGAATGACTATGAAGTCATGTCGGCAAGGAATGTTTTACTTCATTTTTCAATAAAGATATAATGATAAACACGTCTAAAACCTTCTAATAATCAATAATTTACACATTTCCATGAATAGTAAAGATGAAAATAGTCTGCAATTGAAGTGAAAAAGCAAAGACAAGAGAAATACAAAAATGTTATTAGTGATGAATATGAGCAACAAGACCAATCCTAAGAGAAATGCTAATAACGAATTATTAAAAAGAACAAATAGATAAAATAAGAAAACAATCGCAGAAAAAATATTAAGCACAAAAAAAGAAGAAAAGCACAGTAAAAACAATACATGATACCGAACGCGACAAAAATCCTCTGAGACTTGTAAAACCTTTTCCGAACATCTTCCAGAGTCACCCCTGAGGACATTATAAACACATTAAAGGCAAAGAGACATGCATCATCGAACAGCATTTTCCGGTTGAAGAAAAGCAGGATATCTTTCTCTTATGGGAGCAAATGCAACTCTTCCGTCAGTGAAAAGGATTTGTGATTGTGGTTCGTTTTAAATATTTATATTCATTCAGTTTGTTTTAGTTATTCTAATGCGCGTTTTTAGAAGAATGTATTTTTGTTTTATGTATCTACGAGTAGATTGAAGTGAGAGTGTATTAAGCACTTTGCAGAAGGCCAAAAGTGTCGTTTCAACACTGACTTATGTTTAATCACTCCAAACGCCATAACATCAATATATAAAAAATTGCCTGTCAGTACTATCCATAACTTAATAGCTATGGAGGACAGATTATAAGATATATGATATAGGAACACTTTCTTATAACGCTTATATCTCAAGAACAAAAAGGTTACTGGTTGAACATGTAGGAAAATCGGTCCAGCACAGATCTGCCTGCTAAAATCGGGTACTCTTATACCCCAGGAACAAAATGTAATTGAGATGTACTTAAGAAATCTATAAGTACCTTTGTGTAAGGACACAGGATAATTGGTTCTGGCCCCTTAACCGACCTCAGTTGTTCTTAATAATAATTGGTCATCCCGAAACTTTTCCAAAACCTTTGGATATGTGTTCGTTTGAAAGGACTTAATGCTTTTCTTTGAGCTGGGTATCAGTTACCCCCAAGTGGACGTCATCAAACC
>NC_051415.1:28287994-28288164 GCF_015228065.2 Penaeus monodon
TTTTGCTGGAGCAACCGCAGGTTTCCTCACTACCTATACGAATATTTGCATCAGAAGTCTGTGTTTGGTTGTATGAAGAAAAGACAAAACTTCTATGTTTATTTACGTTCTCCTGCCGGATGAATCCTTGAAATACCACCAGAAAAAAAAATAAAATAAAATTTCCATTC
>NC_051415.1:28289665-28290161 GCF_015228065.2 Penaeus monodon
GCCGTCTTATTGAGCCTTGTGTAGTTTTCTTCCTGCATTTCTTACATTTTCTTCTTTCACATTTTCCTCTCCCTTTTCTTCCCCCTTCTTTATCTTCTTTTTCTCTCCCTTCTTCGATCTCTCTTCTAGCTCATCATTGTCCTTCTTGCCTTTTAAGAGATATTTCATGTACGTTGTTATTTTCCTTCAATTCCTCCTCTTCTTTATCCCCCAATCCCTCTTCTCCTTTCTTCTCCTATTCCCTCTATTCCTTTCTGTCCACTTCCATCCTCATCCTTCATCTTGCTGCCTTATAGATATTGTATTTGCATTCTTATCTTCCTCCTCTTCCTCTCTCTTCTCTTCTTTCTTCTATTCTCTTATCCACTTTACCCTCCTCTTCCTCCATCTCTTCCTATCTCAGCTCCAACTCCATATGCATTGTCGTCTTAAAGATATTTGGTTGCGTTTTTGTCATCCTTCAATTCGTCATCCTTTTCCTCACTCTATTTATTCT
>NC_051415.1:28290188-28291225 GCF_015228065.2 Penaeus monodon
TTCCTTTCTGGTCGACGTATTCCACATCTTCCTCCATCTTCTCCTATCCCCCTCTTCCTCCTTATGTTTATGTTCTTATCTTCCTCCATTCTCTTTCTCTCCTCTTCCTACCCTATTCTCCTTCCACTTTCTCCCCATCTCTCCTTTTATTCCTTACTCCCTCTTCTCATTCCTCCTATCCCCTCTTCCCTCCTTATACCTCTCTTTGTTGTCTTACTTACTCCTGACTCTTGTATCCCTACCTCCCTTTCCCCCCCATATACCTCTCATCTTCCTCTCACCAACCCTTTACTCCATTCCCATCCTTCTCTCTCCATCTCCTCCTGTTTTTTATTCATCTCTCATTCTCCTCTTCCTCATCTCTCCTATCCCCCTCTTCCTCCTCTCTCATGTCCTTCTTACTTCTTTCTCATACTTTCTCCTACATCTCTTCTATCCTTACCTCTCCTCCTCTCCTCCTGTCCTCTTACTCTCTCTCCATATCCTTCTTCCTCCATCTCCTCCTGTCCCTCTTTTACTTCTATCTCCTCATATCCCTTCTCTTCCTCCATCTCTTCCTATCCTTCTTTTACTTCCATCTCCTCATATCCCTCTTCTGCCTCCTATCCTCCTATTCCCCCTCTCCCTCTATCTCTTCCTATCCCTCCTCTTCCTCCTTATCCGTCCTCCTGCCGTCTTAAAGATATTGGGTTTGCGTACGAAGACTCAATATCTTGGCTTTGGCGGGAGAGGCGAAATCCGGCGAGAAAGTGTTGCCAAAACCCCGAATCACGCCTCTGGTTTAGAGTTGTAAATATTCTGGTAACACTGGTGCGTTAATGATGATGAATACCTCTGTATTTTTCCCCCCTTTTTCAGTTTGAATGTGATCGTGGTCTCTATATATTTTTTGCACAGAAGGAAACAAGCGAAAAGCATGAATAGGGGGATTGTGGCAGAAATGGAATTAAGGGATTAGGTGCAATTTGATGAAGGATAGAGATGGGGGAAAGGGGAGATAACGATGTTAAAGAGGTTTATTCCATGATGAGATGCAT
>NC_051415.1:28291381-28291466 GCF_015228065.2 Penaeus monodon
AATTTAGTTTTTAATAAAGAGTGGGAAGGTCTGAAAGAGAGTGACTCAGAGCTTGCATGAGTGAGAAAGAGAGGTGAAGAAAGAC
>NC_051415.1:28291634-28291938 GCF_015228065.2 Penaeus monodon
CATGTCTGTAAGAGTCAGGGAAAAATGATAACCTTATTTTGGCAGTAATCAGCGCAATCTTTATAAGCAAAATGTCAATATCACCCTGACCTGCTAAACTTACACTGAAATAAAAAAAGAAAAGAAAAACCGGTTAATGGTTGTGGGTTCTGCATTTTGAATGCATATGACGCAAAACGCTTGACCATTAACCAGTGGGGGGAGGGGTGGGAATGAGAGGGGGCTAGAAGCGCGTGCGAGTGAAGGAGGGGGAGGGGGGGCCAAGTGGTAAGAAAGAAATAATAGATAGACAGGGATAAGAGCT
>NC_051415.1:28291981-28292080 GCF_015228065.2 Penaeus monodon
TAAGACATAATACTCAATGACGTCACGTGAAATTGATAACAACTCTGCCAGATGTATAATGATTTACTAGGTTAAGTGAAGATATTCGTGTTTTTTTTC
>NC_051415.1:28292125-28292274 GCF_015228065.2 Penaeus monodon
ATGCGTTGTTTATCTCTCCCTCTGTGTATTCAGTTTCACCTATTTATCTTTCTTTCTTCCATCTATGTACACTCCACCCTGTTTCTCTGCCTCTTCTTCACCCTTCCTCCATTTCTTTCAGTCAACGTATATAGCTAAGTGTCTATCAA
>NC_051415.1:28292493-28292630 GCF_015228065.2 Penaeus monodon
CTGTAGTCCTCTCCGGACTTTGTTTATTTCCTCCTCGAGTGCGCCTATTCCGACATATGCGAGTCTCACTCGGTTGGTGTGTCTTTACGCGAGGTGTGTGTTTGCGTTTTTTGTAGGTCCGCCTTTCGGATATATGC
>NC_051415.1:28293080-28293303 GCF_015228065.2 Penaeus monodon
AGGCCATGTTCTGTGTCTCTTTCTCGGGTTTAGTCTGATTAGAGGAAATTACAAAGAGTGCTGGAGGGAAATTAGAGGCATAGGATTAAGGAGAAGAGTAAAGAGAAATTGTATTATAATAAATTTGAAGTTCTGAAGTTAATTTATGAGTATCAAGATGTTCATGGAAATAATGTGGATATTAATGACAAAAGAATTAAATGTACTGATATTATAAAACAAC
>NC_051415.1:28293716-28293925 GCF_015228065.2 Penaeus monodon
AATATGCAAAAATAAAAGAAAATGACGAATAGGGAAAGACCCCGAAGACGCAACGAACCACAAAATATCATTACCAATCTCCAACTGAACACGTCAATAGCCCGAGCATCTTTTTCCCTTGAGAACCTCTATCAGTCGACGCATTTTTGTTCAACTACCGCCTATGACGTCACATCTATCAGAGACACTTCACTCCCTTCCCATGTTCG
>NC_051415.1:28294577-28294722 GCF_015228065.2 Penaeus monodon
TCCGATCTACCGGAAGGTCAATCTCTTAGCCCCTTGGGATGCGATCTCGTACCTCCGAAGGCCATCTTGCACGTTATTAAGCAAGCTGTTCTTATGATAATGAGGCAATCAGAGAGCCATTGTATGAGCGACTTTCTCCTTCGGT
>NC_051415.1:28295027-28295237 GCF_015228065.2 Penaeus monodon
AAAATGATGCCACGTTGGGAGCAGATGTGATTCGTCTTTTGAAAGGCTGTCAGGATTTTTAAAAGAAAGAAAACATTTTTATTTAGTATTTTCTCATCCTTAGTTTATCTCTGTTTTATCCATTATCTTTCCTCTCTCTCTTTCAAATGATCAGTCTGTTAATCTATACATCTGTCTACTTATCTCTATCAATAAATCTCCCTCTGTGTG
>NC_051415.1:28295661-28295743 GCF_015228065.2 Penaeus monodon
TTTTCCTGAAATGATCTCAAGTGAAAATGAAGCTTATGTTTCCCCGGAAAATACCTTAGGGAATATAAATCAGGCTAAATCT
>NC_051415.1:28295783-28296397 GCF_015228065.2 Penaeus monodon
TTAAGGCACATGATGAACAAAAGCTAAAAGATCCCCATGTAAAAGTAGATTAAAATTGAATTTAGAATAGTCAAAATGATAATGGTAAGACATGATAAGGTAAAACAGTATGATACTATTGTCACTAGGCATGAAATGGCATTGTGGTGATGATAATGACATTATGGTACTAAAAGTGATACATGGTAATAAAAGGGCACTATGACATGAAAATGGTAATAATAATGGCATTGGGCGTGTAAGGGAAATAAAAGCACTAGTATAGCGATAATGACACTATATTATGATGATGACATTAAGTCCAAAGGGGGGGAGGAGGGGACTTAAAAAAGGCCCTTTGGATGGGGAAAATGTTTTAATGGGCAGAAATGTTATGTCCAACCGGAAACCCGAGGTGTACGCTAAGCTCCGTCAAGACGCTGTGCACCCCGCACGAAAATTTAAGGACTAAGGTTTTGCGATACGTCAAAAATAGAATTAGGTTTAATAAATGCGTGGGTATGAGGGAAACATTCAAACGTGAGAACGTTTGAGAAGTGTTTTGGCGTATGTGTAGTTTACGTTTGTAGTTTACAATATAACATATAGTGAGATATAGATCCTTTCATACAGTG
>NC_051415.1:28296421-28296666 GCF_015228065.2 Penaeus monodon
CTGTAAGTGTGTGTGGGGGGTGGGGTGGTGTCTGTGCTGGGGAGCTCATGAGTACACATTTTTGTTCAAAAAAACACTCGCGCCCCCTTACAAATTAAAAGCCGCCCCTCCAACCTTTTTTCGAAATTCCCTAAAAACCAGCAGGGAACCCCGACAACCCAAAAAATAAACCTTTTTCGAACATACCAAATGGCAGTCGTCTTAGAGGCCCATAAAGGAAAACCCAAAACAAAACAAAATTTTTT
>NC_051415.1:28296705-28296876 GCF_015228065.2 Penaeus monodon
CCTTTTCATGAGAAATGTGTTTAAAACTATCTTTACGCAGGTGACGTCAACTTCCCTCCATTCCAGTTTCAAGCTGGTCCGACGAACGACTTGATTACATTTACTAAAATTCCCTTGGCACGGGGAGGACGGTTTGGGAGGGGCGAGGGGGTCGAGGAAAAGAAAATTTTA
>NC_051415.1:28297018-28297471 GCF_015228065.2 Penaeus monodon
AGATGGGCCTGGTACAATATATTTTTTGAGCAGTCGCCCCCCTACAAAGAATTATATTTTAGAAAGCTACATCACTGGGTTTAAACCCCCAAAAAAGGTTTCTAACACCAATAGAACGGTTTCTCAAATTTATGGCAGGTATTTAGGGCAATGGAGAATGCATTATATCTAACCAGGTGAGGATGTTAAATCACCAGTCTCTTGGGATAAACTTGTAGGGTCATCATCCTTCCTAACAGCTGATGGTTTGCCACCTAGTAATAAAAATGTCATAGTTAACCTTTCACACATTCCTGAAAGACCTGAGTGTCACTGGGATAATGGCAGGTGACATTCAGCATCTATTTTTTCCCTTAATATTAATAGACTTTAGCAATAATGTCGGAATATGCATTAACATTTTGATTGTCATATCAGTATTGGTATCGCCGTTAATGAACAACTATTAAAGTA
>NC_051415.1:28299327-28299424 GCF_015228065.2 Penaeus monodon
AACCCTGCGGGGGGGTTTATCAGTGGCCCCCGGGGTAAACTACCCCCCCTTTCCCAAACCAAGGTACACCTAAGCCTAGGTGGGGGGTAACTCGGTT
>NC_051415.1:28303292-28303365 GCF_015228065.2 Penaeus monodon
TTTTATAAAAATTTTCCGTGTATTTCTATAAAAGAGGTATATGTATTTTTTTACATTTTCCCACCAAATTTAA
>NC_051415.1:28303414-28303713 GCF_015228065.2 Penaeus monodon
CAAAGAAAACCAAAACTAGCACAAATAAAAAACACATGCACACAAAGTGTCTCCCCATGCGCAAATTCCTACATAAATAAAAGCTAAATACTCCCGGGGAGAAGAGGCACGAAAAGGGATAGCATTTCTTGTTTTACCCCCCCGCCCTTGGGGGTTTCGCAGTGATTACATGAATAAATTTAAGATCCCTTTTCAAGGGGGACACACGATATTAAAAACAAACTTTTCAAAAGTCCCCTTTATCTGTGTTTATTTTGAAAAATGTAATTTTTTCATAGATTGCGCATTCTGAAGCTTTT
>NC_051415.1:28303989-28304067 GCF_015228065.2 Penaeus monodon
TCCCTTTTTTCTCAATGTCTAATTTTAAATCCCCATCTTTGTTTTCTTTTCCCCTGTTTTATCCACCCTCAATCCCCA
>NC_051415.1:28304394-28304484 GCF_015228065.2 Penaeus monodon
CTTTTCATCAAGCCCCCTGGGAAAAGGTTTTGTCTGTCGCCCCCGGGAGTCCTTGGGGCTTGGAGACGCGTTTGTTTGAGTGTGGTGCAG
>NC_051415.1:28304536-28304624 GCF_015228065.2 Penaeus monodon
AACAGAACCTGTAGTTTTTTCATTTCTTCTATATATTTCATAAAATCGTATATATTTTTCCATGACAAATTAATTTAGCTTAAGAACG
>NC_051415.1:28304672-28305273 GCF_015228065.2 Penaeus monodon
TGGGATGTAGGAAATGGCCGATTACATTTTTGTTGGTGTTACCGCTGTTGTTTCCTCCTTTACATACTTACTTATTCGATATATTTTGACTTATTTACAAGAAAATTGATTATTGAAAAAAAGAGCTGCTCTTTCGCCGTGCCCTCGCCAAAGACGAATTCCAAGAGAACTCAATGGACCAACGGAGTATTGTTCTCCTTCTGTTCTTTTGCAGCTGAACAAATATTGATATATTTGTTCCTGTTGCAACGTAGGGACCCATTTTGGTAATGGTACTATTAGTGTAAATTTTTGAAAATCTAATTATACAGATTTTCTTCAAATGTTTGCATACACTTTGCTCGGAAGAATAGTGCACTTAGTTATATATGCGTATTAGGGTCTTGTTTGTATGTGTTTGTACGTATTTTCGTTTCTTGTGTGTCTGTGATGATATTACCTTGAAAGCTGAAAGCCTTTCTTTGATGTTATTTCTGCTCAAAGGATTTCTCTAAGCTTTGACTTTCTCCAACTTATTATGATCTTAGAAGCTAGTCCTCCCTGTGGTCGAGAACAGAAGAGTAAGCATTTATGTTGAGGTAAATATGCGCATTTTTTTCAG
>NC_051415.1:28305602-28305674 GCF_015228065.2 Penaeus monodon
CATAATTCATTATTGCTTTCGTTATTTGGTATATGTTGCTTTGCTCTGAACTGTGTTCTTACTTTCTCTCTC
>NC_051415.1:28306208-28306373 GCF_015228065.2 Penaeus monodon
AAGCGTCCCTAACAACCTCAAGTTCATAAACCTGTAATAACTTCTTTTCCTTCTTCCCTTTTGCAACATCGAAGGTATTCATTCAACTTCATTTATTTCACAGAAGGAAAATTTCTCAATTAGGAACTTTGGTCCTTTTTAACCGTGTAATGAACAAGATTTTCT
>NC_051415.1:28306682-28307014 GCF_015228065.2 Penaeus monodon
CGTCAAAACATTTATATTACGTAGAGTTAGGTGTTTAACAGAGGGAAGGGGGCCATGAGGGGGGAGAGTAAGATGGGGGAAGAATGAAAGATGGGATGAGGTGAAAGGGGCAGGGAAGGGGGGTGGGGGTGGGGTAATGATGTGGACTAGTGAAGGGGTAAGGCAAGAGGGAAGGGGGGAGGGGGGTTAAGGGAGATAGGAATAGTAAGAGAATAAAGGGGTGAGGGTAGTAAGGAGAGGAAGGGAATTATGAGGGGTAGGGTGAAAAAGGGAAGGGGAAGGAGGCAAACGGTGAAGAAGGGAGGGGAAGAAGGAAGCAAAAATCTAACTTT
>NC_051415.1:28307306-28307477 GCF_015228065.2 Penaeus monodon
ATAACAGGGAAATCTGTTTAAGCAGCAAAAAGTTCAAAGAACATTATTGAGTACAAGAGATCCCGGTTGCCTCATGAATACATATTGAGAAGCATCGTTTACTTAACGAAGCAAAACGAAAGAAACAAAATGATACTGTATATCAGGCTGTCATTATCACAATCTTCAAAA
>NC_051415.1:28308212-28308435 GCF_015228065.2 Penaeus monodon
TGTCAATAACTGCGTGTTTCAGTAGACAAGCGTGCACGAAGTAAGCCGTCTGGTGATAGCAGTATTACCGGAAAATTTTAACGATGTAAACCTGAGCAAACCTTGATTACGGGAATTTATTATTTAGGAAAGACGCATTTTTGTTAATTGCGACAGTTTATCAGTTATCCTCGATGATTAGTATTCTGTAAGGGTAAGAGCAGGAACACGTATATGCTTGTGT
>NC_051415.1:28308984-28309159 GCF_015228065.2 Penaeus monodon
AGTTTCAGCCCCGCGAAGCCTCCCCCTTTTCCCTGCAGCGGAAGCGAGCTGGGCGCAAGCACGTGCCTCCGCCGCCTTGCTTTGTGACGGTTCTGCAGCCTTGCCTTGCCTTTCTTCGTGGGGTCATTGCTTCGGCTGGGGCGAGCAAACGGCATGGAACTGATTTTCCCGTATT
>NC_051415.1:28309641-28309893 GCF_015228065.2 Penaeus monodon
TCCCCTTTCTTTCTTTCACCAGAAACACATCCATCTTTCTCAGATAGGATATCACCAACTTCGTCTTCCTTTACCCCACCTTTATATCTCCTTCCCTTTCCTTTTTTCTCACGTCTATGTCCATCTATTTTTCTCACTGCCACACCTTTGAATTTGCAATCTTTTGAGGCGAAATGAACTTCATCCGTCATTCTTTTGGAGTTCGGTCGATTTTCGCCTTTCTATTGCCTGCTGGCGGTGACCCGGTTCTTG
>NC_051415.1:28310008-28310074 GCF_015228065.2 Penaeus monodon
CATAAGAAATTCATGAAACATTATCTTCTTTCATATATGAAGTTATGATTGTAAACGTAATCAAGA
>NC_051415.1:28310113-28310465 GCF_015228065.2 Penaeus monodon
CGAAGACATCGATTTGCGTTCGGAACAGTTCCTTCAACTCAGACGGACGAGAGAACTAGTCGGAAAAAACGTTCGAAGCCTCGTCCAACGTGTCCGGACAAACCGTCAACTCGGAACTCCAGAGAGCGAGTTCGACGAAATAGCTTAGTTTGTAAATAAAGATGCCAAACGTTGGAATGTTATGACGTTTTGATTATTATATTCTCGCGAAATCAATTAAAAGTGTGTGTATTACACTAAATTTGAGGAGGTACATAGATATTTTCTTCCAGTAATTCCACAACAAAGGTTTATAGGAGACGTCAAACCTTTGTTGTAATATATTAATGAGATGATGCGATATACCCACGCG
>NC_051415.1:28310515-28310618 GCF_015228065.2 Penaeus monodon
GTAGAGGTTAGTTATTAGTTATCTGGACTTAAATGTAGTGCATACTTGAAAATAGATGAGATTTCTTTTGTTTGTATAATGTTTATCTAATGCTAGTGTAGTT
>NC_051415.1:28311195-28311262 GCF_015228065.2 Penaeus monodon
AAACCTCACATATAAATACCAAATCCTAAACTCTATTCAGGCTTATTGTCAAACCACTTTCTCGATT
>NC_051415.1:28311470-28311810 GCF_015228065.2 Penaeus monodon
TCATGTATGGAAACGAGACTTTATTCCATTCCTGGCAAATTGTTTCCTAATTTTGTTTTCGACTTTTGTCATTTTATCAAACTGCCTGCCTTCTTCCATTATTCATGGTGTTCCATAATTCACCGTGGAAAATTGTCTACAGGGATTTATACGTTCTTTTCGATATATATATATATTTCTTTTCTTTTCTTTTCATCATTTTGCGACTATTCCTTAATGCGTGATAATATATGATAATATATGGAATGCTTCTCACCACACATCATTTCATCTTTAAGGCTGTTTGTTAACATTAATAGATGTTAATTATATTGGGCGTATGAGCAATAGAATTACAACG
>NC_051415.1:28312032-28312844 GCF_015228065.2 Penaeus monodon
TAGCGTTTTATTTTTTGTCTAACTAAGCTATTGCATTTAACTGTTGCTTCTTTACCTCTACCCCTCTTCAGCCTTTGTTCAACCCCTCTCTAACTCATACCCTTTATCTAGCCATGCTCTTCCTTTCCAACCTCCCCTTCCCCAACCCACCCCTCTCTCTCCAACCCACCACCCCTACCCCCTACCTCCCCATCTCAAAACAACACCCCTCCCCAACCCACCTCGTCCTCCATATCCATCCCCCGTATCCCTCCTTATCTATCCCCCACACCCCTCCCCATCTATCCCCCATACCCCTCCCCCACTCCATCGAACTCCCCTTTCCTTTCATTAAAAAAAGAAAAAACTGATAACCTCGTTAATAGCGACTAATTTTAATCTCCCCCTCGACCAAATCACGAGACATCTGCGACACAGAGATTTCAAAGGGGTTGTGGCGAGGCATTCCAGCGACTATGGATCAGCTTAATTCACGTGTAAGACGGTGGGGACTTGCAATCCATTGTACCTTGGCTAATGGCACCCCTTGGTTTTCCTTAATAAAGAAGAATTGAGTTTGATTGATTTTAATTTGGGCTGAGGGAAAAATTGGCATGGGTAAAGAAAGAGAGGAGAAAGGAAAAGGGGATATACGCTCTTGTGTACTGATTGTATGACAATTTGGTCCCCCTTTTCTGATTAATTTGATTGCATTGCGATGGGAGATTATAGGATTAGAGGAATGCTTTGGCTGCGTAATCAGTATTTGTGGCTGCATGTAATGTGGAAGGAAATTCAAGCAAGATCTTATCAAATCAATTATTTCTCGTATT
>NC_051415.1:28313249-28313468 GCF_015228065.2 Penaeus monodon
CTCTCAGAGAAACGTACCTTATGACACCCCTGACAACGTTCGTAAATCCTTAAATTGCACATTAAACCTGCATTGAAGTTTATCCTAAAATAAACCAAAGGCCAGGATGATATATTGTTAAAGGTTAGCTTAACCTATTGTAGCTGATAGAAATGTCTAATGGTATAAAAAATAAACCTGGTGGATGATATGTACTGACTCCCTTCTTTTGTGTCCATG
>NC_051415.1:28314316-28314531 GCF_015228065.2 Penaeus monodon
GCTTGGATTATCTTGCTCATTTAATTTTCATAACTACAGCGAAAACGCGTTAGAGAAGTGCAAGCGTTGGCATTAAGGCGTAATAGTGAGACATGAAACAGCTGCTGAGATCCGAAAACTTTGGGAGAAAAACAGTATAAGTTGCACTGTTCAAAAGCTTTGCTGCGTGTGACCAGGGGTTTTGGAAATGTGCTTTTGGGTGTGACTGTATGTGA
>NC_051415.1:28314558-28314624 GCF_015228065.2 Penaeus monodon
GGGGGGGTGTTATTGTGTGTGTTTGTGTTGGGTTCGTTTTTTTGTGTGTGTATGTCTTTTATTTGT
>NC_051415.1:28314797-28315708 GCF_015228065.2 Penaeus monodon
TTATGTCTGTATGTGCAAAAATGTACGTGAATAATCCAGAGTTGTTATCAAGCGTTTTTTCCTTTCTGTTTGTTTCTCTTTATGCATATAGATTCACTTGAATTTTCATTACTTTTTCCCTGTACTATGATGATTTTCCCATCTTCATCTCCCACGTCAGTGCTTATTTAGCATGTATAAACACAACTTACGGTACGTGTATTCGACTCTGCTATTGAAGAAAGAAAGATAAAGATGAAAAGTCAGCATGTGTACTTAAAGAAGGAGGCATGAAATATAGACATGTATGCGTAGTGGAGAAGAAATGAAATGTCGACACGCAATGGAAGAAGGGTTAAATATAGACATGTAGACATGTATTAAAAATTATGGACGTTTACAGAAAGGAGGAGGGGTTTGATATAGACATGTGTACGTAATGGAGGATAAATGAAATGTAGACATGTGTACATGACACGGGAGGAAAGAAATATACGTAAAAGAGGAAGGTGACATGTGGATATGGAAAGATGTAGGTAAAGGACGCCAGGCAATATATAGATATGTGAGCGTAATATCGAAAAAGAAAATAAAGAAATGTGTAAGTATCAGAAGAAAAATCAAACGCAGACACGGGCACGTATTAAAGACAAAGAAATGAGCAAATTTGAGTACGTAACAGGAGAGTTAAAAATGCATATAGCTTATGGACGTAATATGAAAGAGAAAACAAAGATAAACCATAAATGGAGGAGAGACGAAATGTGGACACGTGTGCGTAATTGATGAGAAACGACATGTAGACATGCGTATATAATGAAGTGAAAGGATCTATCGGAGGATTACTGCTTGATCTTCTGTGATTGGCATATTATATTGACTCGAGACCTACGTCCGTTAAGATGAATGAGACTTAATGATGTTTGTGTCAT
>NC_051415.1:28316466-28316589 GCF_015228065.2 Penaeus monodon
CCAAGCCTCAGCATTGTCACGGTCTAACACAGTCACCAGTCGTGGTTAACACAGTCTTCTGATATCTGGACCAGTTAGTCAGTCTTAGCTGGAGTGTCAATATCTTGGGGTCTCTGGATTCGG
>NC_051415.1:28316837-28317188 GCF_015228065.2 Penaeus monodon
GCTGTGAAGATAAGAATGGAAAGGAAAGTACAAAGTATGATTGCACTTTGAGGATGGGAAGTTATAGTGGGGGGGGGGGGGGTAAGGGGAACGGAAAGAAAAGACGAAATAGGGGGGGGGGGTCACCAAAAAAGAGAGAAAGGAAAAAGGTTTTTGTTATAAGAATTTAAGAAAGGGTGACATAAGGCAACGAAATAGGAAGCAAGAATAAGGAGAAAGATTTCGAAGGAGAGGAGAGAGTTGAGAAAGAGGAGGGGCAGGAAGACACAAAGGAGTGGAGACAGTAACAGAAGGGAAGGGAAAGAAAAGACAAAGAGAGAACGGAAGTAAAAGGGGGGAAAGTACTTTGTT
>NC_051415.1:28317216-28317544 GCF_015228065.2 Penaeus monodon
GTTTCACTTATACTCGCGTTAAAGGTTGAGGAAGCTTATGGAAGGAGGAAATATGAGTAAGGGAGAAAGATGAGAATAAGTACAGGAGATAATGAAGTTGGGAAATAAGAAAACGAGGCAAGGAAGTTGAGAATAAGGTAATGCGGCGAGAATGTTGAAAATCAGGAAACGAACGAAGAATTGGGAAGTAAATTGATAATAGGGGAGTGATGCAAGTAGATTTTAAATAGCGGAGTAAATGAGAGAGATGACGAGAAAGAAAGCATAAAATGGAAAAAAAAGAGATAGGGGAGAATAAAAGAGACAGGGAACAAAAAACACACAGAGA
>NC_051415.1:28317929-28318188 GCF_015228065.2 Penaeus monodon
AAGGAAAAATCGAAAGCAAGACCGTCCGGAATGCAGTTGAAAGTCAGCTGTAAATCTGCATAGACCGATATCAAACTTAAAGGATCCCCCCCCCATCCTCCTCGGCGCGATCTCATAAACCGCAGGTATCTCGAGCTCGCAGGCACAGCATCCGGGACTTACCGTGTTTTCTATGCCCTTTGCCCGTAAGGTTGCTCCGTCTGAGCTTTTATTTATCTATTTTGTTCTTTGTCAGTTTCTACTTTTTTTCTTTTTTATG
>NC_051415.1:28318225-28318291 GCF_015228065.2 Penaeus monodon
GGGGAGGAGAGAGCGGGAATTAGTCACTGGGAAAAAAAGGGTATGAGGATCTCTTTTGTGTAAGAA
>NC_051415.1:28318562-28318716 GCF_015228065.2 Penaeus monodon
ACGATAAAAACTGCATTCAACTTTACACACCAGAGATTGTCCAGAGTTCTTCTCAGGAGAAAGTTTCAAGTACGTAGTTTATGTCAAGCTCTCGGTGACGTGTTCCTCAAGGTGGGGAGTTTCGAGTGGAGGATCAGATAGGAAGAAAGGCAGT
>NC_051415.1:28319740-28320104 GCF_015228065.2 Penaeus monodon
TCTCGCTCTCTCCTTTTACGTGCTAATTTCAGACATAAGCGAAGTAAGCTTGGCACACACAATAATGCAGAGATGCTTGCATATTCTACCTCATGCTTGAAAGCAATGCATTTACAAGTCATAATCTTGAGTGCCATTGACAGTAAGGGATTTCTCGTTAATGAGGCCAATAGCACAGGTGATGGCAGCTTTAGCACTGTCACCTGATGGTCATTAGATGTACAATTTTCTTCTGTTACCTCTTTACAATATCTTCCTTCTTCGATACTATATATTTTTTTAATGGAGGTGGTGGCATCATTGCTTCCTGGTTAATATTAGCGGCCGAGATGTTCAGTTAACGTTATATAAAATCCTATGCTAC
>NC_051415.1:28320223-28320540 GCF_015228065.2 Penaeus monodon
AAATAACCAACTGTTCTGGACACGAAACATCAAAGGAAGGAAATATAAAACAAAGTCAATAAAATTTTCAATATTCGTTAGAAAGATAGATTTCTCTAATAAAAGCTTGGTAAAAAGAGATTATACATTTAGCAGGACAAAAACCCAGGTCAAGGACGAGTTGAAATATAAAAACAGGTTAGGAACAGAATTCTTTCAATGTCATGACACTTTTTTCAGAATTCTGTTGTCAGGTATGATGGCCTGGCTAAAGGGTGTTATCCTCGGAAACCGTATCCTTGAAAATGAAATATTATACAAATCATTGTCACATGACA
>NC_051415.1:28320647-28321178 GCF_015228065.2 Penaeus monodon
GGATAAGACAATCTCCAGCATAAACAAGAAAACCGTCTCTAACACTACTGTTTCTTGAAAATCTGTGACTTCACGTATACTGCAAATTAAGGGAGGCATTTTGAAACCTACCTTTGAGAGTATTATTGCTCCATGTAAGTGCAAGAGTTTCAACGTCATGGTTCGTATCCTGCTAGAGAAAGTGTGGGCCCGTGACAAAAAGTAGGTCCCCCTCGATCGCCTATTTTGATCTACACCTTTGACCTGGCTTTCCATACTTCGAATTATATATTAATATTTTTTCTGCTTAATACACCCCCATCTTCCTCTCCACGTAAAACAAATTATGCAAACGAGCGAACTAACTCATTCTCATTCAAAGAAGCGAATCAAGAAGCAGCTTAAGGAACATCAAGGTAGGAGGTCCTGCTTACGATGTTCTCAGGGAAGGATCGGGCTACAAGAGGCGGAAGGAATGCAAAGAAGACAGCAACTTTGATCGCAATATCAGTGCAATTCTGGGTCTGAGCTTGTGTGTAGGTGGGTGGGTTT
>NC_051415.1:28321362-28321631 GCF_015228065.2 Penaeus monodon
CTCATTCTTGCATGCGGATGTTTGTTAAAACGCCAAATTAGCAAAGGTTTGAGTCCATACCTAGCTGAGGCGACGAAGCCAGGAGGTCCCGGATGAGAGATATCGACAGTAAACGAAAGGCTTCGCTCTTCCGGTAGACTGAAGTTTGGGAAGCACTTTATACCTCTGAATTTTTTATGGACACTAAAATGGCTCCTCATGGTAAGTTTTCATGAGCATTTTTTAAGGTGGAACGAAACTTTTAAATGGACTTTCAAAATGAATGCAAG
>NC_051415.1:28321935-28322555 GCF_015228065.2 Penaeus monodon
GCAAATTGCTAGATCAAATGTATATATTGTTTAATGTCTAGCCTGAGATTATTCGACATTCTATGCTTATATAAAAAACAACAACACATATTCATAAATTCATTAAAATCAAGTCGAGGTGACCTGCTAAAGATAAAATAAAATCAACATTTTCTTCACGATACAGAAGCCAAAAGACAGAAAAATGTACAAAGAATACCGCGAGTAAATACATGAATAAGGAATAGATAAAGCACATAGAGAAGAAAAAATACTTTCAACACGAGGCAAAAATATACCCAAAAGAGACTCAAAAAGATCTTCATACAGAATTTTTCGGCCGTGGAACGCTACACTATATTTGAATAAAGCGAAAACATCTCTACTTCACAAGCGTCTCGGGCACGTTAGGAATGCGCGAGGTATTCCTGGTAAATACATGGGGAAAACCCGCCTGTGCGCTGATGTATTATGTTTTGAACGGGACTAAAAGCGATGTTGTGTTCGCCATGGAGGCCGGCACTTGCGAGCGGTCCGCACTCAGCGCTGGAGGAGAGGATAATCAGGTGGGTATTGTAAGACTGGTTCGCTGTGTATTTACGTGTCTGATTACGGTGTAATCATTTACACATATAAACACA
>NC_051415.1:28324843-28325195 GCF_015228065.2 Penaeus monodon
TAATGAAAAAGAGCGGAGTAAATGAAAGAGAGAAAGAGCCAAAACAAAATCCTCCCCCCCATTATAAGATTGTTTCAGAATACTTACTCGCCGGTCTCGCCTTCATCATTATAGATTATTTTGAGGACATAGCCAAACTGCTTACGAGGGAGGATGTTTTGCATTCTTTAGACAACAGGACCTTGTCTGATGCCTCTGAAATAAGGATACCGGGGATTGTTGTTGGAAAGCTCGCAGTGTGCGTGTGAGGAAACTGAAAGAGGAGGAGAGATGAAGGGAGGAGGTGACAGGGAGTGGGAGGGACGGAGAGAAAGAGAGGAAGGAAGGGAGGAAAAGATGAAGAAAAGTCGAT
>NC_051415.1:28325356-28325779 GCF_015228065.2 Penaeus monodon
AATTCCTTGTAAATACGGTTTTTATTCTCTTTTGGAATATCTCCTTCAAAAAAATGTACTCCTGATGTGTCTCACTATTTTAAGACCCAGATGAAGCAAAGAGAACGTCCCTAATGTCCTCTATTTTCGTACTTTAACCACCCCCCTCCCCCCCACCGCCATCATTCGCGTCCGCCTAAATATACCTGTGTAGTATAGTTTATTAGAAAATAATTAGGGATAATCAGTATTAACTGCGTAAGGGCTCTTGTTATTGGACAAGAAAACAATGGCATTATGGGAAGGAAGAGGGAGCAAGGAGAGAGAGAGATAAACAGCGGGGAAAGAAATTATAGAATAGAGTAAATGCTAAAGAAAGGAAGGTATGAATTTATGTCAAAGTTTTCTGAAAAACGAAGATGGAGTTTTTTTTCCCACTATTAC
>NC_051415.1:28325875-28326095 GCF_015228065.2 Penaeus monodon
GCTATTACCAGCGAAATATAACAAAACAATAGAAAAGTACGTTTACGTTGAACAGGAACAACCCCCCCCCCCTCACCCTCTACTCCAACCAATAAAAAAAAGAAACGCAGATTTCCGAGGAAGTTTCAAATTATTCCAATTTATCCAATGATGAGCGGAAAATTGGAAATATTTGTACCTCAGTGAACGCAAAGCGCTCGAAATGATGAACAAATATTGT
>NC_051415.1:28326163-28326432 GCF_015228065.2 Penaeus monodon
ATCCTCAAGTCATTTACAACGTATATATCTA
Organism: Penaeus monodon; assembly: GCF_015228065.2. Taxonomy (NCBI): domain Eukaryota; kingdom Metazoa; phylum Arthropoda; class Malacostraca; order Decapoda; family Penaeidae; genus Penaeus; species Penaeus monodon. Next base: position 28,326,195 of record NC_051415.1, read on the forward strand.
TATTTTTTCCTTCTTTACCAATTTTGTATTTCAATCAAGAGTTTAGAAATGCTGCATGAAATGAATGCAAATTTCCAGCCATGAATTTTAGAAAGGTATTAGAACTCGTATGAAAAACATTATCGAGTAATTAAAAAGAAATATATGTTACAGCGAGCAATTATTTTTACTGGCTATTAGGATGCCTTTCGGATTTGCTTGTTTTTTATTGTTTGATAAATATATCTGATTTGTTATA
>NC_051415.1:28326652-28327372 GCF_015228065.2 Penaeus monodon
AATACAAGGACAAAGGTAATAATTCATTCAAATCGGATGCTAGAATTCCAAAAATATTCAGCGTGCGAGTGTGCACTTTATGAGCATCAAATGTATTCAATAATCAGATGACTATGGAAGAAAAAATGAAAATAATGAAACTTTAATTCCGCGTAAAGATATTTTCGTTTCCGGATAACCGATATGCAATGAGATTTACAATGCAAATGCATGATCAACAAGTGTAATATTACTGTGAAAGCAAAACAATGATGGTTAAATATTTTTAGATATTAGTTTCACTTTCATTAGTTACATTTTTTTTAAACAAGAATTAGGATCATGAGAGAAGTTGTTAATAAAGTTTATTTTTCTAAGAAATTTATTAAGGATGAAGTAAATCATTGAAATGAATACCATTAATGACGATAGTATTCTGCATATCAGTGTGAATAACATTTTTATTATTGATTTTGTATATTAGACAATGCTAGATGTTCACATACGTAAAACCGACCCAAAAATGAATGATAAATAGATAAAGAAGAACAAAATGATAAAACAATGGAATTGACAGAGAGCGCAGGTGACTTTCAGACACGGTTGGTATTGAAATCATATTTACATTTTCCAATTCTTTTTGAAACTTTCATATGTCGAAGTTATCAAAGGAAGTATTTTTGTAGCTATCCTGTTTTCAATAACGGGATGAAACATGACTGTAGCACCTGTTATAAAGTG
>NC_051415.1:28327558-28327664 GCF_015228065.2 Penaeus monodon
GAGCAAAGAAATCCACAGAGCCAAGCTTGCTGGAAGACTCACTTATCATATTTCCGCGATACGTCATCCCATTCACATTATGATGCACTCAATTTGCATCACGACA
>NC_051415.1:28327689-28327802 GCF_015228065.2 Penaeus monodon
GTTCATGAAATACGGGAAGCGAGACCGTACCGGAAAATTGACTCTCATGTGTATTTGCGATTCACACATATGCTCGAGATTTCAAAAAGATGGAATTGCGGAATTGCAAAACC
>NC_051415.1:28327916-28328206 GCF_015228065.2 Penaeus monodon
AACTGAATAAAAGACGAAGGGTGGTGATAAGAAAGGGAGATGGAGGCTGATGGGATGATATGAACGAGGAGAAGATGGAGGGGGGGGGGTCGATAGATGGGGGATTGAAAGTGGATAGATGGATATAAGGAAAGGGAGAGGATAGGCGGACCTGAACTGAAGGGAGAAGAAGCAGACATATGAATATCACGGGATGGAAAGTGAGTCGTTTAGATGGATATGAGAGAATGGAAGACGAGACTGGATGCATATGAGAGAGTAAAGGATAAGAGAAAGGGAACATGGAAGTG
>NC_051415.1:28328261-28328327 GCF_015228065.2 Penaeus monodon
CCAAACCTCATTATGGTTTCTAATTTGATGTTTTTATATCAATTATATTGATTGTTAAGGATCGGG
>NC_051415.1:28328513-28328788 GCF_015228065.2 Penaeus monodon
TACCAAACATACAATCAAATAAAACGAAAGTAGATATATATAACACTAGAATAAGCGCAAAATCTCAAAAGAAGGTTGCCGGAGAAACCGAATAAGCAATATTATTTTAAACCCTAGAACGTCTTTTATCTTCTTTCCTCTTGCTTTTTTTTTCCTGCCTTTTTCAATGGAAAGTTAAGTGATGTTTATCTTAACGAAGAGATACTAGAAATGCTTTCATTTCCGATCAATGGACCAAGCTTTTTTATCTCTGTTTGTCTGTATGTCTGCGTCTG
>NC_051415.1:28329413-28329559 GCF_015228065.2 Penaeus monodon
GCCTGTGAATGCGCCGTGCTTGTGCTGCCAGCCGTGTGCTTGCAGTGCCTTGGAAGCGGCCGAGGGAGCGAGATAATTTCCGGTTGAAGAATTGTATTTCCTCTCTATGTGGTTGTTGGTTTCTGGGAGGTGGTAGTCGGGTTTTC
>NC_051415.1:28329837-28330067 GCF_015228065.2 Penaeus monodon
GGCACGAAATAAACACCCCCTATCCTCCCTCTCCCTTCCCCACACGCTGCAGAAGGCACAGAAGGCTCGCCAAAACAGCTGACAAAGCAGGTGCGACTTCCTCACTCCTAAGTAAGGGGAGGCACACGCTCTTTTCCCTTCCTCGTATTTTTGGATTTTGTTTTATATGTAGATAACTATTTCGTTTTTCTTCATATGATGTTCTTTGGACAATGTGTTGTCTAGTGGTG
>NC_051415.1:28331183-28331319 GCF_015228065.2 Penaeus monodon
TGAATAATTCCTCTTGGGAATCTGAAAACGAAAAAATATGTCCCTTTAAATTTCGTAGCATTTTTCTTTACTTCTTTTGCCGTCTTTAGTTTCAGATCCAGAAAAAGGCTAACAAAGGTTTTACTGGATGTTTGTT
>NC_051415.1:28331372-28331888 GCF_015228065.2 Penaeus monodon
AGAAGCGTTTGAAACATTTATTTAACAATAATTGGTAATGATAATGGCAACTAAACTACAGGCATAATTCATCCACAAGATCCTAATTAATTAAAAGGGAGACTGCAAGATAATGAACAAAGTAAAATGAACACGATAAAAAAATAAGATTAACACATGAGCATGAATTATTTAATAGTCATTAGAATTTAAGATGACTGTGTTCACATTATTATTGCTTTTCTCTTTTCTTAAAAATAAAATCACAAAACGAGGGGTGATCAAAGATTCGTATAAATTTTGCAAGCGACACAATCAAAATTTATTATTGTCATATTTTCTCGCATATTGTGTGCTTGTGTAATTGGATGCTTTGGTATCATAGTATCATGTGCTTGCTTCATAATATACTTATTTTTTTCCGGAAAGTATGCGAAAATATCTAAATATCTAAATGAATAAGATATCAAAAAGTCCACTTGTAAATACACACTTTGCCTAAATTACCTGTAAATACCTTCTTTTCAGTTTGCGCAC
>NC_051415.1:28331918-28332175 GCF_015228065.2 Penaeus monodon
AGAAGAGGATTCAACCCTCAGTCTGTGCTGGGGATCCTTCTCTCTTTCTTCTAAATCCTCTTCCTAATTGCGATCTAACTCGGGATTCGATGCTCTCAGTCGGTTGATCTTGGAGGGAGAAGTAGCCTTAGTTTGATTCATTTATATTTAGGTTTAGTTCAAGTTTTATTCCATTTAGTTGGAAATGTTTCCAGGAAGGATTTGGTGTAATACGTGCATGAATAGACAAACACACACACATATATTCGAAGGACAAA
>NC_051415.1:28332305-28332571 GCF_015228065.2 Penaeus monodon
GGCATATGCGTGTTCGTATTAAAAAATCAAATATCTATCCATATTTGGATATTTTCCACCTCTTCGCTCTTTCCCATTAAAAAAAAGGCCTCACATACGTTAACAGCTTAAAGAATAAATCAGCTTAACGGCACATCCTTTGACTAGGGAACCCATGCATTACCTCATTACGAATGGGGAAATGGGTCTTTAGGGAAATAAATACTAAACTAGTGAAATCGAGATGTAGCTTCAGGCCATCAGAGCGGATGCTGTGCGGTTAAGTT
>NC_051415.1:28334808-28335053 GCF_015228065.2 Penaeus monodon
CCTTTCTTCCCGGAGGAAGTTTATTGTCCTAGAAAGGACGCTTTGAGACACACATCAAGTATATATATAAAAATCCTCCTCCTTATTTCTCTCTTTTCTCCCCTTCCCCCCCCCCCCTTCCATTCCTTCACGTGCGAGCCAGATCCTGGAATCCGAACAATCATGCCAAGTATTCCTCCACGTGGGAATTATATCGTGCGCAGGAGGCTCAGGGGACTACGCCAGCGTCGGAGCGTAAACTGTGT
>NC_051415.1:28335538-28335719 GCF_015228065.2 Penaeus monodon
TTATGATCACCTATATTAATAAATGCGACATAGAGATATCAAGACAAAAAGATAAGCATTGATACAAGGAATTACTTATTTCTCACTATCTCTACAGGCTTAAGTGGTTGTAGGCGTACGTTGTCAAAACCACTCCCTGGGGACTAGTATTACATACCTGATGGAAATATTAATGATTCCC
>NC_051415.1:28336168-28337270 GCF_015228065.2 Penaeus monodon
ACCCAAACTATCTCCAACATTCCAACCATGCACAACGAGTCCATGACGCTTTGCATGGCAACATAGCTTCTCGGAGGGTCAGGCACTACAAGAGCCATGATTGCTCAGGCACTCTGAATGTCAACAATGATTACTTGCAGGAGATTCAACAAACCATGATTTGCAACTTCGGAGGCTAAAATTCCGAACGGCGGGGGAATGTCTGAAGGGAAATGATTTTGCGAGTTTATCAAAACGTGATGTTCAGGCAACTCCTCCGAAGACGCATGAAGTCGCATGCGTTTTTTTTTTTGAGGCGGGGGGTCATTTTCTTTTTTTTTTTTTTTTCTGTCTTTTTTTTTGGGGGGGGGTGTCTTTCTTCTTTTTTCGTTTTGTCTTTTTTTTCTGTCGTATTAGCTTTCGTGATTCTCCTTCTGTCGATGTTTTCTCATTCTATTGCTATTCATTTTGTTTTTCTGTTTTCTGTTCACCTGTTTTTATTGTCTGTTTTATCCTTTCGTCGTTTATTTATTTTTGGGTTCTTATTATTTCCCCTTTGCTTTAGTTTTTTAAGTTTCTTAATTTTTTCGATTCCCTTCTTTATCGTTCCGTATTTTTTTTTGTTTTATTCTTATACGATCGTTCAATTTTTCAGCTGTCGTTTTGACTGTTTCGCTTCTATTTATCTTTTTTTTTCGTGTAGTTTCCACGTTCTGTTCAAGGATTTTTGCTACTATTGTTTTCAGCATTATCTATGTTTTGCTATTTTTCCTTCGTTTCTTCTTTTCGGAGGTTAAATGAGAATACGAAATTAAATACTAATAGTTTGTAATGAGTGTTTTATCTTTCACCGCCAATGTAAAAAAAAAAATCGTAATAATCATTAATAATAGTTCTATCATTATTTCGATATAATCACCAGTATGCTTATCTTCATACTGCAAAATACCAGTGAAAAACATAAACAAAACAAATAAACATCTTTTCGCCAGCGTTAGAAAACAAACACAGCCTAGAGTTCTTTTGTTGCGCAAAATAAGGCAGATTGAATTTCCAATTCCTTGCAACAAGAGAATATCCAAACTCTGTTTGGAATCCGAAAAAAATAATGAGTACACACATC
>NC_051415.1:28340509-28340641 GCF_015228065.2 Penaeus monodon
CTTGGGGAGACTTAATTAAGATGTAGCAGCTAAAAACGCTGGGTAATTAATAAAAGTTCTGCCCAAAAATATTCTTGATTAAACAGCTCTAAGTGCTTTCTGTATCTTTGTCTTAAGTGGTTCAAAGTAGAA
>NC_051415.1:28341094-28341390 GCF_015228065.2 Penaeus monodon
TGTTGCAGTTATATGAGTCAGGATGTTTACTGGCAGACCGAAATTAATCTAGGTAAATATACTAATATCAGCGGCCTAACTAATATACAAGAAGCTTGGAGCCAATATATGTTATAGGTTGCGTTTATGCAATAGCGTTCAGTTTAATTTTGAACGATAGATGGATTTTGATAGAAAATTGTTGTAATCTTACAAGAATTATGATAGCATTACTGCAAAGCTTATTGCATTTACTGTTCATTTTCTTGTTCGAGGATGATGCTTATGAATACGATAACAGCGTGATATGTAGGCAA
>NC_051415.1:28342451-28343223 GCF_015228065.2 Penaeus monodon
GCTGTGGGCATATATATATGTAGAAGACAATCCTGATCACTACCGCACGCCGACCCAACCAGTACACCCCGATCAACAGTGTCCCGGAGTTGAGGTTAGTCTACGTTCTTTTCCCAGGTTTCTGTTGGCCTCATAGCGCCTTGCACTTTTTGACAGTGATGGTAGTGTTATTTTAAATTTTGTGTTGTACCAAGAGAATTCGAGTTCTTTTAATTTGCATGCCGTGGATATGTTCTTAACCATATCGTCTTTTTAAGTTTTAAGGTCTAATATTAAGGTCATCGTTGTCATCGTTTTTATACTGTTTAACTGTCGAGGTTCGTCTACAAGCTTCTCAGGTCAACGGTCCTCCAGAGCTTTTTCAAGTCTTCGCCTCCAAGGAGGTGTCTCATTTTTAGGGTAAGCTCTGATGATCCCTTGCACAGTCCCTGAGATAGCTGTCATTGTACATATGGAGATGTTGCGTCTCCCTCGACACCCACTAATAAACTGCTTTTAAACCAGATTCTCCACTGGGATCCTTTCGGTGCAGCCAGGTGATCGGCCTCGTAGTAATATAAGGTCGTGTGTTACTTGCGCACTTAGTACTGCAGTGCATTAGGACACGCCGGGCCCAAAGAATAAAACCATTGTCTAATACACGTGAAAGCTTCGGCTTCAAGGGTCGCATGTCAAAGGCGATTCGTTTTTTTTTGGGGGGGGAAAATGATAAAAAATTTTTGAATTTTGTTTTTTTTGGGGGGAAAAATTTTTTTGAAAAAAAAAATGATTG
>NC_051415.1:28343262-28343371 GCF_015228065.2 Penaeus monodon
CCACCCCCCCCCCCCCCCGTGAAGGGGGGGTTTTTTGGGGGAAATGATGATTTGAGGTTGAGAGGGGATTGAAATGGAGGGGTTTTAAAAATAAATGCTTTTTGAAATG
>NC_051415.1:28343500-28344988 GCF_015228065.2 Penaeus monodon
TTTTAAATTTTTTGGGATACAGTTTTTTTTTATCTTTCCGAGGGGAAAAATTAAAAATTAAAAAGGGGAAGGGGCGCAGTTTTCCTCTTTTTTTTTAAGGGGGGTTTAGCAAAATTTTTTCCCCCTTTGTTAAAACCAATCCCCCCCTTTTGGGTGGAGCTGACCAAAAATTGGGGCTTTAGGGGGAAACACTGACACCCCGGAAAAAAAAAATTGGGTTAAAAATTTTTTTGGGTTTTTGGGGGTTTTAAAAACCTTTCCTTTTACAGGGGGGAAAAAATTTTTTTAAAAATAGCAATTTGATGGGGGGGCCCAATTTTTTTTAAGTGGCTACTGTAATAATTTTTTTGGGTTTTGAAAGCCCATCAACCCCCCGTTTGTGGGGTTTTTGGGGTGATTTGACACTCTTTATTTTTTTCCCCCCCTTTTTTAAAAACCAAATCCCCGGGGTCCCGTCAATCCCGAAAAATTTCCCCCTTATTTTTCTCTCTCCAAAAAAACAAAATTTTCCTCTTTTTGCCAACAACTTTTTTGGGGTTAAACTCGTTATTTTTGAAAACCAATCCTTAAAAACTTAGTGAAAAATATTTTAGGGTTTGGGGGAAAAATTTTGGGCCCTATAAAAACCCGAATTGTATTTCCCGCTTTAATTTAACCCCCTTTATTTTTCTTCCCGGGGGTTTTTTCCCAAACCCCCTTTAAAAGGCCCCCCTTTTTTAAAAACCCCTTTCCCCCCCTATAATCGGTTTTTTCACCCCCCCCTTAAATTTTCAGCCAATTTTTTCTAAAAAAACCCTTTTTTTTTCCCCGAATCAAAAAACAAGGGGAAATCTACTGGGAGGAAAAAAAAAATGTAAATAAGAAAAAACAGTAAAAGGGGAAAAAATTCTTTTTTAAAAAATTATAATTTTTTTTATCAAACCCCCCAAACTTTGGGGTAAACTTTTTAATTTAAACCTTATAAATGATCATAATTTTTTTTTTTCCCAACCATCCCACCCAAAAAAAAAGGTCCGTTAATTTTAAAAAAGGTTAAAAAAGTTTCCAAAAAAATTTAAAAATTTTCTTTTACCCGAAACAAAAAAAATTAGAATCGGGAACCATTCAAAACAGATAAAATATTAAAAAAAATTTTATTTTTAAAAATTAACATAAAAAAATTTTAAATTTTCTAATTTTCGACAAAAAAAAAAAGGTATTAATTTTTAAAACCCTTTAAGTATAAAAAACTGACGGGAAAATTCAACAAAAGGGTTGTTTAAGGTAAAAAAAAAAAAATATTTAAAATATAAAATAATTTTTAAGGAAAAATTTAGGTTTTCTTAAAGACAAAAAACAATTTTTAAAAAAAAACCCATGTTTTATTTTTAAAAATTAAATAAATTTTAAAAATATAAAAATTTAAATTGGTAAGAAAAATTTTAAAGATTTTTGAAATTATGAATTTAATAAACAGGTTTTTTTTAAAAAAATGGGTTTTAAATATAA
>NC_051415.1:28345022-28346090 GCF_015228065.2 Penaeus monodon
AAAAAATTTTTTTTTTAGTAAAACATGATTACTTTGAATAAAAATTTTGGGTGATAAAAATAAAAAATTTAATAATTAATAATATAAAATTAATAAATTATATAAGGGATATAATATATTTTAATATATATTAGTTAAAAAAGGGGTTTTAAATATTAATATAAAATATTTTTATAGAAAAAATGTGTATAAATATTATAAAATAATATTATATAAAAAAATTTTAAAAAGAAATATTTTATTTAAATATAATAGAAAATATAAAAAAGATAAGATAAAAAGAGATAATGGGTAAAAATAAAAATATAAAAGAGAAATAATATAAATAGATATATAAAAAATAAATAAAATAGATAAATAAAAGATATAATTTATATAAATAATATGAAAAATAGAAAATAAAATAATAGAAAAATATAATGAGAAAAAAGGATAGGGGAATAATAGAAAAAATAAATAAAGATTTTAAAAAATAAAATATAAAATAAGATATAAAGAATAAATAATTAATTATTAAATAAATTAAATAAATAAAATAAATAAAAAAGAAAAAAAAAAAAATAATAATTTTTTAAAAAACGAAAAAATATAAATAAAAAGAAAATAAAAAAAAAATATAGAAATAAAAATTAATAAAAAATATATGATAAAATTTTAAATTTTTAATATAAAAAGATATATAAAAAAAATAAAATATAAAAAAGAAATATATATATAAAAAATTAAATATAAAAAAATTTATAATAAATTAAAAAAAAAAAATATATATATTAAAATTTATATATATATGAATAAAAATATTTTAAATAATATATAATATAAAATATATATATAAAATATTTAAATATATAAAATTTTTAATATAATAGATATAAAATTATATATATATAGATATAAAATATTTATATAATATAAATTATATTACATTAAATATAATATATAGAAATATAATAAATTTTTTTTAAATAAAACACACCCCCCAACACCCACAACATATATTTTTAAATATAATAAATATAAAATTTAAATTATATATATATAATAATAATAAAAAGTGTGGGGGAAATA
>NC_051415.1:28346175-28346524 GCF_015228065.2 Penaeus monodon
TAAAATATAATAAAATTTTATAATATATAATGGAAAATAATATATAAATTTATTATATATATATATTAATGAAAAATTAATAATATAATATAATAATAAAATTTTTATAAAATTAAAATATATAAAATTTAATGTAAATAAAATATGTAAAAAAAAATAAATAAAAAATATATAAAATATATATATATATATATATAATATTTTAAAATTTTTGAATAAAATATATATAATTACATTTTAAAACAAAATAATAAAATATAATAATATATATAATATATAAAATTAAAATTTTTAATAATAATATATATTTTGTGGGGGGCCCTAAAAAAAGTATGGTAGGTGCAGCAAA
>NC_051415.1:28347815-28347975 GCF_015228065.2 Penaeus monodon
ATTAATATATTAAAATAATATAACCCTAAATTTTATATAATGTGTGTGTGTGTATGATACAATGTAGCATGTAATAATGTATTTTAAAGTAAAAAAAGGGAAATAAGATAATGTATATGTAGTTTTAAAATTTGAAATATATGTGTAATTTTATTATAAA
>NC_051415.1:28349489-28349571 GCF_015228065.2 Penaeus monodon
TGTGGTGGTGTGGGGTGGTGTGGGGTGTGAGTGGTGGGTGGTTTGTGGTCGTGTGGAATACATACATATTAAAATTAAAAAA
>NC_051415.1:28350639-28351397 GCF_015228065.2 Penaeus monodon
ATATCGATTTTTGTCGTCGATCCCGATTATTTAAACTGTCTATCTATAATACGTGTGTTTTGGGATACAGTTTTTGAAAAATATCCACGTCACGCAATGATGAAGGAGAGAATGGAATGGTTTTAAAAACACGTCAATTGCTCTTTCATTTATCGGAACTACAGGCAGAAATGTGGACACAGCCTCACAAAATATAAATGAATTTACTTTAACATAAACATCTCCCTCCCTTGACACGGAAAAAGTAAAATACAAGCAAAATAGTAATATTGAATAAGCCTACAAGTACTACGGACTATGGCTTGTGTTCATATCGATTCGAGCAACATAACGGATAAATGGCGACTCTGTAAAAAAAATATCCTACCATGGCGTCTGTAATAGGATGAAAATTGTTGAATTTTCGAAAAAAAAAAACATTCAAAGATTCTTTGACATTAGGGAAGAAGTGGTTGTATTTACGGATAAACTCTATGCACGAAAAATGAAATTGAAAACTGCTTTTTATTTTGTCTTTTGTTTTTTTCAAACATCCTCGCATTTTTAACTACGCCTGGGGACGGATTGTTAACACCACATTGAGAAAAAAAAGGAAAAAGATTTGCTGTAAGCTTTTTGTGAAAGACAAGCGTAAGCTGAACAATCCCAAACTTTACACATTCAAAAAAAAAAGTCATTTGTGAGCAAAGGACCCATACACGATGAGATTAGTCAACGAGATAATCCGCTTTGTATGCAAAGGGCGTGAATTTTAGATC
>NC_051415.1:28351440-28351590 GCF_015228065.2 Penaeus monodon
CAGGAAGGGGGAAGCATCTCCTCGACCCAATATCCTTTTACACCGCACGAAATGCCCCTAAACAAAAAAAAAACTATTTTTGCACTGAACTGGGCCCCGCGCGCGGAGAATTGCGATGGGAAAATTTGGTTTTTGTAAGTAAACAACCGC
>NC_051415.1:28352107-28352815 GCF_015228065.2 Penaeus monodon
TAAACATACTTCAAGAAGTAATATAAACGCCACCAATACCACGGCTGCCCCGGGTGGGTGTACACTCCCGCTCTCCTCGCGCTCTCTCTATGCTTACCTAGATTTATCACTCTTATAGTTATTATGTTTTTATCATGTTACTGATGCTTATATACGTGCCGTCGTTTTTTTTTTTTTACTATGTTATTTGCTTGCTATTATCACGTTTTTGTTACAGTATTAAAAGAGATATCAACGTTATTAGTCATCTTTAATTTTTCCCGAAGTTTTCTGATGATACGAAAACTTTGTGATTTTTTTGTTTCAATTTCGTGTCAATTATATATGGGGTGTTTAATCATTCCCGTTAGATTGCAATTTCGTTTCAATGCAATTATTGTTATTTTCCCCACCTTTTTATGCCGGGGAACCCCCAAACCCAAAATTAAAACGACCAACATTTTTGCAGAAGAAACTAAGATTTCATCAAAAACTTTTCGAAAATCTATATTATTACCCCAACTTCCTCCAAACACGGATATCACAAACCCCATTCCTTATTTTTTATACTAATTTTTTTTTAATTTTGTTTTTTTTCCTTATACATTTTTCTGTCTTATCTTCTTTGTTTTCCTTTTTTGCTCTATCTGATTTTTGCAGGATACTGTATATTCTATTTTTATTTCCTAGCCACTCCCTTCTTTTCTATTTTTCTACGGCATTGGGCAG
>NC_051415.1:28352936-28353613 GCF_015228065.2 Penaeus monodon
CTTTAGCTGCTAGAAAAACTGTTTTCTGTCTTCCCCTTTCTTTTTAAAATTTTAATAATGCCTGCAATTTTCTCTTCCTCTTCTTTCTCCAAACTTGTATAATCCCTGTTATTCCTCTCCTTCTCTTCCTCTCTTCCAACCCTTTTTCTCACACCCGTAATTAATTCGAAATTAGACCAGGGAAGGAAGGCAAAGAAGAAACTCAGTGGCATAAAGTAATTTCTGCCCCTGACGTTTCGTAAGATTAGGTCAAGTTATTTCAAGCGGTGAAAGGTTCTTTTAGAAGGAACTGAAAAAAAAAAGTTCAGAACAAGAGGTTACAAGTTTTTTTATATTGTGTATATGTATCAGTTTATATTCGAATAGGAAGAAGGAAGAAATACAGGGAAGAAAATACCAGAAAAAGGATGGAAGAAATTTAAAAACACAAAATCATTTTTGGCTGGGCACACGCAACAACAATGCTGCAGTGGAAAGGGAATTGGTACTTTTTTCACTAAAAGGGGGGGGAGAAGGGGGGATAGAGAGGGGGGGGTGGAAATAGGGGTAACATTTTCCCCAAACTACGGGGAGGAAAAGGGAGGGGGGGGGGGCAGATAAGAGATGGGAGGGTTGAAGCTGGGGGAGAGAGTGTGATGTAGGTGTCTACATTTTTACCCGGCGACGGAAGGACGGAC
>NC_051415.1:28354064-28354138 GCF_015228065.2 Penaeus monodon
ATTTGGGGAAAAGCCCGCATTTTCCCTGAAACACTTTTAAAATTTTGTCGGAATGTTTATTTAGTTAAAAAAAA
>NC_051415.1:28354219-28354286 GCF_015228065.2 Penaeus monodon
GAAGGTTACAGGGCAGCTTATAAACTTTTTAAAAATTGCAGGGCTTTTTGGCGAACTATTCTCTCTT
>NC_051415.1:28354328-28354959 GCF_015228065.2 Penaeus monodon
CAGCAACAACACGAGGAAGAGGGTACAAGATAGGGGAGAAGATAGGAAATACGGAACGGAAGGTCGCTTTCACCCAGTTACCGGAGGGGGTGGGGGGTGGACCGGGAAGGGATAGAGGAGAGAGTTGAAAGTGAATGACAGCAATTTTCAGTAATACTTTAAAAAGTTTAAGTGTAATTCGTTCAGGATAGAATGATGATATATTTTTTGCGGGGGGCAAAAGGCTATGAAGTAGAACACAATAGAAGATTGAAAAAAAGAGAAATTGAGGATGTTTAAAGAGGAAGATGGAAGAGGAGTGGGTAGGGTAAAAGGGATTGATGAACAGAGGATATGAGGGAATGGGTTAAAGGAAAAGAAGGGGAAAGGGGGATTTTTTCCACACCGTTTTTGGGCCAGATTTGGTGGCCCATAAACGGGCCATCCGTACTGGGTTCTGTTTCTCTCCAGATCGTCTCCCATTTCCTGCCTCGTTTGTGCGGATCGACTCGATGGATTGGTTCCTTTATTCTCGCTCTCTCGGAAGGAACCTTTTATTGGTTTTCTTTAAAAAAATTCCTTTTGTTTATACGTGTTTTGCTTTTTATTTTTTAGGTTTCTTCTTTTTAGATCGCCTTATGATCTGTTAGTA
>NC_051415.1:28355506-28356007 GCF_015228065.2 Penaeus monodon
CCTCGAGTCTCGCACCCCAGCGTGTCGTCAGCTGGTCCCGTTCGGTCGAATTGAATCCACGGTGCTGATGAAATAACCAAGTTTACATCCATGAATACCGGAATGAGGGCTTTGTGTTGGAGGAAAGAAGGGTGGGTGGGGGTAGGGCAGTTGGGGAGGTTTCTGGTGGAGGAAGGGTAGATGCAGCTCTGTGTTGGGGAGGTGAAGAGGAAGGTGGTGATATGTGTTGGGGATGAGAAGGGTCGGTGGTGATGTTTGCCTAAAGGGGAAGGAGGGGATTCGTAGGTTGGGGTGAGGGAGGAGTAGGGATAGAGGAAGAGGAGATGAGGCTGTTATGTGTTGGAGGAGTATGTAGGGACATTGTGGGTGGGGTGGTGAGAAAGGGAAAGGTGGGTAGAGGGTTAGAGGGAGGGGGATGAGTTCATCAAGTGGGGGGAGGGGAAGGTAGGGGTAAATAGAGAAGTAGCGGGTGCGTGAAGGGTTGGGGAAAGTGGGGCGTTA
>NC_051415.1:28356063-28356666 GCF_015228065.2 Penaeus monodon
CAGATGGGTATTATTGGGGTATTGTGGGTTGGGAGGGAAAGGGGGAAGACAGAAAGGTTAAATAGGTAAGGAGGGGTAGACAGACAAGGTTCTAGAGATGGTTAGAGAGCGAAGATGGCGAAGTTATTGGTATGTAGGGGGAGAGGGGAAATTTATGGACGAAAATATTGGTGTGGAGTGTAATGGGGTGTGTGGGGGACTGTATAGGATGAAAGGAAAAAAAAATCAATTTGTAGGGGTATGGGTAGAGTAGCTAGGATGTTCTACTGTCTGTAAAGGGTGAGTAGGGAGATTATACATGACAAAAAAAGGGGGGAGGGATTTATGTGTATTTTCTGCGTGCACATGTATGAAAGTATTTGTGTGTACGTCCGCCCGTATGTTCATCGACGCTTCCTTCAGTTTCCGGCCAAGAAATAAATTTTGACTTTAGAATTCTCGGTATAATAGCCAGCCCTTAATGAATGATTTTTATTTATAATGCTCGTAGAATATTCCGACTCTACCTTGAAAATACATCTATATAAATCTGAAAGCGTGTCCTGGCGGCTTAATCATGCAGACCTTTAAATGCATGAATTATATTTTGGAGGTTCATAGAGG
>NC_051415.1:28357609-28357851 GCF_015228065.2 Penaeus monodon
ACGCTAATTATCATTCTTTTTGTCTCTTTCATATTTAGTGATATTGTTTTAACTACTTTTAACCCTGAGTTTTGCCTTTCCCAGTGCTTCTCGCGACCTCCATCAGCTCAAACTTTGCCAATCTCATCACTCTCATTGACGACACAGTGTCATGCGCTGTGTCAATGCAACTGACACAGCAAGAGATTTTATGACACTTGCATCCACAAGCACATTTTCCAAAATTGGGGTAATGTATTTGC
>NC_051415.1:28357947-28358101 GCF_015228065.2 Penaeus monodon
TGTATGAATATGTTATATATTTTTCTGTTATTGTCATTTTTATGTTGGCATTAAAAATCTGTTTTTATTCCAGTGAGAATATCTCTTTTGTTTGCGAATATGTGTATTCAGGTCGTATAGAGAATATGTTCAAGTTTTATTTTTGTCATTATCA
>NC_051415.1:28358147-28358308 GCF_015228065.2 Penaeus monodon
ACTTGCTTTTATTTAGCCTTTATGGCTAGTAAAAAGAAAACCTTGAACGTTCCTCCAGAAGATGTAGTGTGATATGTAACTGAAAGCCTTTTTCATTCTCGGCGATATTCTTGCCTCCTTGTCCTTCTCTCCATTTGACATCCCCTCTTTCTCCTCCAACT
>NC_051415.1:28358357-28358489 GCF_015228065.2 Penaeus monodon
CTGTTCGTGAAGTCGAGATCTTTTGCTCATTTTATTTCTGTTTTCGAATAATTTTCTCCTCAGTTTTTTTCTCTCTCTCATTCTCTCTTATGCATGCTAAGACATACACATACACGCACAAGCACACGAGCG
>NC_051415.1:28358780-28358926 GCF_015228065.2 Penaeus monodon
GACATGAGGAGCAATAAATGACGTGGGCGAGTGTGTCCTGAGTACAGCACACCCGCCTGAAAGCTGGCCTTCACCCGCCTTGCGCCCTCGCCCTCTCGGATGGAGGGTTTTATCAAGTCCTCCCCTTTTTCTCAAGAAGCGGGCGA
>NC_051415.1:28358980-28359114 GCF_015228065.2 Penaeus monodon
TGCGCGCCAGAGACTTAGTCCCCATCGTCATTTCGTGGCCATGTCCCGTATCCCCGCGCCGTTGCGACATCTTTATTATTTCCACCTGCGGCTAAGTCCAACCACCCTTTAAGAATGTTAGAGTTATTCAAATA
>NC_051415.1:28359851-28359918 GCF_015228065.2 Penaeus monodon
GATTACATAAGTGTTACTACGGTGTCTATCAGCATTGGCTTTCAATTTTAACTCCAAATCGTAACTC
>NC_051415.1:28361183-28361463 GCF_015228065.2 Penaeus monodon
CTTACACCTACTCTTTTGCCTCCGTGCACTTTCTCCACCGTTTTCCTAGACTTTTCCCTTCCCCCCAACTCCCTCAGCTTCCATATCCCCCTTACCCCATAAAGACCCGAGTGTATAGCCTTGCATACACCGTGCTTGGGGATTGTCGTCCAGACTCCGTGTGCGTGTGTGTTGCATGCAGTCTAGTCATGTGGAAAGAATATACTTTGAGCTTGCATGAGTGCGCGCATGCGCGCACTCATGCAAGCTCAGAGCATATTCTTAAAGTATATACTCATGC
>NC_051415.1:28361911-28362020 GCF_015228065.2 Penaeus monodon
TGTATATGGGTGAATGTTCAGTACAATATTTAGATGAAAGAAAAGATGTGAATTAAGGCAATAAGATTTTTGAAACAGAAAACCTATTTCTTTATCAAATCAAAACAAA
>NC_051415.1:28363906-28364028 GCF_015228065.2 Penaeus monodon
TCGCTGATGAAAAAGTATCGTAAATTCCACGTGTCTGTATATCTTTATTCAATTTTCAATGGTTTAATTCGTTAGCAAAACAATACGCATTTTTCAGTTATAGTTCTGCTTTCTTTATCAGT
>NC_051415.1:28368245-28368476 GCF_015228065.2 Penaeus monodon
GACCTTACAAGCATTCTGGTTAAACTGTGCAATATCATAACTTTCAGGCGGTGCGCCTTCTCATGCTCTCCGTTAAGACCGCCATTGCTTAGCCAGCTGGAAGTACGATTTCCACGTCCGGGCCCTAGATTCAACACTTTATCTCAGGACGCAACATAAAGAAGGATTGAAGTCAGGTACATCGCGCTCGAGAGGCAGACATCTATAGTCAGTTTGCGAAAAGGGAATTGT
>NC_051415.1:28369489-28369737 GCF_015228065.2 Penaeus monodon
TTACATATATATGTTTTTTTTCTATCACTTCATTTCTCACCAGACATAGGAAAGAGGGGCAGTTTGAAAAAGAAAACACAGGGATAAAGGAAATAAATGAAAGAAGAATGAAGAATTGTGAAAAATAATATTTACTAACTATATTTTCAAAGGTTCTTTTGGAAGAAGGATGGAAAATTTTTACATTTTATATCTTATACATAATAAGACAAAATGTCAAACATAGTGTCACTTGTACCCCCCC
Organism: Penaeus monodon; assembly: GCF_015228065.2. Taxonomy (NCBI): domain Eukaryota; kingdom Metazoa; phylum Arthropoda; class Malacostraca; order Decapoda; family Penaeidae; genus Penaeus; species Penaeus monodon. The sequence goes on from NC_051415.1 coordinate 28,369,734, forward strand.
CCCC
>NC_051415.1:28369824-28370217 GCF_015228065.2 Penaeus monodon
GAAACTTCTCCCCAACAGGAACGTCACTACAATAACTCGCGAAAAGTCTTGGTTCTGCACAATGTTCCGTATCTAGCATTCATACCGAAGTCCCACAGCGCATTAAGAGAAGCATCACAGGCTATTTCCAGACAACAAAGACTTTTTTAAGGGACAGTTTACGGTCCCTGGGAGTATGAAGAGGAAGTTGGACGGGTCAAAGCGATTAAGACAAGTTGAATTGCACAAAATGAGGAGGTCAGACTTGATAGCCCAAGCCTTCCATTGACCTTAAATTGACCCCTTTTCAACTCTAATCATATGGAAAGTTCAGATCAGGTCGTCAATCGGTCGGAATTCATTGCGAGAGAGAACGAAATCGACAAAATCGGTTGAGCGAATTGCGAATGGCGA
>NC_051415.1:28370254-28371348 GCF_015228065.2 Penaeus monodon
CAAGATGTTACAAAGCGTTCGATTGCTTGTAGACGAACTTGCAAATCGAGGCAACTAAAATCTGCTTCCTCTGAGAGTCAATTTTGAATGACTTTGCAACGAACTGTGCAAAAGCTGGTGGAAATCTTGTGGAAGGGGACCGTCGACTGACAAGCATATTCATAACCTTGTACATTAAAAACTAACATTTAAAAAAATCAATCAATCATCAACAGACATAAATAAACCCCATAGTAAAACACAAGACACAAAATATCCCTATTACTAAAGAATATACAAAAAAGAGAAAAGAAGAATAAATCAATGACCTCTTAAGACGAGCTAAAGTCCCAAGACGCATTAATCACAATGATGACCACGTATTAAGAGGTTCTCCCATCCTACTCAGTCTTGGGCCTGCTCGGTCCTCTTAGGGTCACGCTCGAGAGCAGGGGGGGGGTAGGGAGGGAGGCGGGGATAGGATTTGTTTAGGGAGGGGGGGGGAAAGAGAAGGAGGAGGAGGAGGATGGGGAAGGAAGGGAAGGAGAGATGGGAAAGGTGAGGGAAGGAGGAGGATGGGAAAGGTGAGGGAAGGAGGAGGGAGGTTGGGAAAAGTAAGAGAATGAGGAGGAGGATGGAAAGGAGGGAGAAGAGGAGGAGGATAGAGAAAAGAGAGAGAAGGAGGAAGAGGAAAATGGGAAGGGAGAGAGAAGGAGAAGGAGGATGCGAAAGGAGAGAGAAGGAGAAGGAGAATGTGAAAGGAGAGAGGAAGAGGAGAAGGATGGAAAGGGGAGAGAATAAGGAGGGAGGGAGATAGGATTTGGCACTGAGGGGAGAGAGAGCAGGGGAAAGAGGATGGAAAGGAAGAGAGTATGATGGAAGAGAAGGGAAGAGAGGGCGAGGAAGAACAAGGAAAGAGAGAATGAAGGGGGAAGGAGAGAGAGGAAGAGAGGGGAAAGAGAGCAGAAAGAATAGGAATGAGTCGAGAGAAGGAGGAGGGGGAGGGGGAGAGAGAGGAGGAAGGGAGCAGGGAGAAGAGAGCCATTGTTCCTGACACAATGTCTCTACTTCTAACAGCAGTTGGTCCCGTGAGTGAGCTTATTATTGCGTCGCAC
>NC_051415.1:28371538-28372115 GCF_015228065.2 Penaeus monodon
GCGTTGTTTGGATTGGAAGGGTATGAGGGAATCAGAGAGGAAGGATGAAGGAATGAGAGGGAATATCGAGAGGGACATAGAGGGGAATAGAGGGGAACATGGAGAGGGGATAGCAGGAATTATGGAAAGGAGGATAGAGGGAATTATGGAAAGGGTGAGTATGATAGGAGGAAAAGGTGATGAAAAAATAAGGGGAAAGAGGGAGACAGGAATAGAGAGGTATACAAGAAGGAAGAGAGGGGAAGACAAGAGATGGAGGATAAGGAATAAACGTGGCAAATCCAATGGGAAATGGAAGTTTATATAGGTATGTATTAAGACATACGTCTTATTTATGTTGTTGTTGTTGTCACTGAAGGTTGTGGGGGGGGGGGGAGTAAAAAATATCCCCTACACATTTTTTCGTTGCTATTGTTGACGTCGCTGTTTGTATCCAACTGTGATTGTTGCTGTGTTGCAATATGCGGGTAATGCGTTATGTATTATGTATGAGGGGCGGCCGTTATTAGTTATTCCGCGAGGATGGTGTTTTTTTTTCGGTTTATGGAAAGCTGTACTAATGAGTGGTGCTGATTTG
>NC_051415.1:28373780-28373973 GCF_015228065.2 Penaeus monodon
ATAAATAAAAGCAAAGTCAACTCAAGCTCATGAACTATATCCAGTCACCTTGACTAATTAGCAACAATCTTCCCAATTCCACGAGGATTTTCTTTAACCTGAGTTGTTATTCCAACTAAGTTGCCAATTAACCTGAATCCCAGGTGTGGTTCGTTAATCAGCGGATCTTCTCGCCCGTGTGAAGAACCTGGAG
>NC_051415.1:28374420-28374878 GCF_015228065.2 Penaeus monodon
ACCATAACCTCCCCCCCTTCCCCCGCCTCACTTCCTCTTACTCCCATCTCCCTTCCCACTCCTCCCCTTCCCTCACCCTTCCTCTCTCATCCCCTCCCTCCCTCTCACCTCATTTCCCCCCTCCTTCCTTCTCCTCCGTTCTCCCCCTTCTCCCTTCTCCCTCCTCTCCTCTCCCTTCCACCTCCTCCCATCCACCTTCCTCCTCTCTCCCTCTGCATAAAGAGAATCCAGACATCTTACGCGCTGCAAACGGCAATCGAGATCCCACAATGGCCGACAGAGTATAGAGGAGAAGATCAATGGAATCCCCTTGTAAACCCGGGTTATCCCTGAGCATCGCTGAACGTATTCGAACAGGGGATCTGGACCCGGAATCCCTTGGTTGATCCTCTTTGGGTAGTGTTGGAGTGGACTTGGAAGAGAGCAGAGGGAAAGAAATCTCTCTATCTTTCTCGTCC
>NC_051415.1:28375079-28375320 GCF_015228065.2 Penaeus monodon
ACACCTCGCCTCACCCGACTCTCGATATAAGCGTCCGGATTTCGATACTACGTTTCCAACATCCGGAGGCGGTGAGAGCGGTGGGTTGTAGGCGCGCGGGAGAGCGAGGGACACGTCTTTAACACGTTCAGCTTCCGTTAAGTACTGGGAGACGGATGGGGGAGAGTTGGTCCGGGTCTGGGGTGTCGCTCTGTTTTAGGTTTTTGTTATTGTTTCTTTAGATTTTTTGGTTTATAATATC
>NC_051415.1:28375937-28376209 GCF_015228065.2 Penaeus monodon
CTCGATCCTGATTTGCGTTCACTTTGAGTACACTGGAATTCAGATGCACAAACTTGTGTTTAATGGCTGAATCCTGCTAGATATGTAGTGCCGTTAGAGGTAGGAGGACGGAGCAGTCTGATTTGTATAAGCATTGATCATATTCAGTTTCCACCAGGTAAAGTTTGATCTGAACTACAGAAATTTGATTTGTTAAAAGTTGTTGAATATTTGAAATCTGTAAGAGCATGCATGCGTAAGTATGAAATTTAGATGGAGGTAACTAAGTCTGG
>NC_051415.1:28376408-28376766 GCF_015228065.2 Penaeus monodon
TTTCAAACTGGAGAACTATGAATTCAGCAAGATGTCAAGTTTAAAAGATTTTAAGCAATATCCCCAATTCCCAAACGAAGTGATCCTTTCAATGTTGCAAACGACCTTAAATTCATTCCTGAATAAAAAATCTAAAAAAAAATACCGCAGAAAAATATTCTGAAGTGTGTCTATGTTGATATGACATATATCTTCCAGGTATACACGTTTCCCAGAGCGATGAGAGAATCGGGTGCTAGTTGTTGAAAAGTTAGATATTGGATATTTCTTTCTATTTTGAAGAAGAAATGGACGCTTTCGCATGTCTTTTCCTGGGGACGATGTTTACGATGTATCGGATGATTTGTACAATAGTAGA
>NC_051415.1:28377908-28378020 GCF_015228065.2 Penaeus monodon
CAAAAGAAGCCAATCTACCCGAGTCAGAAGATTACCCCGATGACAGAGTTGTTTCCCAGATTTCAGGAGCAGATTATGGGAATCCTTGTGCAGATCTCGGTGTCTTATTGTG
>NC_051415.1:28378066-28378375 GCF_015228065.2 Penaeus monodon
GTGTGTGTGTTTGTCTTATGGAAATACTAAATATTTGATAGGTGATGGATTTCGTTCAAGTGAATTTTGTTGTGTTTTTTCTAATACATTGTTTCCTTTCTACTTTCGTGTTGGTCTTATACATAAAATACTAAATGCTTGATTTGCGTTGGATTCCGATTAGATGGTATCAGCATGGATGTGAAAGATAGTGAGGATTACGGTGGTGATGGTAGCATAATTTTATTTATGGTAATCAAGGATGAAATGATAAAAGTCCGTGCATGATTTGTATCTTCATGAAAGCCTTCGATTGTGTCTTCAAAGGTA
>NC_051415.1:28378484-28378585 GCF_015228065.2 Penaeus monodon
AGAAGTGATTAATTTAATACAACTTTCTGTAAGTCCACACCTCATACAAAACACACTTACCACCGCCAAACAGAACCACAGACCACAATCAACAACCCAAC
>NC_051415.1:28379060-28379291 GCF_015228065.2 Penaeus monodon
AACACCCCATCAAGCTCCCCCATAAAACGAGGAGAGGAGGCAAGGCGAGGGAGTCCCCGCGATGCTAATATCCTTCTTTGCTCCTTCAATATCCTTGGGGAGGTTTGGGCGCCTTCGCTTCCTTCTCGTGGTTTTGTCTTCTTCCACGCGACTTCAGGCGATGCGGAAGGAGAGGAAGAGAGAGATAACGGCACGGAAGAAGAGAGAGGCGATGGTACGGAGGAAGAAATA
>NC_051415.1:28379609-28379865 GCF_015228065.2 Penaeus monodon
CACGCGTACAAAACACACTTTTTGGAGACCCCTCCTGCCTTTAAAAAGTAAAAATGTTGATTTCTATGAAGCCTATTTTATTATGTCAAAGCTGAGACAAAACCAGGTAAGTGTTGAACATAATTTGGATGTATGGGACGTATATATGGACTGGTTTGTACAGGGCGTATAAAAAACTGATCGACGTTTTGTAAAACGTACACTTGTCCCTGGTTCCCTCCCCCTAATGTACTGTTTACACGCTTGAGAAAATGTT
>NC_051415.1:28380468-28380792 GCF_015228065.2 Penaeus monodon
TACATTTTTATCGACATAAAACATCGACGCGAAAAGCCAAGCTCTTTATGTAAAACCAACAGCGATAATAAATGCATAAATTGAGGCCCTGACGAGGAACCGCGTCTTAGGGAGAATGATAAAACCAGCTCGGATACTAGATGTCATTAAGTTCCACAGGCCCATTATGTATCACATTATAATCGTCCTTATCATCACCCTAATCACCGTCGTCAACGCTTGCCGGAGAGCAGCAAACTTTAGGATACTAAGTTAGGCAAGAAGACGCAGCGCCAAACTTTACCCCTCCCCCCTTTCTCCCCTCATCTCGCTTCGTCTTCTCGC
>NC_051415.1:28381001-28381191 GCF_015228065.2 Penaeus monodon
GATAAGATAAGCAGAAATACGGTATTCATAATGTATCAAAGGATTATAATGTGAATGGGGCACTTGGTGTTTAAATAACAATTCGAAATATGTAATTTTCTGTCGTCCTCTTTACTTTTTTTATACAACTCCTTTTTCCTCTCCCTTAATGAAAGTTCTTTAACGGACACAGCCTCACGCGCCGAGATAT
>NC_051415.1:28381235-28381312 GCF_015228065.2 Penaeus monodon
TTAGGAGGTGACAAGAGTGAGTGCGTCATGAAGGAGAGGGGGTTGGGGGCATATAGGGAGTGGAGGGGCACTTTGTT
>NC_051415.1:28381396-28382178 GCF_015228065.2 Penaeus monodon
CAGCACGGGACAGGATGATTGGGGTGGTTGGTGGCAGCATAGAGGGGGGTAGGGGGGAGGAGAGTGTGACCGATGGAGCGAGTTCGTGAGTATGCTGAAGCGATAATGACAGTGCAGTGTGGCGAAAAAAAAAAATGTAGAGAAAATAATGAGCTCGCGAGAAAGTGTATGAGGAAAGGATGGAGATGAATATACTGTGATTGAGTAGTAAGATATCTTTTTTTCTTTTCAAAGCAAGTAAAATAACTTAATTTCTATGTAACCAAGTATCTCTTATATCTTTGTTAACCGTTATTTACTTACGAATACGTATAACTGCACATATAGCTTAAACTAAAGTGAGTAAATTAATCTATTATTATCATCAATGTTGTTGGTGTTTTGTTATCATTAACAAAATATTGATAGCATAAATATCACCACAATTATGAAATTGGAAATTACATTACTATTATTGTTGTTAAATATATCGGATATTACTGTTATCGCCAGCTTCATCACTATCCCTACTATAAATACTAAAATCATAACTACTGAAACTCTAGCATTGTTGCTATTCCTGATACAATCATCAACATGAACAGTTCACTATCAAGATCTCTCTCCTCGTCTTTATCACTATGATCAGTAAGATCCTACGCTCTTACCATCACGCTCAGTGTTATGACGCAACAATAACTTCTTTGTTTTGGATAACAACAAACACTGTTCCGTTTCTTTGGTAATAAATCTGTAACTATCTCTTTGCGATATCTTCTCGGCCGCCTCTCCTAATGTCTAGC
>NC_051415.1:28383052-28383154 GCF_015228065.2 Penaeus monodon
CCTCGTGCTATATATATATTCTTTCACTCTGCAGTTACTACCAGATATCTTTTTATTAGCAAGGTAGAAGAACAATCAAGTATTAATTACCATTGTCTACCA
>NC_051415.1:28383687-28384006 GCF_015228065.2 Penaeus monodon
TTCCGTTCCTCTTCTTTTCCTGTGGATCAGGCGAAGTGTAGATCCATTCATCACGTTGTAGATGTAGATGACTTAGGCTCCTCATAATGCTGTGCGTCCGCGTGTCTCGTGTAACGTAGGTCATTCTCTTGAGAATATGCCACACACATACAAAGAATTACGATGTTTCAAAGTTTATATATATCACTCCCCAGGTCAATTACTATTTATAAGTATACTAATGATATAATGAGAAAAGTTACACTCATAACACGCATCACCGTGATGTATATCAACGCGTCTTCATCTCGCTCACAAGAACAAACGAGTCATTAATCTT
>NC_051415.1:28384528-28384627 GCF_015228065.2 Penaeus monodon
CTCCCTTGCATAGCGTCGGTGACAGAAAATTGCAAATTGCAAATTGCCCTGAGCGAAACTTTCCTCAACGCAGCGGGGGTTAGGGTCATGGCGGTGGGT
>NC_051415.1:28384668-28384755 GCF_015228065.2 Penaeus monodon
GATGGGATGAAGCTTATTATTTTCATTTTTTATTGTCTTTTGCTTGTAGTCATTACATTTTTAGCTGGAAGATCAGAGACGGTTATT
>NC_051415.1:28385417-28385666 GCF_015228065.2 Penaeus monodon
AATCTACGAAGAAAGGATGTCTATAAGAATGCCATGGAATTTTGGTTGTCATGCTGTGCCTGTGTATAAGCTATCCTCTAGTGAAGGTTTATGCTGCCTGACGTGAGTCCGTGTGATTTACGAGGGCAGGGAATATAAAGATTATATAAAGAAAGGGAGGATAAGGATAAAAGAAAATATAAAGGGGTAGCAAAGATAAAAGAGAAGGAGAGGAAAGAGAAAAGGGGAAAGTGAGGAGAGGGAGGATAA
>NC_051415.1:28385880-28386251 GCF_015228065.2 Penaeus monodon
GTGGGTGGGGCTGAGCAAGGAAGACGGTAGTAAGCAAGGTAGAAAATCTACGGATAGTAAAACTCGAATTTGACTGTCTCCTATTCAGGCTGCCTTGGGTCCGTGTTTGCTTCGCTGTGCAGAGGTCGAGCTTCACGTTCCCGAGCTCGACAACGTTGATTTTAGGAAGGGCATCAAATCAGGCAGGGAAAAGTTGTCTCCTTTTTCCTCCCCTCCCCCTAAAAAACACACTGTAATGAAACCTGTTTATTTACCAAGAGGGACCCATGTTTAATGGTATGAGCAGCTAAGGTAATTTAGCAATTTAGAATACTGGAAAGTTCAGGTAAACAAAACCTTGTCAGGAAGGTGTATAAAATTACATGAATTTT
>NC_051415.1:28386317-28386525 GCF_015228065.2 Penaeus monodon
GTCTTCTACTCCATTCTTACTCTGGAACTGAGGTGGCTTAAAACTCTGTATATCAAACAATTTGCAATATTTTCTTGTAGTTTTTATTTGTTTTTATATAGTTTTTGACATCCCAAAGTAGTCTATGATACTTTTCAGTTTTCCAATTACAATTTTAATTTTTCTCTATATGATTTTCCTTCCACTAATTTCCTAAAGTTGAGATATA
>NC_051415.1:28386559-28386636 GCF_015228065.2 Penaeus monodon
AGAAAAAAAAAAGATTTATCATTCATTGACTTGGTTTCCCTTCTAATACATGTACTTTATCGACTTCATGTTTATGA
>NC_051415.1:28388484-28388775 GCF_015228065.2 Penaeus monodon
GAAAAAGGGGGCTAAACTAGACATGGAAAACTCTACGGATAATAAACCCACGTTTAACTATCTCCTATTCAGGAAACCTCAGCGCTGCCTTGGGTCTGTGCTTGCCTCGTTGTGCAGAGGTCGAGCTTCACGTTCCCAAGCATCCAGTCAGACAAGGGAAAAATGTCACCTTTCCCCCTCCCCCCCAAAAAAAAATACTATAATGAAATCAGCGAATTAATCTCCCCCCTCCCCCCACAAAAATACTGTAATGAAACCTGTTTATTTACCAGTTAGTCTTTCAGGAATAAT
>NC_051415.1:28389287-28391706 GCF_015228065.2 Penaeus monodon
TCTGCTTCACTCATACTCTTGAAGTGAGTCGGATCATAATTTCATATATCAAACATTTTGCATTATTTTTCGGTAGTTTTTGTATTTCTTGACCTCCCAAATTAGTTTACGATACTTTTAATTTTTCCCAATTGCAATTTTCATTTTTCTCTAAATTATTTTCTTTCCACTAATTTCCTAAAGCCATGTTGTATTGCTTTCTTTTCTTTTGCTTTTCTTCAAAGTTTTCATTGATTTATCATTCATTTGACTTGGCTTTCCTCCAAATGAGTACTTTTTTTTTTTTACTTCAGTTCCTTTCACACATTTAGAAAAAACAAATAGTTTATCTCTTATTTAAACAACTACGCTGTTTAGCAACCAAAAAAAATCCATGGAGGGATTGTGAAAGACCAAATTCAAACAATTTAGCGTATCTTTTATTCTCGTCACTTGCGCGCTATGCAATATGCATATGTGTTTACGTTCGTGACCATAAAAAAAGAAAGAGAAATGATGACAGAGACTTTATTCAAACATGATTTACAGCCAGTTCGTGTCAAGCAAGTACCAAAAAGGTGCATTCTGCTTGTGTTGTTTTTGGATCGGCAGTCGCCATGGCAACGTGATACAAAGAAGCCCTTGTGCGTCGGCCAACAGAAGTAACCGGAACGAAGACGATGGTGTTATCTTGAGAAGAAAGTTGCCGCGATAAGGGTTTTTTTTTCTTTGCTTTTCTTTGTTGGTAGTAAACGTGTATTCTTTTGTTTTTGGAGTGATAACGGATTCCCTTTTGATGTCTGGTTAGCGGAAAGTTGCGAATAAGAGCGCACAGTTTTATGATAGTACGTGGATGATAAAAAGAGTACCTGAATGCACATACGCATATATGATGGACTTGAAAAAATGGAAACAATGATAAAACTGTACATGAGAGACATGAATAATTTATCTATAGAATGAGAGTGTTGACTTCAATATACATACTTATATTTCAAACCATTTTTCTCTTTCTTTATAATCAACAGCAAAGTCAAAATGTTGTGGTCAATCAAATGAATCCAACTAGCCTAAAAAGTTCCGGAAACAAAACATAGCGTAGCGAAGTTGGTGCCACACAGCACCTGGGTGGGGCATATAAATACCTGGGACACTCGCCTCTGCCTCAGTGTTCCTCGGGATGGTGAGACGTGAGAACCACGCTCTCCGCTACCCTCGCTCCTAGGCCCATGTGAACGTCGAGCCGCGTGTATACCTTTTTTAATATATTTTCTTAAATAATCTTTTTTAATGTATGTTACCGATGGGAAGAGCAATTGCAGTAGGTAGATGAATAATGACCTTCTCAAAGCCGCTGGCGTTTGAAGCCTGGAAGGCGAAATTGAATTGTACGAACGTGTGAAGAGAAATTGGAAGGCCTTTCCGCTGTTCCTCTGATGTGAGACGTGACACTTTCTCGTGGCCGTCGATACATGTTTCTTTAGTTTTCAGAAGAGCACTGGATCCTGGCCAGCCCCAGTTTCACCTGACTCGCATAATACAAGGTAAGAAGGAGTGAATGACGTCATATATATCGAAGACAATTACTATGAAAAAAGTTAACATTTCAATACCTTCCATCACAGGAAGAAACAGTAACATCAAATAAGCCAGGAAAGAATAGATAAGAAAAGAGAAAATACACACACTCGTTATAACATCAAACCACTTCACCAAACACCATGAACGACCCTGTTTTAAATGTGTAGTGATGCCACAGCCGGTGGACTTCGCCTCCCCTCGGCCGGAGAACCATTAGTCTCAAATAGCAATCCGTTAGTCGTCCGGTCGATAGTCAGTGCCGCGGGAAGGGTTAGTCAAGAAAGAAGTAGGTAGATCCGGAATCGATAGAGTGTGAATATGCAGCTGGGAACGAACGAACGGGAGGGAAGGGGAGGGGGAAGACTGGGCGTAAAAAAATAAGGGAGGAAAGGAGTAAGAAAGGAAGAGAGAGAGAGAGATACTATGAGTATATGTGTATGTGAGAGACAGGACGAGAAAGAGAAATAGAAAAAAGAGAGGGACAGAGAAAGGGAAGATAACTGACAGATAGAGAAAGGAATGATGAAAATGTGAAGGAAAAAGAAATAGGAAATATGATAGGAAAAGAGAGAAAGATAGAGAGAGCGAAAGGGTTCAGGGTGGCCAGCGTGGCGAGGTGGCTGGCAAACATGTTAGTAATTTATGAATCGTTGTTTCTTAATGAGAATTTCACGACCCACTGTCCTCACTCCGCGTGGAGGGCGTGAATTTTGGTGATACCGTTTTATTGAGATGGTTTTGTTTGGATTCCTATATTTATGATGGGGAAACAGACAGGCCTGCGTACAAATGATCATAACGGTATGCATATAGTAGTAAATCCTCTCTGAAGATAAAGATACATACATGTAGACATATA
>NC_051415.1:28391775-28391843 GCF_015228065.2 Penaeus monodon
AGTGGCGTTTAAAGAAACGGGAATCTACACACACAACAATGTGTTAATGAGTTCTATCTTCATATTAC
>NC_051415.1:28397690-28398147 GCF_015228065.2 Penaeus monodon
CCTTTATTGCCAGGGTAGTTCGTACCATACCTTGTTTCAAAATGCCTTTACAGGACACAGCTCTATGTCAATATCCGATAGAGGGAGGAAGATGGGCAGGAACTCCCTATCTTATTTGAATTAATATCACGATCTTAAATAAGTGGTTTAATGAAAATCCCGTCAAATACATTAATGAAGGAGATGATGATAATGATGAGGAGGAAGGGAAATGGTGTGCTGATAATCATATTCAAAGTTTGATGAGGGGAAGGGAATAACGCAGGGGATGGACTGTTGAGAAGGCTTTGTTTATAACTAATGGGGTTCGGGCAGAGGGAGCAAGGGAAAGTCACACCACTAAATGTCAAAGACTTTGGACAAATAGTGATGAGAGTTAAAGGTAAGCTGTGTATGAATTTCTTCCTATCTACATATCATCATCTACACACACTTACATGATTCAGTCTGCGCGCGT
>NC_051415.1:28398382-28398856 GCF_015228065.2 Penaeus monodon
AAGCTTTAAACCTTCCTGTGCAAGTTCGTTTGCAAATTATTTTCCTTATACACGCTAAGCACTGTTGGCGACAGCGGTGGTATTCTTAGTACAGTATTAAGAATTATGTGTTGAAGAGAGGAGAACATAATGACGAGGGATGGAGAAAATGGACGATAAAGAGATAGGTGGGAACAAGGGGATAAAGGAGAGGAAAATGAAAAAGAGGGGAGGGAGATGAGGAGAAGGGGTATATAGTAGAAGAAGAGGGACAGGAGAGTACTGGAAGGAGGAAGAGTGGATTAAGAGTGTAAGACGTGAACACATGTTAAAAATGGTACTGAGGAGGTGTATGGGTGTCTGTTCCCTGGGAAATGGAGATAGGTTGGTCCTTACAAGACATTACTGGTGAGGGTGAAGAAGGGACTGACAGAGAGCAAGGAAAATTGCGTCTCCTTTTCTGTTTTATGTATTTTTGTATTGATCTGTTTCTCC
>NC_051415.1:28398884-28399253 GCF_015228065.2 Penaeus monodon
GCTTGCTTGCTCCTTATTTTTTGTGATTTCTTTGATCTGCAGACTTGTTATATAGAGTCTTTTCAAATATGTTATCTTCTAACCTCATCGTATTTTTTTTCGCAGTGTCATATACTCTCTATTTCTTCCTGTTATTGCCAAGGATGTGTTGTGAAAATAACTGAGTAACGAAATAATCGCATCAGTAATTTTTATCCTCTCTCTCTCTCTATCTATTTCGTCATGCTCTTTTCACTCTTTTTCCTTGCTCTCGGTGTCTCCGCGTTTCATCCTCCATCGCTCCCTCTCTCACAATTTTCTCCCCCATTTTTGTCTCTCTTTTCACTATCTATCTATTCCACTTTACCATTTTACTTTTTTCCCCCGAAT
>NC_051415.1:28399286-28399470 GCF_015228065.2 Penaeus monodon
GCTCATCCTGGCACGGGACGGGGAGAGCAAAACATTTCAGTTTACTACCGAACATAAACTTTTACATCATAGCAATTCTGGTGCAGCTGCTATAGACATACAACAACAGGAAATTGGTGGACTTTTTGACTCTTCTGTCCATTCTCTTTGATAGGAAAGGTGATTAAAAGTTTATCTGTGTATT
>NC_051415.1:28399626-28399937 GCF_015228065.2 Penaeus monodon
ATCACCAATTGGTTTTGTCGTTTTAGATAATCGTTTACTTTTATTTGTACATTTACGTATCTATTTCTATCATTATTCTGTGAGTGTGAATGTGACACATTGTTCAAAAAATTGGGTTACGTTTATGAATGAATGAGATCTGTTGCACAGTGAGGTACTAATAATCTATCTCATAATAAGATATTAAAATAAACGTGACAGGAAAGACTGAACCAAGGAATCAAATCAAAATTTGGGCTTAAATTCTAAGAATTTCAGGTCATATTCTGATATTCGAATTCTTACGCTTTATACTAATATTCACTTCTTGT
>NC_051415.1:28400614-28400994 GCF_015228065.2 Penaeus monodon
TCATGGCATTAAAAAGAAACAAACACCTTTTCATACCCATCTAACTCAAGGAATGAAAACGGAGCGATGCTCGTGCGCGAGGCGGCCGGTAAAGAAGACGGTTTATCTAGCGGCCCAGCATTGCTCCGCCAGATTAAGTGGTTGCATTGCGTCCGTTATGAGCAGACTTAGTGGTGAGCAGCGGCCATAAGGTAAATGTTTGCACGAACGTTTTGCTTCGGGTCCTGTGGGGTCCGGTAGGTATATGGGGGGAGGTGTTGGGAAGAAGGGGTTGGGGCATAACTAGCTAAGAGGCTTGTGGCTGAACTTTGCGTGTTAAGAAATCTTTCTTCGAGAGAGAGAAGATTTTTTATATTTTTTTCTAAACAGCGGTGGTGATC
>NC_051415.1:28402943-28403513 GCF_015228065.2 Penaeus monodon
CCGTATTTTTCACTGTTTAATTAGTGTTTCCTTGAAAAAAGAGAAGTTTCTTTCTTATATAATCGTCTAAGAAATGAGGAGAAATATTACGTTACTTATTTAATCCTTCTATATTTATACGTTTGATATTTACCTTCTAGAGCTCAAACGTATCACTTGAATACTATTGACTCTTAAGAATATCTTACATGAGATATCGTTGCTCAATTCAAACTTTGCCTAGACAGATAAAACTTTCAGAAATAGTTAGTATACTTTATGATATTCCAATATTTAAAGCAGTACTGTTGTCGCTTCCAAACCTTTTTCTGATATCAGCTTGGGATAAATTTGCTACCCTTTATTCTACATAAACATAAAATCGACGAGAAAAAATATTTTTCCGTGTTTTTATTATTACTATTTTTTATGTTTTAGCCGTTAAACTGTGTTAGGTTCGATTAACTGATAAGCAGATATTTAGGTAATTTTTTTTAGGGCAAAGTGTTATTCGAAAACCTCCTCTTTAGTAATATATATATATAAAGGTATTTGCGCACTCAAAAATAGCCGCCCCCCCTTTTTCTTATG
>NC_051415.1:28403728-28404221 GCF_015228065.2 Penaeus monodon
TAGCCTATGTACATAAACTCTCTCTTATTTCATTTTATTGATACATACCCCTTTATGGCAGCAGCTTTGCTTATAAAATCCACAGAAGCAGGACGGCGTAAGATTCGGAATTTCATGCTCCTGTAGTTTAGCATTTTCCGGGGCAGAAACACGCAACAAACATGTTAATTCATTGGTCGTTAATGTCGCTTTCGAATGTACTGTTAACATGCCGTTTTGTTCGAAGATGAATAGGGTGTATTTCTATTGTCTACATGCAGTGGTTGCTCTGTGTCTTACATAGATTTTACATTCGAGCCTTGTATATTAGTGGAATCAACAGTTCATTATTCAAGTTGGGTATCTAATCTAGCAGTATTCGTAATTTGATTCTTTTGGTGTACTTCACCTAAGTTATCTGATTTTTTTTTTCATGTTTATTCCATTATAATCCCCTGATCTTAGGCACTGCTGTCCGATTTTAACATATCCTCCTCCTCATTTTTACTTATTT
>NC_051415.1:28404478-28404672 GCF_015228065.2 Penaeus monodon
TACTCATTTTCTTATCTCGTTGAAGAACTTCGAAAATTAATGTTATCACTGTGTTTCTGAAATTTCTTTTATACGTTTACGCAAATTCTCTAATTTCTTTCACGGTTTAACCCCCACAATTATACTATTATTATACTTTATTCTTAACCATTGAATCCATAATAATGACCATGGAAAAATTACCGCCTCGAACA
>NC_051415.1:28404872-28405016 GCF_015228065.2 Penaeus monodon
CAACAAGAGTGAAACTTTCTGCCTATTTGTCTCTTTCTCTTGCTCAAATACTACAATACCTCTAAAATTCTGAATCACTGATTAATGAATATCTGATTATTCAAGTTCTGTTAACCAGATTAATAGAATATGACAGCCTGATGC
>NC_051415.1:28408913-28409124 GCF_015228065.2 Penaeus monodon
CACTCTCACTAACTCTCTCTTTTATATATATCTGAGTAATGAATACATATCGTCCACATTTCCAAAACGATTTGTTCGTATTTGTTCGTCATACCCCGTGATATTTGTTAATTCGTCGCTGCAAATTCCGTAATAGCACTATCCAAAAACAGAGCTTGTGGTTATCGCAAACCTGTTTTAATGTTCCACGGACTCTGTTAACTCATGGCTG
>NC_051415.1:28409189-28409562 GCF_015228065.2 Penaeus monodon
GCAGCTTTGTGTCTGCTGGCTTTGTGGCGTTCATTTAGAGTTTTCTTTTTGATGCATTTCATTGCCTTCTATCTGTTCTCTTTTTCATTTTGTAATGATAGAGCTTATTTTTCATTGTTTGATCATGAGTTTCTGTAAATTTACTTTTATTTTATGTGTTCTGTGTTCATATCATCGCTCTCCTAAGGATTACGTCATCATAACAATATTATATTACAGTAGTACAGATAGTACAAATAACAGTCTTTTACGGTTATGCAGAGAGTATGCTCTCCTGTATTGCGTGTATGATACTTGTTATGGCTATGTCGTGTCATCTTGGTGTTTGTCAGCCTTAATGAAATTATGTTGCTAGAAACCATGATAGTGTTGC
>NC_051415.1:28409586-28409887 GCF_015228065.2 Penaeus monodon
CTCTGCTCTGTGAAAGTCTATGGTGTATAACTCATGCTCAATCTAAACGATATTACTATAATAATCACCTTCGGATTCACGTAAATAGTATTCCCATAACCAATATACCATGAAAATGATCCAATTCATTAAGAATCTGTATGAAAACTTCAAACGGAAAGAAACTGTTAATCGATAAGAGATAACATTGGCTGATGATGATAATAGATATATCATTCATATGACATACACCGAACCCCTCGCTTACTGATGAAACTAACTATCAGTATATAGTGGCAGAAAAGAATATCAAAGTATTATT
>NC_051415.1:28409994-28410175 GCF_015228065.2 Penaeus monodon
ATAATAGACTGAGATGTCATTTGCATATCCTAGTATGAAACCAAACCTGATAAAACACCTATTAAAAAAATCAGATAACGTGGCAAAGGGTAGTTCCGGAATCAAAGAAAAATAATGAAAGATGGTTTACAGATGATGTAAACTACATTGAATCAAATCCAGTAAAATGATATTAACAATT
>NC_051415.1:28410677-28410844 GCF_015228065.2 Penaeus monodon
TCCTGTGAAACTAGCAACACCAGCGCTTTAACTGAGATTCCGCCGCTTACAGGAGCAGGTGCGAGGAATGGCGATATGCCTCAGATATACAGGACAAGATTCTTCCGCTTGCCTGGGAAGGGAGAGGGAGAACGGGGGGGGGGGGGGTGATTAAAATCTGAATAACA
>NC_051415.1:28411772-28412106 GCF_015228065.2 Penaeus monodon
ACAATGAAATAGGGGAATGACAGATAAAACAAAAATAAAAAAAACTTTATGAGGAAAAAAAATTATCCAAAAACAACAAAAATATAAAAAAGAAATGGCAAATAGATTAGAAAGGAACAGAGAGAGAAGTAAAACAAAAACAAAAAATATATATATAAATAAAAAAATTGAAGTTGAAAATACTGAGCCCGAGAAAAGAACATAGAAAAGGAGTGAAATGGAATGCAGGGGAAGAGTGTAATAAAAAGATAAGAGAAAATAAAAGTAAAAAACGAAATAAAGGAAGAGGGAAGCAAGAGGAAAGTATAATAAAAATAGAAAATATCAGGAAGAT
>NC_051415.1:28412394-28412787 GCF_015228065.2 Penaeus monodon
CGCTCGCTCCAAAACAAGCTTTTTCGCCTTCTCCTCATTATTATTAAGATTAATGCAAATCATGACCTGCAGACCTTCCTTGTAGAACAAAACAGAAAGTAATTGTTCGAAATTAACTAACTTAATTCCCGGTATTTCGTGTCTGACAGGCGACGGCCCGTTTTAGACTGTCAGACTGTGACTGGTGACTGCCGTTTTAGACTGTCAGGTTGGCATGTTGGTCCATCCCTTTCGCCTGATCGGGGCCATGAGCCAGGCCACGCTGGAACACCTAATGGCCATGAGGCTGTGAAATAGCATGTGCTTGTCTGGCCTTCCTCGGAGTATTTATTTATTGGGTTGACTTGAGTGGAAGGGCGAATGTGAAAATAGGCTTAAATAACGGTGTATGAT
>NC_051415.1:28413080-28413625 GCF_015228065.2 Penaeus monodon
GTTTCATCGAGCTCTTGTACTTTGACGTTCAATACAGATATAAAAGAAATATTTGAACACCTGTGAATAGTTTGACCTTTTTACTTCCAACACCATTTAAGTCAAGAACGATATTGTATTATTTGGAGATTGTACGAGTTTGGGACGGACTCTTCAACGACTTTGAGGTCCAAAAAGAAAGATTAAAAAAGAAGTTGAAAGCTCTACATCGTTTCGGATCGATATCATTATGCGTGAGATTCGGCGTGAAAACTGTGATTTTAAGTTAATGTTTTATTTCACTTAGTGTAGTACTGATAACTATAACACTTGCAAGTAGAAAGATCGCTGTTTATATATTACCATATAAACATTACAGTCAATAAGAATGGCTGTACAACCGTTGTGTATTTACCTATTCAACAGTACTGAGAGGTATCTATAACTATCAACCTTGTCGCATAGAGATAAATATGTTTACACCAATAAACTTGCAACAACCAAGCTGATGCAGCAAAGTTACACAACCTTTCTATTTACACACTCAGAAAAAGATAAATACAATG
>NC_051415.1:28413975-28414171 GCF_015228065.2 Penaeus monodon
GAGATCCCGCGAAACCAGAAACACACTATACTCTAAGCATCGATTGTTCCATGCCTCCAGTTCGAATGTCCTCCCCACCCCCATCCCCCTTTACCCCAGCTTATGTAACTGTAGTAGAGGCTTAGTTATAACCAGCGATTGGGAAGGCTTTGGTATCGTACGAGTGACGTAATAATACAATTCAGTATTGCCGAAT
>NC_051415.1:28414207-28415107 GCF_015228065.2 Penaeus monodon
GCCCGATATCTACATTAATCTGTGCACTTGAGGTTTACTGGGGGAATGATTCGCAAGTGGAGGTAAGGCAGTTGTTTCTGAAATGATCATGGCAGATTCAATTACAGGAGATTAATTTGTCTCGAGGGAATGTGGCACCTGCGGAAGACCGAGAATTAAATGATGGCGCTTTTATTCGTATCTTAATATCTTAATGTGCGTCCTGTGATTTTTCTTGTCTTGTTTTATACCTCGCTGGTGGGTAGGCTAAGGAGAAAGATGGATTCAGGATTTCAATATATGTAGGATACTTTTAGAAAACATGTCGATCTAGGATTATGACAAAAAAGACGGTAGAGGGCAACAGATTAGAATGATTAGATGTGCTTTTAAATTATTGATATTTAAATAAAATTCACAGGTTAAAAGCAAAAACAAACAAAAATGGATGTAAAATATATCTCATCTTCACTGAGTGGTTACTAAATTATGATAATATATCCTGGTTTACCTATTATATTATTTTAATGCAAATTTGTCACCAAGACAGAAAGAGACAATGAAATAATGAAATACAATATCCTCCTTCACATAGAGATACTATAGTTCATAACGGAGGCCAGTAACCAGCAGCATTTAACATCTGCATCGAATCCGGAAACATCATCTCCTTTTCATCTATTTCTATCATCCATTCCTTGTTCTATATCTTTCCATTCTTACCTACCTTCTTTCGCTACTTCTCTTTTCTCAAAGGTCTCCTGTAAAATACACACTTAACCAATACCAGGAATCGCTCCCACTGTTTTCTCTTGTTACTGCAATTAAAGGGTAAACTACTTTAAAACTATATATATATAATGAAGGGCACACTATGATAATGCTGAGGATGAACTATTAGGAGAGAAGAGTTACTATAGA
>NC_051415.1:28415187-28415379 GCF_015228065.2 Penaeus monodon
TTTGTCCCAGTGAACACTGGTCAGAGACAACGGTTCTGAAGCGTTGTCAGACAGGCAGGCAGGAATAAATGGAAACACATGGACTGGCTAGGGATAAAGAAGTGTGATCTGATGAAAGTTAGGGAGAGCGGGAGGTAATTGTTGGGAGTAACTGCACGAAGGATGCGTATGTCGGTGAATGTAATTCCTGAT
>NC_051415.1:28415902-28415980 GCF_015228065.2 Penaeus monodon
AGAGAAAGCAGCCAACTTGCAAACCAAGTCAGAACCCGATTTTCCCAACCAATACTGAGAGAATCTCTGACTTCCAAG
>NC_051415.1:28416008-28416374 GCF_015228065.2 Penaeus monodon
TGGGAAAACGCTTCTCATCGCAAACTCATCTCAGACCCATGTAGGTGGAACGCAGACCAACGCTAATTAATGCTCTGAAAAATTATCCACTTGTGCAAAGACCGGCGGCTGTTTCCACGAATAAAAAAAAGGCAAAAAAAAGTAATTAAGTGATAAAAATAGAAAGATAGAGAGAGGAAAAAAGTCTTTTAGTTAGATTCTGAGAAGCAACAGTTTCTGCACTCTAGTGTGTTTGATGAGAAATATATGATGAAGGAGAATGACTAGGAAAACAAGAGAAGAAAAAACATTCAAACAATCAAAAAAAGAATTGACATAACATCAAAGCAGACAATTAGTTGATTGGTACCAAGGGTTGTCTGTCTG
>NC_051415.1:28416598-28416743 GCF_015228065.2 Penaeus monodon
CACCATCTGCTACAAACACTGTCCGGAAGGGAACTAGTTTTGATTTCTTTTTGTCTCCGTTGCAAATGCCAAGTTGAGCACGCGAAGCAACATTGGTTTCGGGGGCCTCCTAACGTCTCTTTCTATTTCTTTGTTTTCTATTTAT
>NC_051415.1:28417222-28417466 GCF_015228065.2 Penaeus monodon
CACCCCTCCATTCACCCCTCCCTCTCAATCACAATGGCATTTGTAAATTTCTTTGGGCCCGTTAATTGGATAGCTGCCAATTAGAACACACTTAATTTGATTCACATTTCATTTGGCTTCTTGAAAACGTTCTCGAAAGGCTGTTCGGGATTAGAAAACCCAAGAAAAAAAAATGGGGGATTGGGAGAACAGGGTGAAAGGATTCAAGAAGATTAAAATAGATAGAAAAAGTCTGGCCTAGGGA
>NC_051415.1:28419386-28419669 GCF_015228065.2 Penaeus monodon
CAAATCAAAACATTATAAGGAAATATAAGAAAATGAAGGTAAAAATGAGCAGCAACGATCGAGGAACAACAAATGTGTATTGAAATCGTAGAACGTCGAGAGGGAACACGTGAATGGAGAAAAGAAAAAAAAATACGAGCAACGGCTTGCGTACAAAAGCAACAATAACAAAAATTCAAACAAGGTAACAAAGGTGTGTGGTCATGCGTGGATTAATTTTTATGTCAGCTTTTCATTCCATGCAGCGACGTAAAACGAATCGTGTGTTTAGAAATATAATGTA
>NC_051415.1:28419809-28419937 GCF_015228065.2 Penaeus monodon
GATGATGGAATTTATTGGTCCATCTGGTGCACAGCATCGGTTGAAAAAGTATTAGGTTTTTGTAGTGTTGTGTTTTATTGTTGCTGTTCACTTGAGTCTCTTTCCATACTATTACGCTGATACCTAAG
>NC_051415.1:28420205-28420327 GCF_015228065.2 Penaeus monodon
TACTTTTCAACTGCTCTCCTTTATCGACAGTCGATTCCAAAATCTAACTTAACTTTAGAAAAGAAGAGAATGATAATCCTCACCTTTCAGTACGATGACTTAACAAAAAATGTCGCCCGCCT
>NC_051415.1:28420395-28420494 GCF_015228065.2 Penaeus monodon
TCGAAATTTGTGCCTTCTTTGTTGCACAGTTTTCCTGCCACGCCCACTGAACCTATTTAACCACAGTATTAGGTCACGCTTACACCCCTCCTCCCAGTG
>NC_051415.1:28420747-28421108 GCF_015228065.2 Penaeus monodon
TAATCTCTCTTCCAATCGTACAGGTTAGGTCACTTCACACTCCTCGATTTTCCTCCTCTCTTCACGCTCCTCTTGCCCATTTTGGTCTCATTCCTCTCGCTCTCTTTTTCTTCATACGTCTCTACATGACGCCGTTATTCTCTTCCTTTTCATCTTCGCCTCCTTCATTATCTCTCTTCCTTATCACCCTTCTCTTCTCTCCCGCATTCACGCCCATTGTCTAGATCCCTTCTTTCTAATACCACCAGCCCAAGTCTAATAGGATTATGTGTAATCCCTCAATCTTCACCGGCGTGGGAAAGGGGGCGGGGGGTATATTACCAATAGGAGCGCGGTGGGCGGATCGCAGCTTCAAACAGGG
>NC_051415.1:28422136-28422376 GCF_015228065.2 Penaeus monodon
AAAGCCAAGAACAGTTAACTCAGCTTAGGATGACCATATGTGCCCGACTGGTCATGGTATCGTTATGGGGTGAAGGGTATACTAGCAGACTCTTTTATGCCCTTGTGTTCATCGTAAATCGTGCCTGTACACCTTAACAAATACCCGACTTGTGTCAGTATATCATTCCTCATAAATTCGCAAGACACGTTCCTGTTGTCTCTGAAGTATAGCAAATTCTTCCCTTCTCTTTAAGTCGCA
>NC_051415.1:28422408-28423166 GCF_015228065.2 Penaeus monodon
CATAATCCTTCTATGATATTATGTTTGGACTATGGATAGAAATACTAGAATATCAAGTTATATTTTTATGGTTACAAGCACCTACTGATATCACAAAACCGACGTCATATGGTCAAAGGAAATCAAGGTACAATTCCACACACACACAAAAAAAAATCATGGCCATAAAAATACTTCTGAATACTTCATCTCTTCCAAAGAAATTAACGGCTTTTGTCTTCTTTTTTTCAAAATTCATCGTCGAATATTAACTACCTCTTTCCTTTTTTCTCTCGTACAATGTACCCATGATAGCGAGAGAGAGATTAAACGCCTCATCATCTCTTATGAGCGCCAGACATTGATGGATTACTAAACACCCTTTGTCTGGTCAGGTGCTTCTCCCAGGTAATGGAGGCTCGAGGTAGACACCTGTATCAGAAAATACATAATATTTCATCTTATCTTTTTTTCTTTTGGGTAGGGGATAAGAACAAAATAGGCGTTAGTAGTTGTATTTATTTTTTCTTTCTCTTTTAATATCCATCTACCAATTGCAGATTAAGCTGTAACAGAGACTGGTGATGATGGTAGGTTACAATTTAGCTGCAGCTTGCGAAACCGGCGTCGCAATGCGGCAAGCCAACGGTCGCAGTGTCGTGGAGTCGCAGATATAAGCCCACATACATAACCGCAATTGCAAACACATGTATATATTTACATTTCGCTTCTTTACCTTCACTTGTCATGCGATGGAACACGTAAAGTTGACCCCCCAA
>NC_051415.1:28423349-28423477 GCF_015228065.2 Penaeus monodon
TGAGACATGATGCATTACCGAGCGTCTTGATCCATCAAGAGGAGTCCCTTTGCAAAGATCAGGTCGGTGCCTTGAGACTGTGGTCTGAAGACCGATTTTTTTTTTTTTTCGCTTGTTCTCTGATTATG
>NC_051415.1:28423594-28423934 GCF_015228065.2 Penaeus monodon
CCCTCCCTCCCTTCCAATCGTACAGGTAAGGCCACTTCACACTCCTCGATTTTCCTCTTCTCTTCATACCCGGATTGTAAATAGAATAAAAGGATAAAAAGATGATAACATCGTACCAAGATTTGAGCAAACAGTCTCCAAGGCGATATATAGGCTCCCCCCCCCCCACTCTCTCTTCCATCCACTTGTATTCCAAATAACCACCCCCCACCCTACCCCCTCCTTTTCTTACTGCGTCTTTAGAGGAAGCAGTTTGTACTTATGGTGATCTCAGGTGGCATTCAAGACCTAGATAACCTGCGACGTTTTAGCAAACAAGCAGACAGTGCAACAGTGAGGG
>NC_051415.1:28424115-28424426 GCF_015228065.2 Penaeus monodon
AGCCGGCGAGAAATGGCGAGGGAATATCATCACCAAGGCTCCCCGCATTGTGTCCGAATACCGTATTGCTGATTCTGACATCTGCGGCTGGACGAACGGGGGTTTATAATGGCGATAATAATCATCAAAGATCCCATCAGCATCTTGGGCGTCCCTCTGCCTCCACCTTCGAGTGTGTGTGTTTTCCCCGCAGTGCGATTATGGTCTTTGGTGGGTGCGTTATGGCGTGCTTCGAAGACGTGTTTCTACCTTCTGAGGAATCGTGTGTGAGACGTGGTTGGGTTCGGGTCTTGTGGATGGATGTCTGCCTT
>NC_051415.1:28424547-28424696 GCF_015228065.2 Penaeus monodon
TGTACTGATGCCATTTTACAGGGGGTTTTGGGTTTTATATTCCCTTGATGTTAAATTTCTGCATCTAAGGTATGTAACTAAGAATGAGGGCGCTCCAGTAATTCAGGAAGATAAATCAATGTTTTGAACTATAATTATAATGCTTCTTG
>NC_051415.1:28424766-28424991 GCF_015228065.2 Penaeus monodon
CTTGTCCTTTCATTTATTTTACTGGGGTGGTAATGCGCGCGTGTTTGGGAGGAGGGAGGGGGGACTCATTAGATATCAGGCTAATGGCGGTTCATTGCTCCATCATGTCAGGTGTCATTTTACATGAACTATATTGTAACATTTTTGCTCTTGTAGAACTTATATAACTATATCTGGCTTTGTGGAACATTAGGCTATTATCTACTAATCTTATTTTCATCACCA
>NC_051415.1:28425015-28425568 GCF_015228065.2 Penaeus monodon
CAGTGTATTCTTTATCAGTTTATTATTCGGGTCTAATGTCATCATGTTGCTACCTCTAAACTTTCGAGGCCATTTAGTAATTAAATGATTATCAAAATTACGTGAGAATTGCAAATCACATTTTTAAAATATATAATTGCTATCGTTTCTAGCATGTAACCTTTAATTTTTAAAAAATGTATGTGCATTAAGTGAAAATACTGTTATAAAAAGATCAAAAGGTATTTCCGTTTTAGAAAATCAGTATGTGTACAGATAAAACACAACAGCGCTGCATCTTATCCTGATAATCATTACTTAGGCTTTTAGACAATACGCACTGACTCAAATTGACCACGATTGTTTACGAATCAGATACAGGGAGGTTTCGCAATCATAAAACTAAGACTATAAACGTACAGTCCCTATTTACAAGACAAATATTAGCTTCAGCCTAAACTAACGTTCAACTTTATTTTCTTCCACAGAGCAGCTGACTCGACCTGCAAGGTAAGGCGCTGTTCTGACTTAGAAATAATGGAGAGACAGAAGCAATAAATAACCAAAAAGCGCT
>NC_051415.1:28425984-28426674 GCF_015228065.2 Penaeus monodon
CACACACAATACATAAGTTAACACGCACACACAAACATCGCGATCTCCCCTTCATTAGCATCCTCGTTATTATATCCGCGTCAAGCAGCGGCGCCAGAGAGCCGGCGAGCGTGCATTATCGTGCTGTTGAACGTCTCCCAGCATTGTATTCCCGTGACAGTGATATGTATTGTATTGCGTGTATTCTGACTGTACTTATTCGCCGAGGATGCTTTGACTGCATTACACTTGTAATTCCTTGCTAAGGAAATAGATAATAGATTAGCGACGTTTTGCGAAACAGGAATTTTATGTTTCATGTTGGTAAATTATATGCAAATTTTTATTTTCTCTTTTCTTAAAGAGAATTAAACGCGATTTTTTTTACACTCTCTTCACGTCGTATGTATAATGGGCCATATTTTCGGATCGTATATTGAGATTTTTTTTTCTAAGATTGAAGTTTAGTTTCATGGTCTGATCTTCAGAAAAAAAATGGTAACAAAAAGAACTTCCGACAAAATATTTGATAAAAATTGTTATGAAAAAAGCAATGTTGTTTAAACTCTGATCCAGACTGCTTTAAGTATAAAATAAAAAAGTTTTTTTTTTAAAAATGTACCCTACTTGTTCCCCCTCAACACTGTAAGGGATTTGTAAAATTCGCAAATTGTGCATTTTTTTTTTTTTCGAGAACCTCAATCATAAGTC
>NC_051415.1:28426698-28426780 GCF_015228065.2 Penaeus monodon
AAGGAAATCAGATTATATAATTTCTTATTTCTTTACAACATGCCCCGTAAATGTAGTAACTTTCATGCTATTAATTTCTTTT
>NC_051415.1:28427035-28427153 GCF_015228065.2 Penaeus monodon
AACAGAGTGAGTAAATAAGATAGAGGGGGGGGGGGAGACCGACCCTGATGCACTAGATTCAGGATATGTCCATTGGCCAAAGTGAGACATAGGGAGAGGCAGAAGGAAAGGACGGGAT
>NC_051415.1:28427192-28428060 GCF_015228065.2 Penaeus monodon
GGAGGAAAGGGAAAGAGGGAAAGGGGAGGAGGAAGTAACAGAGGGAGATGAGAAAAAAGAAGGAGAAAGTAAAGGCAGATTGAATAGGAATAAATGAAGGAGAGGAAGGAAAGAGGGAAGAGGAGAGGTAAGGAAATGGAAATTAAGAAATAAGGAGAAGGGAACGAAAGGACCGAAAATTAATGGGAAGAGAAGGAAAGAAAGAGAGACTGGAAAATTGAACGACAAGACTGAAAAGGAAGCATGAGGAAGAGGAAAGGAAAAAAAAGTAAAATAACAGGGAAGGAACAAAAGGAAGGGAAGATAGAGGGAAGAGAGAGAGGTCAGAGGGGAAGCAAGTAAAGAAAGCCAAGGCATGAGGTTGATCCAGGTCACGGCAGGTCGCGTGACGTGCACAGACCCATCACGTGATCGATCCTGGCCTTTGGGGAGGAGAGTCACATACCTCCCATGTCCATAAGAGCTATATACGCCTAGCCTTAGCATGGGTAATGATGCCTTATGACCCGAGGGAGAGCCACGGCCCTGAGTTATACTATACCCATGGCACAAAAATTCCCCCATGTAGTGTTATGTTCACCCGTCTCTCCTCATCTTTATTCTTGTCATTATTTTTGTTCCTGGTATTATTATTGGTGTTTTTTTTCTTCTTCCTTTATCTCTTTATATTCCTTTCATTTATCTCCTTCCCTAACCTTTCTTTGTTATTTAAGGTTTTCTCTCCCCATTCTTCCCTTTCTCCTTATGTTTTTCGTCTCCTTCTCCCATCTCTTTCTTCTGGTCTTATATCACTTTCTCTCAGTTTTCTTTCTCTCCCTCTTCCGTTATCTACTTTTCCACTTTCCATCAGCAACCTCTTGGTTCTCTT
>NC_051415.1:28428227-28428520 GCF_015228065.2 Penaeus monodon
AACATTTTCCTTTCCGTTTCCTCAATTATTACTACTATTTTATATTCCCTTTGTTTTGATTCTATACTTTTCTGCCTTTCTTCTTCTTTTCCTGTTCATGATCGTTTTGATTTTTTTTAATCATGATTATTAGTAAATTTCTACTTATTCAGTTTCAATTTATCTATTTATCTATTTTACTGTACCTCCTATTCCATATCTTTCTTTATCATTCTGTATCTTTCCTTCCCTTCCCGTGTTCCGACAATATGCGTGACGTTAAGTATTGATGTTGGTGAGCAGTAAAAAGCAGA
>NC_051415.1:28428965-28429132 GCF_015228065.2 Penaeus monodon
ACATTGGAATTAAAATAAACAAAAACATTCAACCCATACACTGAAATACGGTCCCTATGTTTTGAAAATAACTATGAAAAGTAAAAAGAGCTACAGTAACCTATCCCCTCACACGCTCACCCTTCCCTGCCCCGCCTTTACTAATGATCATGCTTCTAACCATTACT
>NC_051415.1:28429237-28429455 GCF_015228065.2 Penaeus monodon
ACTCTGTATACTCCCTCTCCTCTCTCTCTTCTTCTATACTGTACCCTACCACCTCCCCTCCTTCTTCCCTCTATACTGTAGCCTACCCCTCAACTTCCTTTCTCCCCATTCTGTACCCTCCCATGGGTACGTCATAACGAGAGAGAATATTATGCTTTTTGTGCAGCTTACTGCTCTGTGCTGTGGGGTGCGGAACCTCTTTGTAACAGAGGTCGAAA
>NC_051415.1:28429735-28430535 GCF_015228065.2 Penaeus monodon
TGCTATCTGAAAAAGAGAAAGTGTGCGTGTGTTTTATTTATGTGGGTGCTTATGCACACTGTGAGCTGTAAATGTCTACCTCTAGTGTGCATAAACGCATGACTATGCGCAAATGTTCACTTCTGCTGCTCTTTATCAAAGATATGCATCGCATGCTTTCTTCAGTCCGTAAAGTTCACTTCAGTAATACTTCCATTAACCACAGGAAAGAGGGAAAATGCACAGAATATATTTCAGTCTAAGCACGTGGCTTTCTGCGTCCGTTCTGGCTTGGCTTGCACTCTCCCCGCCTTCCTCTCTCCGCGCACCGCAACGACGCCCCAGGGGATTGCAACATAATGACTCACACTCTCATGCAATTACACGTGCAGTTGCCCCAGTAATTTATACCTCCAGGACGTTCTTCTATCTTTAAAGCGACTTCCTTCTAAAGCCATTCACATCGCATTCTAAAGTTTTCTCCTGCCCAAAAATCTCCCTCTCGGTCTTCCTCAACCCCCCCCCCCCCCCAGGAAGTTGAGCATCTCTTGAACTTCCTCTCGGTCCAGGATTTATGGCACTTTGCATTCATATCCTGGAACTTCGAGTGTTGTCTGTTGCAAGGAGCGGTTCCTCGACTCCAGAGAACAGGAGGAATTAAAGCTTAAGGGGTGGATAGGAGCCATAATTCAGACAAGATAGAGTGGTTTTGCTCACTCGGGACGGCAGTGTTATAACGTGTTAGGCTGGGATGAGCTGTGACGAAGGAGGAGGTATATCTCATTTTGTTATGTTTTATGTTGGTTGTGTGTATGAACGTC
>NC_051415.1:28430614-28430814 GCF_015228065.2 Penaeus monodon
TAAAGAAGGAGTGTTGGTGGGTGGATGGGAGAGTTTAAAGTTTATGTGCTACAATGGAATGAGTCACAGAATTATTTTGTTTCAGAATATATGGAATATGTTTTATCCCGTGTGCGTGAACATTTTGCATTATGCTTTGATAAGTAATGTGTTAATGGGAGTACATTTCGTTTCAGAATATGGGGGACGTATGTCGGTGA
>NC_051415.1:28430842-28431368 GCF_015228065.2 Penaeus monodon
CTTTATGAATGTGTGTATACTGGAATGATATGATGATAGGAGCCTTTTAATTCGATTATATTGTATATGCATAAACAAAAGTCTTTTACCTGTTAGGGCAGATGGATAAACAGAAAACCTAATTTGTATATTGTAGTACAAATGTATGAACAAATGCACATATGTCACGCACATGCTTTGTTCATGCACAAATGTACGTGCATATAGATGTACATACATACAGATAAGCCTCTTGATTTCCCAAACTAGTAAAATAGTTATGTAAATACAGGTAAATAAGGTAGATAAAACTGAATATTTCGTCCACCCGTAAATTCATCTAACTACCCTAGGGATGAAAGCACACGCACCACTCACGCGTTACGTACAACGAAAATAACATTAATTTATGGCTTTCCTGCGCTTACGGTCAGCTGATTTCGTGGTAAATGGTAATTAATCACCCATTTTCTAATAACGACGCGACAGAGTCATCATGCGGAATGATTAAAGTTTCTTTATGTGCGCGCGTGTGTGTGATTACTCG
>NC_051415.1:28431779-28431953 GCF_015228065.2 Penaeus monodon
CATCGAATTGAAATGAAACCTTTTCCCCTTAAAGCGAAGACGCTATGGCGGCCGCACCACCTTGAAGATGACCTCGCCCCAGGAGACCTGACTTAGCAGATCAACTATGATTGATTAGTCGTTTGCTGTCCCTGGCAGCTGGGGACCTCCGATGAAAAACAGCCATTGATACTT
>NC_051415.1:28432455-28433072 GCF_015228065.2 Penaeus monodon
CAATTAGGAGAAACAAGGAAATCAACTGTACTCAGGTGTGTATGTGTTTGCATTTCCCTCCACCAACAGGGCCTCTGTAGTGTTCCGTTCCCCCCCCCTCTGGACCCTACTTCTACAAGCCTCTTGATTGGCTCAAAGGCCGCCTAAGGACCCGCCCATAAGAAGCTTAGCATTTGTCAAGCTGGAGAAAAGGGAGAACTTTGGGCTGGAATTACAAAGAGAATTATAGAGGGAGAATGAAGCATCCCTTTAGGCGACAAAGGTTTACTTATTAAACTGCCTGTAGAGTGAATTTCGGGTAAATTCCTGGTAATTATAATGGTTATCTTGATCATTAATGTGGTTGTGTGGTGTTATGATGGTTCGAGTTTTGTATTAGTTGTGGACTTTTTTAATGTTTTCTTTCGGTTGGTTGGATCATTGTGAGAAATCAGGGCAGATGTTTTTTTTATCTGTGTGTCTCTCTGATACAGCGTCTCTTCTGTTTGTTTATTCATTCATGTATTTATAGTTTTCCGCTATGTTGACATCTATCACAAATGCTCTTTTCAGACAGTGCGAGTTGACTATTTGTGCAGTCATGGGATTTTACCATT
Source organism: Penaeus monodon (assembly GCF_015228065.2). Taxonomy (NCBI): domain Eukaryota; kingdom Metazoa; phylum Arthropoda; class Malacostraca; order Decapoda; family Penaeidae; genus Penaeus; species Penaeus monodon. Next base: position 28,433,052 of record NC_051415.1, read on the forward strand.
TCACTCATGACAATAGAATCT
>NC_051415.1:28433209-28433344 GCF_015228065.2 Penaeus monodon
GCCACCTACACGCACACATAAAAAAAGTCCTGCCAAAAGTGTGCCGTGTGCAAAGTCAGGATTCGTCAGACCGCTCTAAAAGCATTTCTCTGTTACCTCACCCTCGTGCATCCTCCCATCAGGAGACTAAGGTGC
>NC_051415.1:28434038-28434400 GCF_015228065.2 Penaeus monodon
TTCATAAAAAACGGGCTATTTCAAAACAGGCATCCATACAGAAATTAAGACAAATAGACGTATAGACTTACACTTATACAGCCGTCCTTATAGAACAGGATAAAGGATCCTAAAGATGATATCCCTATTAGATCAAAACCGCCTATAGAATGAAAAGGTGTTCTCCCTAGACCCCGCGGTTAGCAGCCAATCACTTGAGGGCAACCACTTCCCATAATCCCTCAGGCGAGAAGATTAATAGAGAGAGCTGCCACCTCTTTCAAGCCCAAGGGATTAATCTTATCCCTTTTAATCCATTTAATCCTTTTATTCTGACGCTTATTTCCCGTGTTTTATTGTTTGTTGAATAGATCTGCCTTTGA
>NC_051415.1:28434442-28434601 GCF_015228065.2 Penaeus monodon
ATAAATGCGGTAATGCATATTAATTTTACATTATCTGTCCTTCGCCCCCCCCCCCTTCCTCTTCTCTGTTTCTCTTCCTCTCTCACTCCAATAACGCCTCTCACCCTCATTATCTACCTTTCTCTCTTCCCCCACTTCTTTCTTCCCCATATCTTCCTT
>NC_051415.1:28434692-28434984 GCF_015228065.2 Penaeus monodon
TTGTTTTTCTCTCCCCTGCTCCCTCCCTTTTCACCCCCCCCCCTTTTCTCACCATATCCCCCTTTCCTCTCTCTCTTTTTTCTCTCTCACGCAGAATCTGCCTCCCACAAAGTCCCTTTCTTCCCACTGACATTTATGAGACTGTGGAATCGCTGCTAATTGTACACCCCTGCCAGACTTTCCTTTGAAACGTTATGTTTTGTGTGTTCCTTGTATGCGGCTCATATCTTGCTCTCCCTTTTTTCCTCACACACACACTCTCTTTCTCGCTCATTCTCTATCTATCTTTCTT
>NC_051415.1:28435203-28435525 GCF_015228065.2 Penaeus monodon
CTCTTGCTCTTGCTTCCTCTTTCTACATATCTTTCATCGTCATATATTCGGTTTCTCTCTTTTTTCTCTCTCTTCCTCTATTATCGCTTTTTACTCTTTCACTCTATCTATTTAACAGTGTAACTATCTGTTATCTATTTATAGACTCCGATGTATTATTTTGAGCGATATCTGTATATTTGTAAACATACCAAGAGAACAGACAAAGATAAGTAGCGGGCGTTAAAATCAGGGAGTTTGTGGTTCCTGAACATACCTCTTCCATTAGCATGAGCTTTGGGAAAATAAAAGGTAAAGACGCACAACAGACCCCTTCCCCCCT
>NC_051415.1:28435626-28435692 GCF_015228065.2 Penaeus monodon
TTCTTTCTTTCTTTCTCTGTCTATCAATCTATCTCTATTTATTTTTTCACTCAATTCCCCCCCCCC
>NC_051415.1:28435733-28436635 GCF_015228065.2 Penaeus monodon
GTCTATCTATCTATCTATCTACCTAAATTTCTTTTCCTTTCATCTCTAACTATATTTCTTTCTCATTTGACCAATCGACATCGAAGCATTGTCACAAAAAAAACTAGATATAAAATTCATATAAAATCATATAACGAAAACACAAAATTGACAACGACAGACAAGCCAACATTATTCAGAAGATAAAATGCGTACGAGATTGGCTAGTATTTGTTTAACACAAAATCCTCATTTGCACATACACATGAAGGTGTATTGCTAATATTCTTGCAGTCAAATTCTTTTTCCTTTATTTTCATGCATTCTTTCACCCATCTCTTTGTTTGTCTATATTGCAAGGAAGCGAGGGATAGGGAGAAGTATCATAAGTTTAGCATGTATAACTTTCCTTTTTTTTCTTAAGCATAGGTATTCCATTACGCGGAGAAGCATTCCGTAGCTACATATCACTAAGCTACCGTGTAATTACCTTTACCTATCTTGTTATGTAAGCATATGTAATTAAATACCATCGGACCACTATGCTAATATATATCACCTTCCCATCGGGTATTATATGTCAATATACTGATATGTTGTTTTGTGTAAACGAATCAGTATATACTACAGAACCACTGTACTAATATGTATCACCGAACTAATATATAATATATAAAAATTCTCTATATTCTCTATATGTTGTTATAGCAAGGAGAGTAAGGTCATATGATTTAGAGAACCATAAATCAGTCATAGCATTTTCACCGTCAAGAAACAGTGTCCATTTCGAATTTCGTGGCCATTGGCGGTGAAAATAATGGGGGACACGAGATTATATTGAACTCGTATCTCTTCTTAATGCTTTTCTTAGTCTTGAGCGTTAATTCAGCAGCAAGAGCTTCCGGGAGTGAGTGTTTCCCTCG
>NC_051415.1:28437532-28437728 GCF_015228065.2 Penaeus monodon
CAGTAACTTTTCTGTGCTAGGTATTTTGCTATCCGCATTCCATCTTTGTGTCGATAACTGATACAGATATAGAGCAGAGTAAAGTGAATTCAAGACGAAGGGAAAAAGGACAAGACGAACGAGAGATGAACAGACAGTTAGGAAAAAAAGTAAGAGGGAAGGGAAAGGGAATAGTTTGAAAGTATGAAAATAAATC
>NC_051415.1:28438236-28438705 GCF_015228065.2 Penaeus monodon
TGTATTTCGAAAAAAACGTCATTGGGTTCGACATATATTTCTAATGAACTAATTAACGACCAATTGACAGTATATTTGAAGAAATGAAATTCTATAAGCGTAACCTAGTCTGGATTCAGTGGAATCTGAATTCCTAATGATGAGTTGAAATAATAATCACAAGTTTTTTTGGTGGAAGTCACTTATGTCATATAAATCGTGCGCACATTATTTTATTCATAATTTTGCCTGTTTATCTATTCAACTGCTAATTTTCGGATAAAAAAGAGCTCATTTACTTGAAAATATTTTTCTACATCTTCGGTAACTTTCAGAAACAGGCAGCAGTTTAGGTGGAAAAATCGTTGACAATTTTTTTCATGATACAATATTATTTTGATCCAATATAAACAACAAATACTGTATAGCATTATGTTATTAGGCTAGTGTTACTGATAATATTCTATATCCTTACGGCAATATTAGATTC
>NC_051415.1:28438764-28439097 GCF_015228065.2 Penaeus monodon
ATTTTTCATTAGTTATTCAATAATTTCCATCATTAATCTTTCAGCGATAACCTCATTAATCGTATAATCTTTATCATTCAGGGAATATATATTCGTTTATCACATCATTTCATATATTATAAACACATTTTTTAAGGGGAAATGATTAAGAATTATGAAAATCTATAACTTGGAGGTTCCTCCCACCATCACGTCCCTTCTCAGCTTTAAACATCTTTTACTTAAGGAGCTTTGAACGGGTCGCTGTTCTTCGTGACAAAATATAATGTGTGTTTTTCATCTTGGTCAGGAGTGAATTAGTGAAAAAATAATATATCTATATCTATAGGTTCA
>NC_051415.1:28439351-28439535 GCF_015228065.2 Penaeus monodon
AAACATATACCCTTATAGGCGGCGCTTTATACGTGCGTGTTTCAAACGTACCTCATTTACAAATGTTAGCCAGAATATTTCATTTGCATCGACCCGGCTCAAGCGGAGGACGAAATATCAAGCCGAAAACTACGGTCCAAAATGGATAATGAAAAAGACCAGTTCAACCCATTGTTTTTCTTTC
>NC_051415.1:28439665-28440090 GCF_015228065.2 Penaeus monodon
TCTAATGTCGTAACGGGTCGGGCTTCATTTCTTCTCTTCTGTTGTCCATTTCACACTTTTTTCTTTGAGTTTGCTCTTTTATTTTAGTCTGAAAAAGTGTGAATGACATGGGGCGATATATATGGGGAGGGCATTAGCTTAATTTGATCAGAGCATAGCACTGAATATTGTATGCAACGCTAATCAATTGAATTTAAATGATATTGCATTTGGACCTATAAAAATTAACGCATGCCGTATAAATAAGTGAATAATTTTAGATACATATTTAGAGAACAGAACAACCTAACGCTAATTGGAAACAATCAACTACCCATTGAATAAAACAGCAAACAAACCAAAGTGATAGGCATGCAAACCAATGTTTATCTGTTGCAAAAAAGAATGAATAGCATAAATGCCTTTTTTACCGCCTTTTGATATTG
>NC_051415.1:28440487-28440846 GCF_015228065.2 Penaeus monodon
GATTGCAAAAAAACAAACGATAATAACAAACACCTAGACAAATCTCGAACGTTTATGGCAAACAAAACAAACGTTATTGCAAACAACTCAAAGTTTTTGTCCAAACAAACCCAAAACGTTTATGGTAAACAAACCAGCGTTCAGGGTACACAGTTCGACGTCTGGAGCCTACAACCAGGTCACAATGGGTCACAGGAAACTCAAATTCTGTTGATGTCATGTTAGTCTGAGCGGGAAACGAAATTAACTGGAAATGAATGTTACGTTCTCTCTCCTCTCTGTGTATCTGTCGATCTATCTATGCATCAGTCACATTTCATATCGATCTGAATAGCACTCTGTATACCCACGTGGCTATC
>NC_051415.1:28442507-28442575 GCF_015228065.2 Penaeus monodon
ACCTCCTTTTCCATTACCTCCTTTCCTCTTTCTTTGCTCTCCTCTTCCTTTTTCTAATGACACGCAGT
>NC_051415.1:28442615-28442792 GCF_015228065.2 Penaeus monodon
CGCCCAGTGGAGGCCATTAGCCGAAAGATAACGAGGAAAGGCGACACAGGTGGGCGCCGGGGGTGAGGGGGGGGGGCGGCCTCATGCGACGGGCGGGTGAGTCTGAGGCCAAATGAGTGTGGTTCTAGAGTTCATTGAGCTTTTCTGAGTGTGTTTACGATACTCCCTAAGTCGCTT
>NC_051415.1:28443697-28443796 GCF_015228065.2 Penaeus monodon
GGGGGGGGGGAGGGCTGATGTAGCATTTTTTGAAAAGGATGAGGTTATGGTACGCGTATTTTGTATACATGAAGTGGGTATATATTTTGTAATTATGTG
>NC_051415.1:28444261-28444630 GCF_015228065.2 Penaeus monodon
TGCCCTTTCAACATCAAGAGTTCTAGGATCTAGTCCCCGAGTCCGCAACAGCGTCTGAGGAGCTGTGACCCGCCACGAGGACCTGGTCGGATGGTCCTGCTCCTCCTTGGCATTCTTGAATACCTCGGGGAGACCAGCTTCTTAGGAGTCGACGAGTACGAGCGAGATACAAGACAGAGAGTAGGAGGCAGTGACAAAGGGAAGGAGGTCTATTAGAGTATTCGTCTTTTTTATTATTTATTTGTCTTTTTTTTAAATGTTTCTAGTTGTTTGTCAACATATTCGTCTCGTTTTATGTTCTTGTTTATCTGTTTGTTTGATTCTTTTAGGGACACAAAGATTAAAAGGAGATTGGCTCATGTTTGTAAA
>NC_051415.1:28444959-28445282 GCF_015228065.2 Penaeus monodon
TCGTCAGTATTATTACCATGAATGCCGTAGCTCTGTGCAATTCTACGACGCCGTATTCCACACGAAACAAAAGAAAATCGCCCTCACGAAACAAAAGAAAATCGCCCTCACGAAACAAAAGAAAATCGCCCTCACGAAACAAAAGAAAATCGGCTGCGTTAGCAGTCCGATCGTCTTCTCGTCGCACAATGAATAATAAACAGGCTGGGAGCTTAAGGATTATTCTATTATTCATATTTCCTCTTTTCATCATTTTAACATTATCATTTGTTACAACTAGTTTATTAATGTTGTTTGTTATTTTTCGATGATCCTTACTTTCA
>NC_051415.1:28445310-28445458 GCF_015228065.2 Penaeus monodon
GCGAAGCCTATCAGCAGATACTGACTAGTAACAGTGTTGTAACAATAGATTTTGGTTTTATTGGTAAAGTAGTAGGCAGGAAATTGCACAAATTGACATCTTGGAATATTAGCTCTAACACTCACCAAAATGTTCATACAGGAATGTA
>NC_051415.1:28446715-28446939 GCF_015228065.2 Penaeus monodon
TTATGTAATAATTGAAATATACTATAACTTTGTAATACCATGTTCTGCATTAAAATCGGCAAGTCTGCTTATTCATTCATTAGATGAATATATGTGCCGACACACAATTGCAATGAAAGAAGCATGTGGGTAAACACTATGCATGAGAGTATGGCTCTCAAATATTTAAATGCTCATGAATAACAGTGTAGTTTCAATGTATTCTGCATTTCGCATGCACAGGT
>NC_051415.1:28447268-28447543 GCF_015228065.2 Penaeus monodon
AGCTTCAAGGCACAAACTACGAATATAGATTACAATTTGTTACGTGTTGTCATGCAGGGCAGGCAAACACCCTTAGTCCTGTGGCATCGATCAGCCTGTGCTTTTGATGCCCGAGTCTTAGATATAAAATACATAGCACAATTTCCTTGTATTTCTATCTCTTGTTCCACTTCTGCAAGATAAAAATGGGGGATAAATGGATGGTTGACTAAATAAAGAGAAATCGAGAGATAAGTGTAATAAATTAGACATGGGAGAGTGAAAAAAAAAGCTAA
>NC_051415.1:28447599-28447829 GCF_015228065.2 Penaeus monodon
AGTGAGCCAGAGATGGAGGAGGAGGAAGGAAAGAAAGAATGAGGGACTAATAGTAACAGATGAGGGTCGGGAAGAACCTCATATTCCCTTATGTCAAATAGTTTCTCATTGTGAGTATTCCGAGCACGCACCTTATAACTGTACACGAACCTCCCCCCCCGCCACATCCCCCCAATCTCCACCCCATCTTTCGTTCCCTCGAGTATTAACCCCTAAAATAAATATATCAT
>NC_051415.1:28448657-28449027 GCF_015228065.2 Penaeus monodon
GAAAGCTTTTCTAGTATGATGAAACCATCCATTACAGCCCTTCTGCAGAAAGCTCCCCGCCATCTGTGTGATACATTTGTGTTGGTGTAGGTGATATATTGACCGTCGGAGAATGCCATTGGTTGTTGGTGTTTTCTGTGGGGGTGGGGAGGCGTGGGGGTGGGAGGGGTAGCATGGGGCGGGAGGAGGGTGGGTGGAAGAGAACGTGGTTAAAATGAGGGGAATGTGGTGGGAGGAGGGTGGGGGAAGGGAAGCATGAGGAGAGTGGGGTGGGGGGAGGATGAGGGGAAGAGAATGGGAAGGTGGTGGGTATGGGGGTAGAATGAGGAAAATGAGGTGGGTGAAGCGGGTAGCAAGAGGAGAATGGTGT
>NC_051415.1:28449349-28449611 GCF_015228065.2 Penaeus monodon
TGTGGTAGAGCCATTAAAACCATTTATCATATCTTAAATCTAAATACAAATTGTTTCCTTAAGAGACAGACATGGAACAGACTACGGCATAGAATGGGGCCGGGGGAGGGGGGGGTCACGATGGCTGGTTGGTGGGGAGGGAGAGAAAAGTAGGTCGCAGGTGAGGTGGGGAAGGTAGGGGGTAAGGGACGGGAGGAGGCAAAAGTCTGACTGCAAGACATCTATTGTTAATTAAACATTCGCTTAAGGTTTATTACTAAAT
>NC_051415.1:28449876-28450129 GCF_015228065.2 Penaeus monodon
CAATACCCTCATCCAGTGAAAAGCACGGAAAACCCATCTTTGGATCGTGTCAAGCGTCTGGAAGAAAAAAAAAATCTCATGAGCAGTGCTATAAATCTACCTGGACTTGGTATAAAGGAAAATCTTCAGAGTTTGCAACGCTGGCAGTCATCCTTCACGGGAGAGATTGATGTGTGCAGAAACAAGCCCATGAACACATGCATATATAAACCTGAATAAAAAAAATACGACTAAACAGGGCAAATGAGGTCTA
>NC_051415.1:28450710-28450972 GCF_015228065.2 Penaeus monodon
GCCCTTCACCAAACCGCCAGAGCCGCGTATCCGAGCTGCCCTTAGCACAATGGCCGGCGACAAGCATCATCGTGACGCCCCAGCCCCGCCAGCAGCCTCCAGCCGACGTGCAGGAGGAGGGCAGGAGGCGCGTGTGGAGGGCGTGGAGGCTGGAGTATCAGCCCTAAAGAAGCATCAAGGCATGTTATAAGCGGCGTGAGGAGAGCACAGGAAGACTACGCTCAGAACGTGACTTGCTTGAATGAGCTGGTGTCGTCTCTCA
>NC_051415.1:28451174-28451657 GCF_015228065.2 Penaeus monodon
AGTATATTCATTACATAGGATAGGATGTGAGTATCTGATATGAGTATTTAGCTTTAGAATAAAAGAAACTAGATAGTCAGGCATAATAGATAAAGGCCTCTAAACGAACATTTTTGTTTTATTACCTATGACTGTGCGAAATGTCTTTTTTTTATCTAATATCTGACACGGAATAGAGAAACGAAAAATAAATACGGGAAAAGGCCAAGAGCAACGACGAAGATCAATTGTTCCAAAAACGCAAAAGAAAAAAATGTCAGTAAAGTATTTTAAAAAATTGAAATTAACAGATGCACTAACGCCATTACCACAGTCCAAAACATATGAAAATAGATATTCAATGACAGGCTTTACAAGGCACAGTGGGACATTGTCGGAATCCTTTACAAAATCCTTTTACATTCGCGAACTCTTTCTTGCCTTTTCTAAATCAATTACTCTCTGTCTTCATATATTGATATTTATTTTTGTCTTTCTGCCCTC
>NC_051415.1:28451852-28452085 GCF_015228065.2 Penaeus monodon
TGATTTCTCCAATTCTCTTTCCTTTACTTTCGGCCCACCCATCTACTCACTCCTACTCTTCAAGTTCTAAACGATGTAACATGAAAACAACAACAACAAAATATATCGCACGGACCAGCCTGCAGTCGAATGTCCCCAACCTTAAAGCCATCGAGAATATACATTTTGGAGCTATCATGGACGCGATCCTGTCCTATTAGCGCTAAACTATCCACAGGGAGGACGAGGGAGAA
>NC_051415.1:28454557-28454680 GCF_015228065.2 Penaeus monodon
AATACTGTACCTCAGTTCAGACGTGGCTTGTAAATGTCAGTACCATTGATAGACTATTAAGACTGTAACAGATCTGATACGAAAAAAGACTTTTGGAACGCGAGTCTCTTGTTTATTTACGAA
>NC_051415.1:28454864-28455069 GCF_015228065.2 Penaeus monodon
AACTGAAAAAGTATTTCAATACACTGCAAGAAATTCCACCTTTTATTCCTCAAGAGCAACAGGAATTCCCGACGCAGATGAAACGAGTGACATTTAAATTCAGGTCTTGGAGGCGCTTTCGTGTTCAGTGCTTTTATAATTGACATATGATATTCCTTTGCTATTTGCGTTTGTTTTCTGATCACTAGATATTCACCACTTGGGA
>NC_051415.1:28456773-28456875 GCF_015228065.2 Penaeus monodon
AACGGAAATACCCTGAAGGAAATTTATTTTCCCTTGAATTCCTTGTGCATATTTAACATAATTTTACTTTTCGTTCTTTCGTGTTGTCTATATCTATAAAGA
>NC_051415.1:28456906-28457117 GCF_015228065.2 Penaeus monodon
ATTTGAAGGCCTTCGTCTGCAAAAACGCTGCCTGAAGAGTCCGCATGGCATCACAAGCATTATTCACACTCATAAAACAATCACCATGAATTGCTTTCACACGTTCAGAGGTGAGCAACCTTATAGAGCCAAAATTTTCATCCTTGATCATTGCATTATCCTCAACTCAGTACGCTAGAATAATAAGCGTCTTTCCTCAGTGCCGTCACGT
>NC_051415.1:28458190-28458465 GCF_015228065.2 Penaeus monodon
TCGCATTACTAATCGCAATTCTCAATCGCAATTCATAAATGGAGAATCTTAAAGACAAACACCGAAGATGCAGGACCCGAGAAATAAGAACCTCCTTCACAACACAAAAGAAATTCAAAGTTGCGTCTCAGTTAAGCGATGCAGGACCATAAACCTTTTCGTGGTTTGCAGTTTGTCAAGTCTAATGTCTGTTCCACGGTCGTAAGTTTTCAAAATCTTACCTGTTCGCAGTTTACCGTGTCTAGAACATGATCCATTACCGTAAAGTTTCTGGC
>NC_051415.1:28458604-28458689 GCF_015228065.2 Penaeus monodon
GACTGATATGGTTGTTTGTTTGCCAATCTCTGTCCCTTTATCTCTTTTGTCAATCTTAGTCTCTGTTTCTGTTTCTGTATGATGA
>NC_051415.1:28458787-28459547 GCF_015228065.2 Penaeus monodon
TTTCCTTCTGTTCTCTCATTCCCAGGCGTACCTAACTTTCCTTGCCTTCAGGTGTCCAAACTGACAGATAATGAGGGCGTGTTGTACCTTTTATATTCCGTATTTGCGTTATTTTTTTTTTCTTTATTTCTATTCCCAGTTGAACAAAGTTAAGAGCAAATTTTGGCATTTTTTTACGTTTAATCATTACCAGGTTTTAAGAAGTACCGTACGAATAGCATTGAATATTCATTATTTGATTAGCTTTTTGAAATTTATTAAGTGTCTTTTCCACCTTGTGTTTTCTCTTCTGAAGATCGCAGCTTTGAAGAAAAAAAAACGAGAATGTAGATTTTGGAGTGTTTATATTTCATGCAATAATAAATTCTCTTTTGCTGTGATCTTTTACTTTTTTCCCCTTTTTTTTGCATTTTTCTTGTCTGTTTCAGTCCATTGTTATTAAGATAGAATGTTACGAAAAAGTGGGTAATACAAGTAATGAGACGAAAGTTATGAATGATAGGACCTGAAGTAACAACAGAATAAAAAAATGAATGATTATGATGATAACAGGAGGACAAAAGTAATAATGTAATAATTTTTTGATAGAGGTAAAACGTCATTCGGGTCTTTACACACTGAAATACTGCATGTTTATGACATACTCAAAACAGTTAAATTTAACCTCTTTTAGCTGTCACAAAAGTGCAATGAACTGTGCTATAAGCCTTTGAAAGTTTTAAATATAGACTTTACAATTTCGAAATACATATCTATCACG
>NC_051415.1:28459569-28459973 GCF_015228065.2 Penaeus monodon
GAAGGCAATGAATCTCCCTAGAAATACTTTCTATGACATATAAAAATCCAAATGCGAATCCTATTCATATAAAAATGCCAATGAGTTATTCTTTACTCATGGATATTCAACCTGCAAATACCAATCATAATCCGTCAGTAACCAACAAAACGATGGCCTTTAGACATCCTCGGTGTATGCAAAATTGATAATCATAAAAACAACTGTTCTAGCAAAAGTACAGCTAATCTACTCAAAAAAGTACCGCAGGGTAAAAAAAAAATTCTTTCACGTGCAAAGTCATTCATGGTTTTAATTAAGCAAAGACGTGTGTTTTTCCAGACACGCGTACAGAGAGTTAGTCACCGTTATATCTTCCTTAGTTCATCCTCTTTAAAGCATACATTGGAGTCCCCTGATGTTTC
>NC_051415.1:28460367-28460857 GCF_015228065.2 Penaeus monodon
AATATATTACTCTATCTCTCTCAGTATCATTCTCTATTTCCCTCACTATTCAATTTAATTGTAAATGACATTTTAACATGCTTGATGATGTTCTCTGTACATTACTGTTCTCCATGTTTTCAATATTCATTTCACCCCTTCCCTCGTAGTCACTGTTTTCCTGTTCATGTTAATCGTTCTAGTTATCGTTGCTGCAACTTCCAACTAATGTCTTACCTCGTTCCTCCTTCCTCCATCATATTTCTCAACTTCCCCAACTTCGTATCCTGTTTTCCTCCCCATCTCTTCCTAAATTCATCCTACTCTTTGTAATTATTTTCCTTCTCCATCACTCTTCCCCCTTCCACCGTTCCTCCCTTGTCCCATTCTCTCCCCCTTTCTACCTCCGCTTGTCTACCGTCATTTCCTCTTCCTCCCCCCCCCCCCCTGTCTATCTTCTCTTTACTTCTCCCCTTTTTTCTCCTCCTTTCCCCTTCCTTTTTTCTCCCTT
>NC_051415.1:28461004-28461376 GCF_015228065.2 Penaeus monodon
AAAAGCAATCATGTATCTTGAATCCCTTTTGTCTGAAGACCATTCCCAGGGACGCTGTTGCCAGATCGCGATCGGAAAATAAAATAGAAATAACATCTCGAGATTACGTCATCGCTCGCAATCACTCTCGGAATTGTGGGAAGGGGGGGGGAGGGAGGAGTATGGGTGTAGGGAAGGGGTATAGAGTAAGGTATAGGGAATAAGGGAGTGGGGGGAGAGGTGGGAATGAGTGGATGGTGATGAGGGTAAGGGAAAGAAGGGGTGAGGAGATGGGGAATAGACAGGGGGGGGGGGGGTAGATGGAATAAGAAAAGAATAGAAAAGGGGGGGGGGATGGTTTGAATAGGGGAAGAAGGTCGGGTCGTAAAACAA
>NC_051415.1:28461401-28462054 GCF_015228065.2 Penaeus monodon
GTGGATTTTTTTTTCTTTTTTTTAATGAAGCAGTCAGATGGGAGAGGAAGAGAGAAAAGGCTGGGAAATAAAAGAAAGATGAGGGGAAGGTTTCCAAAACGAAGAGAGGGGAGAATAAATAATTAAGGGAGTGAAAGGAAAGAAAGAAGGGAATTAAAGATGTCGTTTAATTGAACAGAAAGCAAATGGAAAACAAGGCACAATAAATAAATCAATAGACACAGAAATTAACATTTTATAATTTTGGTTATTTTGTTAATATTCTTATTTATTTACTTCGAATTTACATTAAGTGATCCCATTTTCCTCATAGCATAGCGTTTAGTTTTCCTCCATTATCTTAGATTTTTTTTCAAAATCTTTTATTTTCTCATGACACAGTAACAGATGATAGTCTTAAAGACTAAATCCTAGGTTTTGAAATTAACTTAATAAATTGCAATAGTTGCATAATCAAATACAAAATAACAATGCATCTCATCAAATTTGAGAATTAAAAATAAAATAACGTTAACCCCCCCCCCCAAGCAATCAAATATTTCATAACTGATGAATGAATATTGCTTTGATCTAATCAGCGTGACATGTTCAACACGATGATGAAATATTTCTAATGAACATTTGCGGAATACTGTATGTCGAGTTAAAAGTCT
>NC_051415.1:28462631-28462864 GCF_015228065.2 Penaeus monodon
CCCTTCATTCATACTTTTGATATGATCCATCACCAAACTGAACAGTGAGGTCTAGTGTATACGTGTCAGATACTTTATTAATTTATCCAAATACACTACAAACCCTTCATATAATGGCAAAGTTATAACAGTCCCAATCTCTTATCGATATCAAAGCCCTCTATACGTAAAAAAAAAAAAAAAGTTTCGTAAATGATCAAATATTAAAAGTTAGTAAATTTTTGGTCTGATAG
>NC_051415.1:28462891-28463162 GCF_015228065.2 Penaeus monodon
GGGGGGGAGGGGCGGTGTTATTTCTTTTTGTATGTTGACCGCAGCTTTTTTCCTGCTAGCCAATGTTTGTGATGGTTGTGGTATATGAGCGTTTTTTTTTCCCTTAAATTCTCAAACTCGCTGTAGTAAATATTGGTAAGAATAAAATATAGATACGAATATACATGCATGTACGATCACGCATGCAACCAGTATATATGCTTCAGTGCTTGGCTTGTTGAAGGTTACATGTGAATGTGAAAACAGAAGATATGACCTGACATACACACAG
>NC_051415.1:28463914-28464274 GCF_015228065.2 Penaeus monodon
AACCTTCTATAATGCAGGTTATACAGTCCCAATCTCTTATCAGATCAAAGCTCTATACGTAAAAAAAAGTTTCGTAATGATCAATTAAAAGTAGTAAATTTTGGTCGATAGTTTTTTGTTTTGTTTTTTTTTGGGGAGGGCTGTTATTTCTTTTGTATGTGGACGCAGCTTTTCCGTAGCCATATGTTTGGATGTTTGTGTATCATACGTTTTTTCTTCAAATTCTCAACTCGCTTAGTAAATTATTGTAGAATAAATTAATCGATATAATGCATGTACGATCAGCATGCAACCTATATATGCTTCAGTGCTGGCTTGTTGAGGTACTTGATGTGACCAGATTGACCCGACATACCACAG
>NC_051415.1:28465029-28465234 GCF_015228065.2 Penaeus monodon
TACATATTCATACCCGAATCCCCCGATTCCTTTCCCCCTACTCGTTCCTCCCCCCCCCCCCAGCCACCACATACAGTACACCTCCGAGACCTGAATCTCAATTTCATTAATGTCTGGATCAGAAATTGCCTTCTTAGATCATAAGAAGGATAACAAAATTAATTTCCCACGAAGACTCACCTCCGTAAAGAGCGGCTGAGTAAAA
>NC_051415.1:28466040-28466348 GCF_015228065.2 Penaeus monodon
TGTGAAAAGCTCACCAAAACAGGAAACTCCAAGCGAGAAAGTTTGATTAAGAAATCGAAAAAATAAGTCACAACCCACAGCATCTCGTCAAGATGGGACTGTCTCCCGCCTTCATCCTTGCCTTAATAAAGTCCCGGAGTCAACATCTTTTTAAATTACCAGCAAAGTCTGCCTAAGATTTGCTAGCTCAAAGTTCCCTTGCCGTTATGTACAGGATAAACACGATGCGTTGAGTGCGGATGTGGCTGTGTACACAAAATCGGAATACAGGATGAGTCCGTGGCTGGAACGGAGCTTTTTTCCTCTGT
>NC_051415.1:28466441-28466679 GCF_015228065.2 Penaeus monodon
TGACTTCCGAGTATCAGGGTGAGCCAACCCTACCCTGCCTGCCGTGGTCTGACCTGCCTCTGGTGAACCATCCCCGCCGTTCACGACAGGACGGGCTATCCGCCAGACCGCGGCCTTTTCAACCTTGACCTCAGACCCACCTCCACGTTACCACGCTACAGCCACTTCAACAGTAAACCAGAGCGTGCTTATCACTAGGGATCACTAGCATTATCGCTTCTCATAGTAAAGAAGGAGC
>NC_051415.1:28466746-28467148 GCF_015228065.2 Penaeus monodon
GGTCTTTCTCACAGTCTTCATATATCTCTTTTTCTCTATTTATCTCCAGATATTTACCTATCTCTTTTTATCTATCTCTACAGCCTGAAGAGAGGCCAATATACTGTTCTTGTTACATTCTATACTGAATTACGAGTTATTTCTTCATTAAGCTGAAAATATACACAGTTTCAAGTTTATGTGATGTTTAAAATCAGGTACTAATGCATACTAAACTAGAAAAAATGAACACAAGTAGTTATTATGCAGATATTTCCTATGAATCCAGAAAGAATTAACATAAGTATCTGTTATGTAGATTTCTCCTATGAATCTAATTAATCAGCGGACAAGTAATGTAAATGTGACAGTTGATGCATAAAAATAATCATGTAATTAGACTGTAATACACTGTTTTTCATC
>NC_051415.1:28468184-28468421 GCF_015228065.2 Penaeus monodon
AATCGGTACAGAAAACAGTAAAATATTATCATCGTCTGGCCACCGCGCCACAGCCTTCCTGTTTACACGTTTTCTTTGTTTGTTTGCAGTGTCGGTCGCTAAACGCTGTAAACAAATTGAGTTTGTAAAGATAACAACTTTCACTTCTTTATTTTTTTCCAGTTTTGTCCACACGAAATACCTCTTTTGGAAAGGTTTCGATCTTTTTATCAAGAGAAGTTAGTGAAGACAGATGGC
>NC_051415.1:28468546-28468801 GCF_015228065.2 Penaeus monodon
TTGTCTGGACTCACGGCTTGCAGAAATATTTGCAACACAAACGAAAATTCATAAAATTGATTATTCCAGTTCCAGCAAAGAAGGAAATGAAACGTCACAATCACTTGGATTTTTCTACTCAAGTTAAGCATGTCTCTCGTTTCAAGTTGCAAAGTATAGAGTATTTGCAAGTATCACTGAAAATTATCCGTCGACTGATTGCAATGTGATAATATCGGGTCAAAGGTCATTCTTTTTGAAAACGTGTCCTTACAT
>NC_051415.1:28468960-28469111 GCF_015228065.2 Penaeus monodon
CAATTGCATGTAAAGAAAATCTTTTCGCCCGTTTGATGTCCGACAGTCATAAGCACCGGTCGTCAAAATATAATATTGTATGAAAAATAACAATAAATAAATAACTGTTAGACTGAGTTAAAGAGTGTTTATATCTGTTAAAAAAAAACTT
>NC_051415.1:28469155-28469687 GCF_015228065.2 Penaeus monodon
TTCTTCCAACGCGGTTGTGGAAAATCTATACAAAATAGCCATTTTTTCATCATACCTTTTACCGCGCTGCTCGTGCGAACCATATTAATCAATACACAGTAAAAAATAACCCAATTTTTACTTACCGTTCCTCTGCCTTGTCCGTCGCTACACCTGTATTAAGTCACGGTTGTCACAGCAGCAAACTAGATTCTTATTAATGTATTTACTGGTCCCGTGTACGGCTCTGGGCCTTTGTGCACTGTACAAAGGCTACATTTCCTGTAATTACTGCTTTACTGATTTCCTGTATTTACTGATCCTGTGCACGGCTCTGTTTTTTTTTTTTGCACAGAGCAAAGGCTACATTTCTTGTATTTACTGGTCCTGTGCACGGCTCTGGGCCTTTGTGCACAGTACAAAGGCTACATTTCCCTGATATAGGCGTTATCCCAGGCAGTTTTGCGCTCACAGGCTACATAACATCCTTCTTCTATTCGGACACTTCGATATTGAAATTTGTATCGTGTCTCTGGCCTGGCTGTCATTTTTA
>NC_051415.1:28469756-28469855 GCF_015228065.2 Penaeus monodon
TTCTCTCGCGAATTTCTTTGGTTTGAGATGAGGTGATTTTTTCGGTTTTGTTCTCTCCTTCCTCTTCTCAACATTCGGTACTCTAAGGTGTCCATGCCG
>NC_051415.1:28470031-28470098 GCF_015228065.2 Penaeus monodon
GCTATTTTGATTTCCTTCTCCTTCACCAATTCTTTCCTATTCCGTAGTACTTTTTTTTCGGTCGCTG
>NC_051415.1:28470137-28470452 GCF_015228065.2 Penaeus monodon
CACTTCTCCCTCTCCTTCTTCCGTACAGATATTCCCTATTACTCTTCTTCTGTTTGATTTCTTCGTTTATCTATCTGCTCTATCTGTACCGTTCTTATGTCTTCTTTCAATGCCATCTTCTTTGATATTTCTTCAAAAAGATATTTCACTTCTCCCTTTCCATATTCATCCTTGTTTTCACAATTTATTTCCATCGTTCTCGTCTTCTCTATTTCTCTTTGCTTCGTTTGTTCTATTTTTACACATTTTGCTCTTCCATTTCTTCAACGCATCTTTCATTCTCCCCTGTATCTTCTAAGGCTTTTTCTCCAATTC
>NC_051415.1:28470601-28470811 GCF_015228065.2 Penaeus monodon
AATTCCTTTGATCTTCGCTCCGGGGTCGGCGCAGCGCCACCTGCTGCCTCCCAAGATACCGGCCAATTAAACTATCCTACAGTGATTATGTATCACCTAATGTTCCTTTCCCTCCCGCGCTTAGTTTTTTTTTTTTCCTCCTTTTATACCGCTCGTTCGAGTGTCAAATATGTATCTCTTTGCTCCTCTGTGTGTTTATCGGGTTGTTGG
>NC_051415.1:28471266-28471402 GCF_015228065.2 Penaeus monodon
AAGGCATATATATGCACATAAAACCCCGCAAAGACAATTCAAGGAAAGAAGCGGACAAAGGAACCAGGTGTTCTCTCGGCAGCTGATGTGGCTGTCACCCGCTTTTTCTCTCGGTTTCTCTGTTTTATTCCAACCA
>NC_051415.1:28471927-28472106 GCF_015228065.2 Penaeus monodon
TTGGGAACTAAAGTTTGCGTAAACTTCCGCCCTGCATTTAGTAAACTATTCTACACAAATTTATCTCTAACTTGAGATTGTAGAGATTCTTCTGTAAAGTTGAAAGAGACCCGGCGAATTATCCCTGTGGGCTACTCGTGCTAAGATTGTAGTCATTGTTAAGGGTCTAATTAAATGCT
>NC_051415.1:28472301-28472410 GCF_015228065.2 Penaeus monodon
CAGCATTTCACAGCATTAAGACATTTATTATATCATTGATTCCCTTCCTGTCCATGCTTTTCCCTTTTCTTCAATAAGGTATTTTGTCTCTTTTTTTAAGTTAGGGAAA
>NC_051415.1:28473400-28473720 GCF_015228065.2 Penaeus monodon
TATGCGCTCGTGTATGTTTTATGTATATGCACAGGTGAATATATGTTTGAATGTGTTTGTTTCTAGCAGCACTTTCGTCCCTGAAAGTAAAGAATAAGTCTCCTGTATGAGAATTACCTGAAAACACAATATTCCGCGTGCTTTAAGTAAATCTTCCTGAGCTGACTGCATGGCGTAACACATTTAGAGATGCTTGATAATGCAAATGTCTTGCTCTTTTCCACACACACAAATCCACGGTCATTAAGCCGAATCCCTTTTGCTTTCGTCACCCCTCGAACAAAAGAAATTCCGCTCCGTGCTGAAAAGGGAGCGAAATG
>NC_051415.1:28473922-28474030 GCF_015228065.2 Penaeus monodon
CTATACTACCTATACTTCTCTCTCTAATTTTCATGCTAACATATTTATCTTTCTCTATCTTCTTATGCTCATTCATCCTCTACTAAATGACCTACTAATATTTTTCAT
>NC_051415.1:28474095-28474232 GCF_015228065.2 Penaeus monodon
GATGGATATTAAAACCTAATGATCATACTATGACTTTTTTATATATTATATGATGTGAGATACTATGAATATTTATTTTCCTAAATCTAATTATCATTCATTCATCCTTATACTATAATGACATATGTAATGATTTT
>NC_051415.1:28475032-28475359 GCF_015228065.2 Penaeus monodon
CACTTTAGATGTTTCTCTTAATTTTGTTGATTGCGCACGTTTAACAAACGCATATATACATCCACAGTCAAACATTTAACCACACAAATGTACACCTATTTACTCTTATATGCACATAATTATGTTGTCCTAAATAACGACTTTACTTCTTTCCTGACCAGATGAGGGGCGTCGTAGGCGCGATGCTGGTGTGGGCGGTGGCAGCGTGGGTGCCGGGCGGAATGACGCAGAGGGCGCCTTGCTATGAGTGCGAGATGTACAAGGACGCTCACCCTGACTCTAACCCATATAATGCGGTGAGACGTGATACGTTATTACCCGTTCATG
>NC_051415.1:28475896-28476190 GCF_015228065.2 Penaeus monodon
AAGAGAAACCATTATCCGTCTCTCTTCCTTATTAGACTGTAATAGATGTCTGTACCTATTCACCTCTTTATTCCTTATTCCTGAAATTCGTACTGTCGTAGTCTACCCAACAACATCAAAATAACGAGGGACTTTTCACTGAACTCGAAATAAAATTCCAGGTATTAATGACTTTGATGCTTTCGCTTCAAAAAAAAATGTATGACGATTTTGAATCGGTAGAGTCAAAAATGTGTAATCCAGTGTGGTGATATCAGAGCATCGCCTGTTTTGCATACTGTCATTACATTTAGC
>NC_051415.1:28476368-28476664 GCF_015228065.2 Penaeus monodon
CTCAATTCTCCTATTACCTAATCAGCCATTACAATACATTTGGGAAAGCTTTCTGACTTAAGGTACCACCTTCTATCAGCTCCAAAACGCAGACGAAAATAGACGAAAAAGGAAAACCTATACGATATAATCCCGATAGTCCCTGTCTCCTCTTCTTTATTGTTGCAGATCATGCAGGTATTGCTTGGTGTTGCATGCGGCTTTCTGTCCTGATTCCTTTATGCAGTTGCAGTTCAGATTTTTTGAAGATATTGTTCGTGTTCAGACGACCGACTTTTCCTTTTCCCTTACTTTCT
>NC_051415.1:28477859-28478013 GCF_015228065.2 Penaeus monodon
TATCCTCTCGAAGTCTATGATAACTTATCGACAGATGGGTCTAATCCTCAGCATGTTTTTTTCTTGACCTCGTCTGACCTGTGCTCCTCTGAGGATAGACTCTGTCGGGAAAGTAATTTATCCACTTTAACCCTCTGACCTTTGTCGTGTTCTA
>NC_051415.1:28478180-28478285 GCF_015228065.2 Penaeus monodon
TTACTCGACATCAGGTATAACTTACATAAATCGTTGAATTAAGATCTGAATAATCAGAAATTGGACCTTTTTAATGTCAGGTACATTACAGATGCGTGAATAAGA
>NC_051415.1:28478307-28478374 GCF_015228065.2 Penaeus monodon
CTCGGATTTAAGTAAGCTGATTACTTCCAGCTACTTTCCTCTGTCTCACATTAATAATACAAGGGGA
>NC_051415.1:28481050-28481138 GCF_015228065.2 Penaeus monodon
GAGAAAAAAGATGAAGAAAGCATTTTAACTCAATAATATTTGTGTCTCTGATAGTGTTAAACGGAAAAAATATAATCAGATAGAACGC
>NC_051415.1:28481233-28481544 GCF_015228065.2 Penaeus monodon
TTTGCACTAATATAAAAAACACTCACATTTGGTAACTGTTGATTTAGATGACTTTGTTATTAAAAATAATCATGATACACCATTCTGGCCTTCCTGGTTAATGAAAACCATCCCATTGACTTTCAAGCTTCTTTATTTGCAAAGTAAATCATTCAAAAGTTGTTGATCATTCTTTGGAATATATTAGATTTTGGGAATGAATGCAGATTCAATATCACATCTATTTTCTTCTGGTGGGTAAGATAATGTATTTTTAGGTTGGATGTTGATAGGGTAAGGGAACGCTGTAATCGTCAATATTAAAGCTGGAT
>NC_051415.1:28481998-28482221 GCF_015228065.2 Penaeus monodon
ACCAAATTCCCTTTCTTCTGTTCCCCGCCATCACCATAATCACTTTCCAGAGCAGTCTTCATCATTAGCAGCAGCTGTACCTGATGCCATTAAAACGAAATGCTTTTAGAAAACCATAGTTCATCTCGAGCTGCTTGTTTGTGTTTTCCGATTAAATAATTTCTCTGTTTAAAGGAGATCTCACACTAGGTTGAAATAAAAAGCAATTTTCCATCCTATTAGA
>NC_051415.1:28482490-28482842 GCF_015228065.2 Penaeus monodon
GTGAAGGATTAAGGAGAATGGGATATTCAAACAGCAAGGAGGTGGCTATGACAGATTAATAATTGATAAACAAAAATAGATATATAGAGAAACAACTTGCAGGCCGGCAGGCAGAGAGACAAGTAGAAAAATACAGATAGAGAGAAAAAGCAATAAACTACAAGAGGAAAGGTCCCTGCTCATATCACTATTACCAATGGATTAAGAGGGATTATATTCATACCAAATCGGATCCTAAACCACAATGCAATCTTTAACTGACGTTGATATTATCTTTTTTCTTTTCTTTTTGAACCATGTAGCTAATCTTAACAAAAGTAATGAGCCATTTTTTCAATTGGACAAGGTAATG
>NC_051415.1:28485381-28485607 GCF_015228065.2 Penaeus monodon
TCTAGTATAATAGTGGCTTACAGGCTTTGCAACACTTTCATTGAGAGCAAAATCTCGAGCTCACAGAAATATTTCTCCCGCTGTTCCGCCGCGGAAAATTAGATTAATATTTTTTGGCAGACTTCCAGACAGTATATCACTGTGTCGAGTGCAAAATGCCAGCGTGTGTCATTTGCTCGTTAAAGAAATATCACGGCTTGACACAAGACTGAAGGAATGAAGAAAG
>NC_051415.1:28485722-28486169 GCF_015228065.2 Penaeus monodon
CTTTGTGCATGTGTGTTTATTTGCCTCTCTTCTTTTTCTTTCAATGCCTTTTTATTCTTATTCTACGATTCTTCCAATAGACATATACGTACATCTACATGTCTACCAGTTTTAGATATAAGTTTCCCGGGGATTTTAACAATTTTACCGTGTTGGAATTGGTTTCTCCCACTTTCTAGAATATGTATGAGTAAAATGAACAAAACGGAAAATAAAATACAGGTAGGAACACTACATACGCTGGTTTATTTGCAAGCTAGAATGTATGATAAAGGGATATACTGTACAAAAAAGGGAAGATCAAAGTAAAGAAGTCGATTATAGTTTTAAATTAAGGTTATCCTTATAGAAATGCTTAATGTTCGATGATGAATATTCCACCGGATGATCATTAATAGCACGCTTCTTGTGTAACTGACATGGAGTAACAGCGTATTATTAACCACG
>NC_051415.1:28490562-28490904 GCF_015228065.2 Penaeus monodon
CTATTAATATTCTTCCCAATCACATCGCCACTTCTCCCTGGGGCCAATTTTGCTAAGAATCTGTCCTTTGAATGAAAATAATTCCTTAGCCTTCACTCGACCGAGTTCCTCTCAGCCGCCGCTTTCAGTCATCCTTGAGAATTCCAAAATGTCCATTTGCATATACATTCCCCCGCGTTAACAGTATTCTTGGCATGTTGATGAGCCTCGCCTCTGCAGTATTTCAGTAATTGCACATCACTTCTTATATGATGAATAATCGTTGTGGGGATATTTTTTCCTTTTTTTGCATTTAGGGCTTGTTATCTTATTCATTATATATGTACACACACGCGCAGACAG
>NC_051415.1:28496401-28496585 GCF_015228065.2 Penaeus monodon
GGAAACCTACTACTCTTCACATTCAAAGCACTATGTTAAATTTAACAAAACATGTGTACGTCTAGGGAAAAATACGGAATGACAGTCACGTATAATACAAAACTAAAAAATCGTAACTGTAATAATTTCCGAGCGGATTCGTGATAGAAGTGCATTTCTTTGTTAGAGGTTCGAATAATATACG
>NC_051415.1:28496871-28497368 GCF_015228065.2 Penaeus monodon
AAATCTTATTACTAGTTTGTCAACAATTATTGTCAAATAATTTAAGGTAATTTATGCTATACGTTTTGCTATGTTGTGTGAATGCAACCCTCTATAAAATCTCTAATGCTAAATGTCAATACAATTGTATAAATGATGCACTAAATACTGACAGGACAAACAAAACTAGATATTCGCAGTTTTCTTAACATTTCAAGTCGTCTCTCCCTCACAAAAGCCATTTAAATGGTAAGATAATTAAGACTAAGAACTGATTTATGAATGGGTATGGTAGAATTAATTGAACAACATGATGTATATAGTTGGCATTTATTTCAGTGATATGTTCCTCGTGTACGGACCGACTTTTTTATTTAAATAACATATGTAGGTGTATGATGAAATCAAGCAGCAGCAATAACAATAGGCTTAAAAAAGATTGTGCTGTTCATCACCGGATGCAAATTAATATAACGCAGTCAGATCATTATTCTTATGAGTCTCCCACTACCACAGTA
>NC_051415.1:28497429-28497942 GCF_015228065.2 Penaeus monodon
TTTTTGTTACTATACAATATTTCATATGATATATAACATTGAAAGTAAAAAGGACACAAAAAGCACAACAACATAAGCAATAAATACCATTATAAAACTAAAACAGACAAAAAACCATTCCCTCGGACGCCCGCCTCTTACCCTCAAGCCCCCAACCCCCTCCCCCTCTAACCCACTTCCTCCTCCCCACAATCACACACCCCTCACCACTCCCCTCACACCCCACCTGACTTCCCCTCAGCTTTTTCCCCCCCAACACCTTTTCCTCTTCTCTGCCCGCCACCCTACGCTGCTTATAGTCCCGATCCCTGTGAATACTTTCAGATTCAAGGCGACTCTCCGAGCTCTGCAGAGGAATTGCATTGGCAAACGCAAGACACGTCCCTCATGCACAGAGTGACGAAGCGGGGAATTTATGCGTGTGTAGGATAAATATGTTTGAGCGTGGTATATATGAATTATGTGACACGTGACACGAACATCCACGCGCAAGGGGGACCACATACACATTCA
>NC_051415.1:28498268-28498670 GCF_015228065.2 Penaeus monodon
GTGGTGTGTAGTCTCACATTATATCTGATAATCTTTATATTTACATATTACATTTTAATAGATCTTTCATATGCAAAAGATATTAGGTAAACTTTACCATCAAGTTTGCCAGGGAAGGAAAAATATGATAGCAGAGAACTGAATTTGCATGAGTTCTCCCCCTCCCACGCCTGGGTGTTAAAGAAAACGAGCCGTCGTACTGTCCTCTGTTGCGATGGAAACCAAAAAACAAGGTAATAGGATCGCTCAAGAGGAAATATTTTTGGCAGTTTTCGGGGAAAAAAAATACACTGATAAAGTGGTGTGCTTTATGCTATATATATTATGGTGATGATAATGCGTTGTCTTCACATAATATAGTGTGATCGTGTGGGGCTTAAAAGAGAGTGATTTTGTTTGTTT
>NC_051415.1:28502927-28503097 GCF_015228065.2 Penaeus monodon
TTAACCTCTATTATACTGGCATTCAGGTAAAGGCATTTGGCCAGGAGATCATTCTGTTGGCGGTGAATGCATCAGCACATTGCTGACAACATTGGATATTCGTTCTGAAAATATGTGACAGAAGGCCCACAGCTGGACGCAACGCTCGCTCCCGCAGGACACATACCCAC
>NC_051415.1:28503389-28503937 GCF_015228065.2 Penaeus monodon
TATATCTTACCCGTTCCAGTTCCGCCTTTTTACAACCTTAGCCTTGTCTGATAAAAGAGATAGAATAAACTTATGGGAAAAATGTCTGTTGAGGAAAGTCTCTTCATATTTTTTAAAAATCTTTGCGAGCTAATGTCAATGACTCACATGAAGTAAACAGCGGTTATTCAACAGAAAAAATTGTCATTAAATTTCCTGGAACAGATTTTCGCAGTGAAAAAAGAAATCAGAGTTTATTTTTCGATAAGGATTGCAAAGACAGTTATTTCAGTAGATTTGTAAGCAATCTAAATAAATGTTTTAACAGAACATAGCATCGTGTGGTATATGTGTCCTGCATATATAGAGAATGTGTAGTGGACACGCTGAGGAATAAAATAAAATGCTATGACAATCATATCTTTGCAATAATCTCCCTGACAGACACACACGAACAGGCAAAAGAGACACAGAGCGATCCAACTTGGCCGAAAATGAGAGAAAGTGGAGCACAGTAGCAAGAAAATCCATCCTGTTTTTCCTTTGTTAACAAAGTGTTGTATCGTCGC
>NC_051415.1:28511307-28511545 GCF_015228065.2 Penaeus monodon
CCTCCCCTCCTATTCTCAACTTCTCTTCCCTTCACTCGATATTTTGAAGAAAGATGTTTGTTTCGATAGAAATTTTAATGTATTGTTATCATTTAACAGATCTGAAGCAGAGAATGTGATCAGGAGGAGGAGGAGGATTAGCCGTATTGTCCAGGAATGGTTTCGTAAATACATCAAACTGATACCACAGCCACACAGATCTCCGGATCTCAACCAACTGAAAGCATGTGGACGGCTG
>NC_051415.1:28511753-28511884 GCF_015228065.2 Penaeus monodon
TAGAACATTATAAATTGCCTGCGAATTTATAGCCCCTTACTTCGTGATTTATCAGGGGTGCCAACAATTTCCTAGCTTTAAGGGCTATATTTCAAAAAGTATCTTTGCTTGTGTCAGAATGATTAGCACGA
>NC_051415.1:28512974-28513090 GCF_015228065.2 Penaeus monodon
CAATTGGGGCCCAAAAGAGAGAAAAATGGAAACACAGAGCAAAAAAATCCCCCGGGCCCAACAAAGGGAGTACGTCGCAGAGAAGTGGGAGAAAGTTATAACGAGATGCTAGACCC
>NC_051415.1:28517883-28518058 GCF_015228065.2 Penaeus monodon
GTATTTTACGAAAAAGACGTACAGTAACATTGGAAATTGGTATAAAAAAGAAGATGCAAATTGAAATTAAGAAGATAGTGCTGTAAACTTGAGCCTGTCTCTCCCTCTCTCACATTACGTAACCAATCAGGAAGAGTTTCAGGCTTAACTTTCTCATTGCTTCAATATTTAGCGA
>NC_051415.1:28518263-28518681 GCF_015228065.2 Penaeus monodon
CGTATACTACATATGTACACGCATACGGCATAGATATTTTGGAGGTGAAATGGAACTTCATACAGACATTTTTTCATCATAATACTCGCATTGCTATTGCAATTCCAATACTGCCATCACACCATCAGTAATAGCGTCATATTATGAAGCTTCTGTTTGCTTTATATTGCATGCAGTGCAACTTCTGTTTGT
Source organism: Penaeus monodon (assembly GCF_015228065.2). NCBI lineage: Eukaryota > Metazoa > Arthropoda > Malacostraca > Decapoda > Penaeidae > Penaeus > Penaeus monodon. The sequence continues at coordinate 28,518,456 of NC_051415.1, forward strand.
TGTATTGCATCATATACTGCAACGAGCGATGTTACCTTTGTCATTCCTACACATTCAGAATAAAACTTCTAACGTGGGTAAGATGGTAACTTAACCGTTTGTTTTAGATTCGTTAAATGGACGAATGAAGCCCCGCTCAGCAGCTGGCAGAGAGGTTTTGCATCACACATATAGAAATTCTTATATCTATATGGAGTGCCTTGGCTTCTGATATTTTTTTTATATT
>NC_051415.1:28518740-28518906 GCF_015228065.2 Penaeus monodon
TTCATCTCATCCTTACTGCGAGACAAGGGAAGAGAAAGACGAATACGTAATTTAAGAGGAATGCCAAGAAATCTAAAACCGTCATTATCTTCATCAAATGAGAATTAATTAGCTTCTTCTAACTCGACTTACCTTGACTTACTGTGTAACTTGGTGTTTTTCTGAT
>NC_051415.1:28519460-28520247 GCF_015228065.2 Penaeus monodon
CGCAAATAAACACGTATATGCAGGTACGTATAAATTATAAATCAACAAGACTCTCAGACACCTAATGAAACATACAAACACTCCATGAAATTAAGAAAGCACATAAAGTTAAAAGACATAACACAGCCAAGGTGTGCACAGGTAAGTCAAGCAGGTAAGTCGAGTTAGAAGAAGCTAATTAATTCTCATTTGATGAAGATAATGACGGTTTTAGATTTCTTGGCATTCCTCTTAAATTATGTATTCGTCTTTCTCTTCCCTTGTCTCGCAGTAAGGATGAGATGAATAGTGAGAAGGAGTGACAGTGGAAAAGGGAAGAAGGAAGGATATGGGGGACAAAGAGAGAAAAAAAAAAAAAATCAGAAACCAAGGCACTCCATATAGATATAAGAATTTCTATATGTGTGATGCAAAACCTCTCTGCCAGCTATTGAGTGGGGCTTCATTCGTCCATTTAACGAATCTAGAACAAACGGTTAAATTACTATCTTACCCACGTTAGAAGTTTTATTCTGAATGTGTAGGAATGACATAGGTAACATCGCTCGTTGCAGTATATGATGCAATACAACAAACAGAAGTTGCACTGCATGCAATATAAAACAAACAGAAGCTTCATAATATGACGCTATTACTGATGGTGTGATGGCAGTATTGGAATTGCAATAGCAATGCGAGTATTATGATGAAAATATGTCTGCATGAACTTCCATTTCACTTCCAAAATATCTATGCCGTATGCGTGTACATATATAGTATACGATATAATAATCTATAACCCCCATAA
>NC_051415.1:28520342-28520563 GCF_015228065.2 Penaeus monodon
ATTCACTCGTTTCCTTCTTCTTCGCTAAATATTGAAGCAATGAGAAAGTTAAGCCTGAAACTCTTCCTGATTGGTTACATAATGTGAGAGAGGGAGAGACAGGCTCAAGTTTACAGCACTATCTTCTTAATTTCAATTTGCATCTTCTTTTTTATACCAATTTCCAATGTTACTGTACGTCTCTTTTTCGTAAAATACGGTTTTTTTTGTCCCTATTTCCT
>NC_051415.1:28521622-28521796 GCF_015228065.2 Penaeus monodon
CACGGAATAGTTTGCAACGACTCTCTATACGGAGAAAGTAGAAGTATCAGAGCACTATTGGACGTACTCTGTAATTCACCAGTATATTACATAAGTGGTTCGCGGGTACCTGGCGGTCGGGGGGGGTTGGGGGGGTTTCGGGGTGGGGGTGGGTGGTACCTACTAAAGGGGGGG
>NC_051415.1:28522988-28523143 GCF_015228065.2 Penaeus monodon
TTTAGCACTGAGGTTTGGTGAAAGGATGATGTGGTGTGGTTGAATGAATTCGGAGTGAATGTGGAAATGGTGAAAAATGAATGTGAAAAAGGGAAGGATGGATGCTTGTTGGTAAGAAAGTGATAAGGATCATTGGTTAGTGGCTATTACAAGGG
>NC_051415.1:28524309-28524661 GCF_015228065.2 Penaeus monodon
CTTTCATCTCTCTATCCTTTCCAACACTAATGCAAGAGCAACATGCTAACCAAATATTTATAGATCCTTTCCCTCACAAAATTAAAAAAAGTGAAGCAGGAGAAGGAAAGGCAAAAGTCGGAAAATGCACATCGTTAAATTTCTCTTTCTCATATTGGATCTTCTCGATTTCTGCTCTCACTCTTCTCTGGTGTTCGAGTTTTATTTTGTTCCGTATTTTCTTTTCCTCTGCTTTTTTCTTTTGTCATTCCCAGGTTTATTAATTATTCAGAGGTACTTCCGTTTCTTGAAAATATGTTAATCAGCTTTTACGTGGAACAACAGAGAAAATTATAGGACTTACTTTATAGGT
>NC_051415.1:28525651-28526368 GCF_015228065.2 Penaeus monodon
TCCATGAATTAAGAAAGCACATAAAGTTAAAAGACATAACACAGCAAGGTGTGCACAGGTTAAGTCATAGCAGGTAAGTCGAGTTAGAAGAGGCTAATTAATTCTCATTTGATGAAGATACATGACGGTTTTAGATTTCTTGGCATTCCTCTTAAATTATGTATTCTCTTCTCTTCCCTTGTCTCGCAGTAGGCTGAGATGAATAGTGAGAAGGAGTGACAGTGAAAAGGAAGAAGGCAGGATAATGGGGACAAACGAGAGAAAAAAAAATCAAAAATAGAAACCCAAGGCACTCCAACCATAGATATAGAATTTATAGTGTGATTGCACAACCTCTCTGCCAGCTTGAGTGGGGCTTCATTCGCATTCTTGCCTTTAACCGCCCAACAATCGACGCCCCCAAACGGTCAATACTATCTTAACCACGTTTAGAAGTTTTATTCTGAATGTGTAGGAATGGACATAGGTTACATCGATCGTTGCAGTATATGATGCAATCACAACAAACAGAAGTTGCACGCATGCAATATAAAAAAACAGAAGCTCATATATGACGCTATTACTGATGGTGTGATGGCAGTATGGGAATTGCAATAGTAATGCGAGTATTATGATGAAAATATGTCTGCTGAACTTCCATTTCACTTCAAAATATCTATGCCGTATGCGATTCGTAATATTATAGTCATACGATATAATAATCTATAACCCCAATAA
>NC_051415.1:28526479-28526717 GCF_015228065.2 Penaeus monodon
CCTATCATTCACTCGTTTCCTTCTTCTTCGCTAAAAGATGAAGCAATGAGAAAGTTAATCTGAAACTGCTTCCTGATTGGGTTTACATAATGTGAGAGAGGGAGAGACAGGATCAAGGGGGTTTTAAAAAAAACCAGCACTATCGTTCTTAATTTCAATTTCATCTTCTTTTTATACCAATTCCAATGTTACTGTACGTCTCTTTTTCGTAAAATACGTTTTTTTGGTCCTATTTCCC
>NC_051415.1:28529196-28529773 GCF_015228065.2 Penaeus monodon
TCTGCGACGATACAATCAACTTTGTTAACAAAGGAAAAACAGGATGGATTTTCTTGCTACTGTGCTCCACTTTCTCTCATTTTCGGCCAAGTTGGATCGCTCTGTGTCTCTTTTGCCTGTTCGTGTGTGTCTGTCAGGGAGATTATTGCAAAGATATGATTGTCATAGCATTTTATTTTATTCCTCAGCGTGTCCACTACACATTCTCTATATATGCAGGACACATATACCACACGATGCTATGTTCTGTTAAAACATTTATTTAGATTGCTTACAAATCTACTGAAATAACTGTCTTTGCAATCCTTATCGAAAAATAAACTCTGATTTCTTTTTTCACTGCGGAAATCTGTTCCAGGGAAATTAATGACAATTTTTCTGTGAAATAACCGCGGTCACTTCATGTGAGTCATTGACATTAGGCTCGCAAAGATTTTTAAAAATATGAAGGGGGACCTGCCTCAACACAATTTTCCCATAAGTATTTATCTCTTTATCAGACAAGGCTATGGTTGTTAAAAAAGGCGGACTGAACGGGTAAGATATACCTTTCTCTTCGTCATTATCTATTTCCGTT
>NC_051415.1:28529943-28530128 GCF_015228065.2 Penaeus monodon
ATTTCCTCATTTCGATATATGTCTGCCGCCCATGTGTATGTGTCTGCGGGAGCGAGCGTTGCGTCCAGCTGTGCCTTCTGTCACATATTTTCAGAACGAATACCAATATTGTCAGCCAACTGCGCTGATGCATTCACCGCCAACAGAAATGATCTCCTGGCCAAATGCCTTTACACTGAATGCCA
>NC_051415.1:28534117-28534191 GCF_015228065.2 Penaeus monodon
AACTTATAACCAGTTGCCAAATCCTGTGTTGGTTTTGTTGTGGTGCACCTTGTGACATGCACGAACGATATAAA
>NC_051415.1:28534376-28534650 GCF_015228065.2 Penaeus monodon
TAAATCTCATATACTACAGATGCAAAACAAACAAAATACACTCTCTTTTAGCCCCACACGATACACTATATTATGTGAAGACAACGCCATTATCATCCCATAATATATATAGCATAAAGAAAACCACTTTATCAATGTATTTTTCCCCCGAAACTGCCAAAAATATTTCCTCTTGAGCTGATCCTCTTTACCTTGTTTTTTGTTCCATCGCCAACAGAGGAAAGTACGCGGCTCGTTTTCTTTAACACCCAGGCGTGGAGGGGGAGACTCATGC
>NC_051415.1:28535204-28535543 GCF_015228065.2 Penaeus monodon
CCGTCGGCGTCAGCTCTGCATAGGACGTCTTGCGTTGCCAATGCACTTCCTCTGCAGAGCTCGGAAGAGTCGCCTTGAATCTGAAGTATTCACAGGGATCGGGACTAGAAGCAGCGTAGGGTGCGGCAAAGAAGGAGGGAAAAGGTGTTGGGGGCTGAGGGGAAGAGGTGGGGTGTGAGGGGAGTGGTGAGGGGGGTGTGAGGTGGGAGGAGGAAGTGGGGTTAGAGGGGGAGGGGGGGCTGAGGGTAAGAGGCGGGGCGTCGAGGGAATGGTGTTTTGTCTGTTTAGTTTTATATGGTTTTATTGCTTATTTGTTGTAGCTTTTTGTGTCCTTTTTAC
>NC_051415.1:28535681-28536141 GCF_015228065.2 Penaeus monodon
TCTGACTGCGTTATATTTAATTTGCATCCGGTGATGGAACAGCACATACTTTTTTAAGCCATATTGTTATTGCTGCTGGCATTGATTTCATCATACACCTACATATGTTATTTAAATAAAAAGTCCGTACACGTGGAACCATTATCACTGAAATAAATGCAAATATGTACATCATGTTGTTCAATTAATTCTACACATACCCATTCATAAATCAAGTTCTTAGTCTTAATTATCTTACACATTTAAAATGGCTTTTGTGAAGGAGAGACGACTTGAAATGTAAGAAACTGCGAATAATCTAGTTTTGTCTGTACAAGTATTAGTGCAATACATTTAATACAATATGTATTGACATTGCATTAGAGGATTTATAGAGGGGTTCACAAAACATATCAAAACGTATAGCAGAAATTACCTTAAATTATTGACAATAATTGTTGACAAACTAGTAATACGATTT
>NC_051415.1:28536332-28536495 GCF_015228065.2 Penaeus monodon
GGGTGAGGTGAACGATGTCTTTTATAATTAACAAAATGCTTGAATGTGATAGAGTGTGGTTTTTCCAGGTACGATTTTTAGTTTTTGTATTATACGTGATTCATAGTATCCTGACTTAATGTTTTGTTAATTACATAGCTTTAATGGAGAGTAGTAGTTTAGC
>NC_051415.1:28539254-28539446 GCF_015228065.2 Penaeus monodon
CTTTTCATCTTTCCTATGCCTTTCCAGCACTAATGCAAGAGACATGCTAACTAATATTTATAGATCCTTTCCCTCACAAAATTAAAAGAGTGAAGAGGACAAGAAAGGCAAAGTCGGAAAATGCACATCGTAAATTTCTCTTCTCATTCTGATCTTCTCGATTTCTGCTCTCACTCTTCTCTGGTGTTCGAG
>NC_051415.1:28539491-28539601 GCF_015228065.2 Penaeus monodon
GTCATTCCCAGGTTTATTAATTATTCAAGTTACTTCCGTTTCTTGAAATATGTTAATCAGCTATCAAGAGAAACAACAGAGAAAATTATAGGCTAACTTTATGTATAAAT
>NC_051415.1:28539840-28540115 GCF_015228065.2 Penaeus monodon
CGCAAATAAACACGTATATGCAGGTACGTATAAATTATAAATCAACAAGACTCTCAGACACCTAATGAAACATACAAACACTCCATGAAATTAAGAAAGCACATCAAGTTAAAAAGACATAACACACCCAAAGGGTGTACACAGGTAAGTCAAGCAGGTAAGTCGAGTTAGAAAAAGCTAATTAATTCTCATTTGATGAAGATAATGACGGTTTTAGATTTCTTGGCATTCCTCTTAAATTACGTATTCGTCTTTCTCTTCCCTTGTCTCGCAGT
>NC_051415.1:28540168-28540589 GCF_015228065.2 Penaeus monodon
GATATGGGGGACAGAGAAAAAATATAAAAAAAATATCAGAACCCAAAGGGCACCCCCATATAGATATAAGAATTTCTATATGTGTGATGCAAAACCTCTCTGCCAGCTGCTGAGGGGGCTTCATTCGTCCATTTAACGAATCTAAAACAAACGGTTAAGTCCCCATCTTACCCACGTTAGAAGTTTTATTCTGAATGTGTAGGAATGACATAGGTAACATCGCTCGTTGCAGTATATGATGCAATACAACAAACAGAAGTTGCACTGCCTGATGGTGTGATGGCAGTATTGGAATTGCAATAGCAATGCGAGTATTATGATGAAAAAATGTCTGTATGAAGTTCCATTTCACCTCCAAAATATCTATGCCGTATGCGTGTACATATGTAGTATACGATATAATAATCTATAACCCCCATAA
>NC_051415.1:28540711-28540906 GCF_015228065.2 Penaeus monodon
ATTCACTCGTTTCCTTCTTCTTCGCTAAATATTGAAGCAATGAGAAAGTTAAGCCTGAAACTCTTCCGGATTGGTTACGTAATGTGAGAGAGGGAGAGACAGGCTAAATTTTTACAGCACTATCTTTAATTTAAATTTTGCTCTTTTTTTTATACCAATTTCCAATGTTACTGTACGTCTTTTTCGTAAAATACG
>NC_051415.1:28545453-28546017 GCF_015228065.2 Penaeus monodon
GCCATCTCGTTATAACTATCTCCCACTTCTCTGCGACGATACAATCACTTTGGTTAACAAAAGGAAAACAGGAGGGATTTCTTGCTACTGTGCTCCCCTTTTCTCCCATTTCGGCCAAGTTTGGGTCGCTCTTGTTCTTTTGCCTGTTTGGTGGTCTGTCAGGGAGATTATTGCAAAGATATGATTGTCATAGCATTTTATTTTATTCCTCAGCGTGTCCACTACACATTCTATATATATGCAGGACACATATACCACACGATGCTATGTTCTGTTAAAACATTTATTTAGATTACTTACAAATCTACTGAAATAACTGTCTTTGCAATCCTTATCGAAAAATAAACTTTGATTTCTTTTTTCACTGCGAAAATCTGTTCCAGGAAATTTAATGACAATTTTTTCTGTTGAATAACCGTTGTTTACTTCACGTGAGTCATTGACATTAGCTCGCAAAGATTTAAAAAAAAATATGAAGAGACTTGCCTCAACACAATTTTCCCATAAGATATTCTATCTCGTTTATCAGACAAGGCTAAGGTTGTAAAAAAGGCGGACTGAACG
>NC_051415.1:28546411-28546559 GCF_015228065.2 Penaeus monodon
TGTGCCTTCTGTCACATATTTTCAGAACGAATACCAATATTGTCAGCCAACTGCGCTGATGCATTCACCGCCAACAGAAATGATCTCCTGGCCAAATGCCTTTACACTGAATGCCAGTATATAGAGGTTATATACAGCAATGTTTTCA
>NC_051415.1:28550854-28551214 GCF_015228065.2 Penaeus monodon
TAAAAACTCATATAATACAGATGCAAAACAAACAAAATACACTCTCTTTTAGCCCCACACGATACACTATATTATGTGAAGACAACGCCATTATCATCCCATAATATATATAGCATAAAGAAAACCACTTTATCAATGTATTTTCCCCGAAAAACTGCCAAAAATATTTCCTCTTGACTGATCCTCTTTACCTTGTTTTTGTTCCATCGCCAACAGAGGAAAGTACGCGGCTCGTTTTCTTTAACACCCAGGCGGGGAGGGGGAGACTCATGCAAATTCAGTTCTCTGCTATCATATGTTTTCCTTCCCTGGCACATGCGAAGAGACGTCGCCAAGCAAACTTGATGGTAAAGTTACTTA
>NC_051415.1:28551622-28552053 GCF_015228065.2 Penaeus monodon
TGAATGTGTATGTTCCCCTTGCGCGTGGATGTGCGGTGTCAAAGGGGTCCACATATTCATATAGACACGCTCAAAACATATTTATCTACACACGGCATAAATCCCCTCGGCGTCAGCTCTGCATAGGACGTCTTGCGTTGCAATGCACTTCCTCTGCAAGAGCTCGAAGAGTCGCCTTGAATCTGAAGTATCACAGGGATCGGGACTAGGAAGCGGCGTGGGTGCGGCAAAGAAGGAGGGAAAAGGTGTTGGGGGCTGAGGGGAAGAGGTGGGGTGTGAGGGGAGTGGTGAGGGGTGTGTGAGGTGGGAGGAGGAAGTGGGGTTAGAGGGGGAGGGGGCTGAGGGTAAGAGGCGGGGCGTCGAGGGAATGGTGTTTTGTCTGTTTAGTTTTATATGGTTTTATTGCTTATTTGTTGTTGTTTTCTGTGTCC
>NC_051415.1:28552198-28552700 GCF_015228065.2 Penaeus monodon
TCTGACTGCGTTATATTCAATTTGCATCCGGTGATGGAACAGCACATACTTTTTTTTTAAACATATTGTTATTGCTGCTGGCATTGATTTCATCATACACCTACATATGTTATTTAAATAAAAAGTCCGTACACGTGGAACCATTATCACTGAAATAAATGCAAATATGTACATCATATTGTTCAATTAATTCTACACATACCCATTCATAAATCAAGTTCTTAGTGTTAATTATTTTACACATTTAAAATGGCTTTTGTGAAGGAGAGACGACTTTAAATGTAAGAAACTGCGAATAACCTAGTTTTGTATGTACAAGTATTAGTGCAATACATTTAATACAATATGTATTGGCATTGCATTAGAGGATTTACAGAGGGGTTCACAAAATATATCAAAACGTATAGCAGAAATTACCTTAAATTATTGACAATAATTGTTGACAAACTAGTAATACGATTTCTGCACCACCTTTAAGAAAAGAGAAAAAAATAAATGAAAT
>NC_051415.1:28552800-28552998 GCF_015228065.2 Penaeus monodon
GGGGGGGGGGGAAAACGAGATTTCGTAAAATTATTCGAAAAAACCCCGACAAAGAAATGCACTTCTATCACGAATCCCCTCGGAAAGTATTACAGTTACGATTTTTAGTTTTGTATTATACGTGACTGTCATTCCATATTTCCCTAGACGTACACATGTTTTGTTAAATTTAACAAAGTGCTTTGAATGTGAAGAGTA
>NC_051415.1:28557001-28557290 GCF_015228065.2 Penaeus monodon
CCCCACAACGATTATTAATCATAAAAGGGAAGTGATGCGCAATTACTGAATACTGCAGAGGCGAGAGCTCATCAACATGCAAGAATACTGTTAACGCCGAATGTATATGCAAATGACATTTGGAATTCTCAAGGATGACTTAAAGCGGCGGCTGAGAGGAACTCGGTCGAGGAGTAGGAATTATATCATTCAAAGGACAGATTACTTAGCAAAAATTGGCCCCCAAGGAAGAAAGGGCGAGGTGATGGGGAAGAAATATTAATAGGTAACGTTAGGAGTTTAGGCTTAT
>NC_051415.1:28561870-28562142 GCF_015228065.2 Penaeus monodon
TCGTCCCTTATCCCAAAAGAGAGGGTTCTTAAGAACGCTGAGAGGAAGACACAGAACCACAAAGACGTTATGTAAAAGTCTAATATTTCTGCTCCACACGTAGCGGCCTCTCTTGAGACACGGTTCCATTAGGTCAAATTTACAGTATTAGTTTCATACTTTTTCTTAAAAGTGAGTGCTTGGGCTTCTAGAGAAAAATATAATAACTTGACTTTTTTCTGGTAAAATAATTACGACATGATGAGAATATTTTAGTTCTTAACAGCCATATT
>NC_051415.1:28562205-28562330 GCF_015228065.2 Penaeus monodon
AAGTTGGAATAGTTATGGCCATATGATGATTCTAATTAGAATAATGACGCCTGTAGATGATAATTTTAATATCATCTTCAATAACTATTGTACCATTGATAGAGGTAGTAATAGTAGTAACAGCG
>NC_051415.1:28563693-28564103 GCF_015228065.2 Penaeus monodon
GAAATACTTTTAACTGGTAACGTGTTGAATTTCTCTTTTTCAACAAATTGAATCCACATTTTACCCGCATTCTCTCTTGCATTGTCAACGAACTGTTTTTATTTGTGAGACATTCAAAGTGAAATCCAATGTAAATCAGAGAAATCATGACTTTTTTCATCTAATCTTTCTTTTTAATGCAAGCACCCGTGCGACAACAAACAAATCTTGATTGCGAAAAAATATTCACGAAAATACTGGAATTAAATTATGGAATTATCCTTCATTTATTTGCAGTTTTAGATTGTTTTAAGTCAGTCATTCTGCCTGTGCTGAGTTTTATTGTCTATTAATTTTCCCTTCCTTCATTTTGTATATCTAGATTAGTTTAGTTTTACCACTTCAGCTAAATGCACAAGCGTGGACAAGTT
>NC_051415.1:28564148-28564716 GCF_015228065.2 Penaeus monodon
TAAATTAGAAAGTATTCAATTCAAACATAATAAACAACCATTTTGTTCTTATGCCTACCTATACCCGTGGCATTATATCGGGGTAAGGATAACTGGGATACTGGGCAGGGTAAGTTAAATGTGGGTTGTTCTTCCGTAGAGTTATGATGCCCCTACTCCCATCCAAAGATCGATTAAAAATGTTTAAAAAATGTTGTTAAAATGATTTTGATTTTTTTCTTTTACATATTTTTATTGCATAATATTGCTTTATTTAGATCTAAAAGCATTTTTCTTTTTTTTTCATTAAAGCAACCGTGGTGTTGACAATTAATTTAAACAGCAGTTGAAACAGGATATCAAAGTGTGATGTCCTGGATTTTTGGAAAGTTAGTGATTATGCTGAATATGAAGAAGAAATGTGCACATTATATTTATATTATAGTATCAATATTCATGCAAAACGGAATATATGTTTACACACTCTTAATAAATAAAAATCTGACTATACATACGGGACGTTTCAGTCATTAAATGCCAACATGTGTATTGATTTTAAGAACATTTTATTTTGTGATTGTACTGCAAA
>NC_051415.1:28565168-28566173 GCF_015228065.2 Penaeus monodon
CTGGAATTATTTTGTTATACACGAAATAGCTATATAGTGAGAAAGAACATGAATCTAAAAGACGGTCCCTTACACCCTATTCAACATTTCTTATAGAGTTGTCTAACATAATTCATGAGACATAAAACTGCCTCATATGTTTAAGATATTATATCCTTCTCGTCATAGTCTGGTTGGAGTAAATATATCATCTCTTTCCCGACAGGAGAGTATATTACTTTACACCCCAATATGCAATAAACACGAAGACGGGGATAAAATATTAAGATAAAGAAAGAGAATATGGTAAGGAAGGTGAGAAAGCTAGGGGAAATAAAGTATGATAATGTGTTTATGAGAGGATACGGGTAACAGTGTGGGGTAGTGTGTGCATGTGTAAGTGTGGATGGGAGGATGTGGGTAGATGGGAGAGTGTGATAGGTATATGTGTGTGTGTGTGGATTGATACTTCTGTGTGGGTATGGATGGGTGTGTGTGGGTAGATGTGTAGGTGGATTGCTATGGGTAGATAGGCGGGCGTGGTAAGTACGTGTGTGTGTGTGTGTTGGTAAGATGGATGTGTTTGCTGGCGTATGTTATCAATTGTAAGTTTGAATCCTCAATTTAATACACTTGTATAAACCAGCAGCATTTTCATCCTTAGCAGTTAAATGACCGATTAATTACATAGTAAAGACAAACAGTACGTTTCAAGCGAATACCAGAAATATTTTCTTTTCTTCTCCAATTTATTCATTAAAACAATACTTTTTATATTCTGTAAAGAAAATAAAATTTTAAAATAACCAAACTTCATTACCGTGAAACAGAATATCGCAAACCAGGCAGAAAAACTCCTTCCCTGGTAGAATGAACAATCCACGTAGTTATCTAGGATTTTGGGTACGAAAGTGGCGATATCGATAGAGGTTGCGGGGACTCTACCGCCACTTTGTGTTCTTATTATCATTACATTTAAAAGATAGAGAGCAAGAACATATTGATGATGTGTATAACGGTGAAAAA
>NC_051415.1:28566284-28566700 GCF_015228065.2 Penaeus monodon
GGGTGAATAATTTAAAATATTTTTTTTTTTATATTTTTTAAATATTTTTTAATGTGGGGGTTTTCTATTTAAAAAAGGGGGGGTTTAAATATTTTTTTTTTTGTTAAAGATTATTTTTTTTGGGTATTTACAATTTAAAAATTTGAATTAATTTAATACATTGTAAAAAGAATTTTATTTTAGATTAAATAATTTAAAAATTACTTATAAAACAAACATACTTTCAAAAAATCCCAAAATTTTTATTTTTTTCCCCCATTATTATAAGCTATATTTTTTTATATTTTAAAGAAAATAAAATTTTAAAAAAACCCAATTTTTAAACCTAAAAAATTAAAAAAGAAAAATTTTGGGGGTGAAAATATATTATAAAATTTTTGGGGGACAAAAAACAAACAAAACACCAACCCCCCCCC
>NC_051415.1:28566728-28566797 GCF_015228065.2 Penaeus monodon
CTATTAATAGTTATAATTAAAAATACTTTATTATTTATCTTTATTTTTGTGTGTATTTTATGGGGTGTG
>NC_051415.1:28567799-28568390 GCF_015228065.2 Penaeus monodon
TTCACTGAGGCAAAGATGCACTTTAAGGGAAAGGGAAGCAATTTTAGAGAGAGATAACGTTTTAAACCAATTATCATAAATAACCGTTAACAATCAATTAACCCCCCCCCCCTTCCAATTCTGTCAACCTACCATCCTATCACCTGACCCAAAATTCAAAGCCCTCTTTATTCGATCAAAAAACATATTAAGAAAGTTTGAAAAAGGGATTTAATAAATTTGTATTTTTTCCCCCTAAGAGGAATTCATTAAATTTTAAACTTTTTTTTCTTTTATGCTTGTGATGTGTTTCATTTCGAAGAGTTTACTTAATTTGCCTTATTTTACTTTTTTTACGGCTGGTGGCGCCCGTCTATCGCTTGTTCTCTAACTCAACTTCTCTTATAAGAATATGGTTTTTATATTTATTAATAAAATGCAAAAAAGACAGTAATCAAACCATCAAATAAGGCCCTTTAAATTTTTGGTTTTTTTGCCTTAAAACAAATGATGAAAAATCGACACGCCATAATCGCCTAATCGTATACCGTTCCGTTGCTATAGTTGCAAAAAAAAAATGGTATGTTTGCTGAAAAACAAAGCAAGAACGGT
>NC_051415.1:28568429-28568602 GCF_015228065.2 Penaeus monodon
TCCCTTGCATACGGTGTATAGTGTTGCCTTTTAATTTTTCATTGCGCCAAAAACACCAAAAATTTTATAACAATTTCCCCCCTCCCCATTACATTCCAATCTTTTCTTTTGTTTTAGTCATATTTCCTAGATTCCACTATACGCTAAAAAAAAAAAGGTAAGGTAGTAGGGGG
>NC_051415.1:28568795-28569159 GCF_015228065.2 Penaeus monodon
GAACATAATCCACTAGGGAAACAGTAAACTACCTCATCTAAGTTTAGAATTTACTCCGATGAACTCTCTTTACTAATAGCACTTTTTCGTTAATAAGCCTCTTCTCTCAATAGGAATTAAATATCTTAATGGCATGCGCTAGACAGCTGTTTCGTTACTCGCTCATTTTTATATTTACCAATAATCCCTTTGGTATAATATTGATACAACTCGATACAACCCTTGTAATAAATTACATTTTGGAGGGGGGCAGCTCCAACTCACCCAAATGAAAAATTTTGATAAAGAGTTAGGGTAACACTACAAAACTTTTTAGAAGTAAATGTTTTGAAAGTAGGACTTTATTACCAGTATGATACAACGG
>NC_051415.1:28569212-28569773 GCF_015228065.2 Penaeus monodon
GTCTTTCGTTTTAGTTCGTGCAACTTTGAGCAAAACTACAGTATATTCTGGAATGCATTTGCTCCGAAAGAAAAACTTATTTACAAATGAATAAAACTTCCACCCAACACAAAATGTGCGTAAGGATTTTCATAACAAAATTCTATGCTTATAACTAATTGTATAGAAAAGAGAGAAAATTGACGCGGAGGAGATATTGATGTAGTGAAAAAAAATATTCATATATATTCCTTCTTTCCATAATTCTCGTACTTAATCCATAATCCTGTTATAAAAGAACACAAAAGAGATGATACTGTGCAAAATAATTAAGCCTGATATTCCAGACTGCCTATTGTTTAACCAGACAAGGCAATTGTACCAAATTGTTGCTGTAAATTCCTGCTATAAAAACATTGTCTATTGTGTATATAACACTCATACAATTTTTTTTTATCATTACGGCCACGTTCTTTCCGATTTAATGTTTTATTCCTTCGTAAAAGTAACAAAACAAGTAAGAAAATAAAGCAATTAAGCAGATATATATAGGAAAATAGATCTTCGTAAACAATCACTTCT
>NC_051415.1:28570978-28571342 GCF_015228065.2 Penaeus monodon
CGGAGGCTCCTTCGAATCCGACACAGGACCCTACACCAATCGAGTAAGTATAACCCTGTTCCACTGGCGAAATCTGAAATTCCCTTTTATTTGAAGTGAAGTCTCAAACATCCTTTGATCCTGTCACGTCCAATTACACGCTCTTTCCTTTCATCTTATCAGCTAACGGTGTCTCATCCTGCAGGGCCTTTGATCATGTCACGCTCCATCTCATTATTTATCTTACTTCCTTCAAAGGTTTCTTCTCTTCCGAATCCTCGTAGTCTCGGTTCTGAGATGAAGGGTAATTTGCTCCTCGTCTCGCTCTCTATTATTGTCTGGTGTAGGAAGTTGAAGTAGGTGTAGATGTAGCGGAAGTCGCTTT
>NC_051415.1:28571618-28571815 GCF_015228065.2 Penaeus monodon
AAAAAATTCTTTACTGTTTCACTTTCCACACAAATTCTAGAGAGTTGCATAAGCTGCCCTATATATCTGGCAAGAGAGCAATAACAGGAACTTTATGTCCCGGAGACCACCTTGGAACAGAAACCAGCTGGATCATAAAGGTGAATTGCAACAGCTGTAATTCTGACGAAGAATTGAATATTGATTTGTTCATCCTT
>NC_051415.1:28573534-28573903 GCF_015228065.2 Penaeus monodon
CATAATATCCGAAATTACTTTTTCATAAAAAAAAAACATCCCACATACGACACACTCTTGCCTATGTAACGCAACAACCAGACACAAGAAATGTTTTCCCAATCATCGCATTTAGTGTGCGAGAATATCTTGGCATTTGACGTGAGCTGTGGTTCTTGAATGTTTTAGTAACTGTGTAGGTATTCACGAGCTCAGTCACATAGACGACTTTCTTTGTTATGACTCATCCTTGTATTAATTTACACAATTGCTACTGAAGCATGCGTCCTTTCAATTCCCTTGTTTTGATATCTAATACAATAAGTCGTGTTTGTACTTGCAAATTTGGCAAGGAAAAACGGGATTTTCCTTTCTCTATCTCTTTTTCTT
>NC_051415.1:28582382-28582749 GCF_015228065.2 Penaeus monodon
AAGGAAAATCCGTTTTTCTTTTCCAAATTTTGCAAGTAACAAACACGACTTATTGTATTTGATATCAAAACAAGGAATTGAAAGGAGCATCTTCATGCAATTGTGTAAATTAAAACAAGGATGAGTCATAACAAAGAAAGTGTCTATGACTGAGCTCGTGAATCCTACACAGTTACTAAACCCTTCAGAAAACAGCTCAAGTCAAATGCCAAGATATTCTGCACATAAATGCATGATTGGGAAACATTCTTGTGTCTGGTTGTTGCGTTACATAGGGAAGAGTGTGTCGTATGTGGGATGTTTTTTTTTAGAAAAAGTAATTTCGGAATTATGACAGTTAGAATCCACAGGTAAAATAACTGATTGT
>NC_051415.1:28584903-28585118 GCF_015228065.2 Penaeus monodon
TCTTCGTCAGAATTACAGCTGTTGCAATTCACCTTTATGATCCAGCTGGTTTCTGTTCCAAGGTGGTCTCCGGGACATAAAGTTCCTGTTATTGCTCTCTTGCCAGATATATAGGGCAGCTTATGCAACTCTCTAGAATTTGTGTGGAAAGTGAAACAGTAAAGAATTTTTTTAATGATTAGAGAAAAAATAAAGGGCAGTAAAAAAAAGAAAAA
>NC_051415.1:28585396-28585511 GCF_015228065.2 Penaeus monodon
ATATAGAGAGCGAGACGAGGACAAATTACCCTCATCTCAGAACGAGACTACGAGGATTCGAAGAGAAGAAACCTTTGAAGGAAGTAGATAAATATGAGATGGGCGTGAAGTCAAA
>NC_051415.1:28585611-28585992 GCF_015228065.2 Penaeus monodon
ACCCCCTTACAAGACACACTACCCCCACTGTTACCGTATCCTCTATAAACACTTTATCATACTTTATTTCCCCCTAGCTTTCTCACCTTCCTTACCATATTTTCTTCTTCTTATCTTAATATTTTATCCCCGTCATCGTGTTTATTGCATATTGGGGTGTAAAGTAATATACTCTCCTGTCGGGAAAGAAATGATATATTTACTCCAACCAGACTATGATGAGAAAGATATAATATCTTAAACATATGAGGCAGTTTTATGTCTCATGAATTATGTTAGACAACTCTATAAGAAATGTTGAATAGGGTGTAAGGGACCGTCTTTTAGATTCATGTTCTTTCTCACTATATAACTATTTCGTGTATAACAAAATAATTCCAG
>NC_051415.1:28586411-28587016 GCF_015228065.2 Penaeus monodon
TTTGTAGTACAATCACAAAATAAAATGTTCTTAAAAATCAATCACACATGTTATGGCATTTTTAATGATTGGAACACGTCCCGTATGTATTAGTCAGATTTTTATTTATTAAGAGTGTGTAAACATATATTCCGTATGCATGAATATTGATACTATAATATAAATATAATGTGCACATTTCTTCTTCAGATTCAGCATAATCACTAACTTTCCAAAAATCCAGGACATCACACTTTGATATCCTGTTTCAACTGCTGTTTAAATTGTCAATACCACCGTTGCTTTAATGAAAAAAAAGAAAAATGCATTTAGATCTAAATAAAGCAACATTATGCAATAAAAGAATATGTAAAAGAAAAAAATCAAAGATCATTTTTAACAACATTTTAAAAACATTTTTAATCGATCTTTGGATGGGAGTAGGGGCGCCATAACTCTACGGAAGAACAACCCACATTTAACTTACCCTGCCCAGTATCCCAGTTATCCTTACCCCGATATAATGCCACGGGTATAGGTAGGCATATGAACAAAATGGTTGTTTATTAAGTTTGAATTGAATACTTTCTAATTTAATGATATGATATTATACTGAGATAAAAAAC
>NC_051415.1:28587084-28587455 GCF_015228065.2 Penaeus monodon
GATATACAAAATGAAGGAAGGGAAAATTAATAGACAATAAAGCTCAGCACCGGCAGAATGACTGACTTAAAACAATCTAAAACTGCAAACAAATGAAGGATAATTCCATCATTTAATTCCAGTATTTTCGTGAATATTTTTTCGCAATCAAGATTTGTTTGTTGTCGCACGGGTGCTTGCATTAAAAAGAAAGATTAGATGGAAAAAGTCATGATTTCTCTGATTTACAATGGATTTCACTTTGAATGTCTCAGTAAATAAAAACAGTTCGTTGACAATGCAAGAGAGAATGCGGGTAAAATGTGGATTCAATTTGTTGGAAAAAGAGAAATTCAACAACGTTACCAGTTAAAAGTATTTCAGCAAAAGAT
>NC_051415.1:28588240-28588351 GCF_015228065.2 Penaeus monodon
TTACTACCTCTATCAATGGTACAATAGTTATTAAAGATGATATTAAAATTATCATCTACAGGCGTCATTATTCTAATTAGAATCATCATATGTCCATAACTATTCCTACTT
>NC_051415.1:28588414-28588712 GCF_015228065.2 Penaeus monodon
AATATGGCTGTTAAGAACTAAAATATTCTCATCATGTCGTAATATCCTCATTTCATTTTAATTACCCTATCATTTTACCAGAAAAAAGTCAACTTATTATATTTTTCTCTAGAAGCCCGAGCACTCACTTTTAAGAAAAAGTATGAAACTAATACTGTAAATTTGACCTAATGGACCCGTGTCTCAAGAGAGGCCGCTACGTGTGGAGCAGAAATATTAGACTTTTACATAACGTCTTTGTGGTCTGTGTCTTCCTCTCAACGTTCTTAAGAACCCTCTCTTTTGGGATAAGGACGAG
>NC_051415.1:28589191-28589431 GCF_015228065.2 Penaeus monodon
TACTCGTCCCTTATCCCAAAAGAGAGGGTTCTTAAGAACGTTGAGAGGAAGACACAGAACCACAAAGACGTTATGTAAAAGTCTAATATTTCTGCTCCACACGTAGCGGCCTCTCTTGAGACACGGGTCCATTAGGTCAAATTTACAGTATTAGTTTCATACTTTTTCTTAAAAGTGAGTGCTCGGGCTTCTAGAGAAAAATATAATAAGTTGACTTTTTTCTGGTAAAATGATAGGGTA
>NC_051415.1:28589558-28589691 GCF_015228065.2 Penaeus monodon
AAGTAGGAATAGTTATGGACATATGATGATTCTAATTAGAATAATGACGCCTGTAGATGATAATTTTAATATCATCTTTAATAACTATTGTACCATTGATAGAGGTAGTAATACTAGTAACAGCGTATTATAT
>NC_051415.1:28591210-28592243 GCF_015228065.2 Penaeus monodon
ATAAAATATCAACCATAATAATTCATTGTTTCAACCGTTACTACACTATCATCAATATGTATCTTGCTCTCTTATCTTTTTAAAATGTAATGATAATAGAGAAGCAACAAAGTGGCGGCTTAGAGTACCCGCAATCCTCTATCGATATCTGCCATCTTTTCGTACCCAAAATCCTATGATAAACTACCGTGGATTGTTCATTCTACCAGGGAAGGAGTTTTTCTGCCTTTTTTGCGATATTCTGTTTCACGGTAAATAAGTTTGGTTATTTTAAAATTTTATTTTCTTTACAGAATATAAAAAAGTATAGCTTTATGAATAAATTGGAGAAGAAAAGAAAAATATTTCTGGTATTCTCTTGAAACGTACTGTTTATTATGTAATTAATCGGTCATTTAACTGCTAAGGATGAAAATGCTGCTGGTTTATACAAGTGTATTAAATTGAGGATTCAAACTTACAATTGATAACATACGCCAGCAAACACATCCATCTTACCAACACACCACACACACGTACTTACCACGCCCGCCTATCTACCCACAGCAATCCACCTACACATCTACCCACACACACCCATCCATACCCACACGAAGTATCAATCCACACCACACACATATACCTATCACACTCTCCCATCTACCCACATCCTCCCATCCACACTTACGCATGCACACACTACCCCACACTGTTACCCGTATCCTCTCATAAACACATTATCATACCTTATTTCCCCCTAGCTTTCTCACCTTCCTTACCATATTCTCTTCTTCTTATCTTAATATTTTATCCCCGTCTTCGTGTTTATTGCATATTGGGGTGTAAAGTAATATACTCTCCTGTCGGGAAAGAGATGATATATTTACTCCAACCAGACTATGACGAGAAGGATATAATATCTTAAACATATGAGGCAGTTTTATGTCTCATGAATTATGTTAGACAACTCTATAAGAAATGTTGAATAGGGTGTAAGGGACCGTCTTTTAGATTCATGTTCTTTCTCACTATATAGCTATTTCGTGTATAACAA
>NC_051415.1:28592719-28593757 GCF_015228065.2 Penaeus monodon
TTTGCAGTACAATCACAAAATAAAATGTTCTTAAAAATCAATCACACATGTTATGGCATTTTTAATGACTGGAACACGTCCCGTATGTATTAGTCAGATTTTTATTTATTAAGAGTGTGTAAACATATATTCCGTATGCATGAATATTGATACTATAATATAAATATAATGTGCACATTTCTTCTTCATATTCAGCATAATCACTAACTTTCCAAAAATCCAGGACATCACACTTTGATATCCTGTTTCAACTGCTGTTTAAATTAATTGTCAACACCACGGTTGCTTTAATGAAAAAAAAAGAAAAATGCTTTTAGATCTAAATAAAGCAATATTATGCAATAAAAAATATGTAAAAGAAAAAAAATCAAACATCATTTTTAACAACATTTTTTAAACATTTTTAATCGATCTTTGGATGGGAGTAGGGGCATCATAACTCTACGGAAGAACAACCCACATTTAACTTACCCTGCCCAGTATCCCAGTTATCCTTACCCCGATATAATGCCACGGGTATAGGTAGGCATAAGAACAAAATGGTTGTTTATTATGTTTGAATTGAATACTTTCTAATTTAATGATATGATATGATACTGAGATGAAAAAGCATTATATATATATAAACTTGTCCACGCTTGTGCATTTAGCTGAAGTGGTAAAACTAAACTAATCTAGATATACAAAATGAAGGAAGGGAAAATTAATAGACAATAAAACTCAGCACAGGCAGAATGACTGACTTAAAACAATCTAAAACTGCAAATAAATGAAGGATAATTCCATAATTTAATTCCAGTATTTTCGTGAATATTTTTTCGCAATCAAGATTTGTTTGTTGTCGCACGGGTGCTTGCATTAAAAAGAAAGATTAGATGAAAAAAGTCATGATTTCTCTGATTTACATTGGATTTCACTTTGAATGTCTCAGCAAATAAAAACAGTTCGTTGACAATGCAAGAGAGAATGCGGGTAAAATGTGGATTCAATTTGTTGGAAAAAGAGAAATTCAACAACGTTACCAGTTAAAAGTATTTC
>NC_051415.1:28595102-28595237 GCF_015228065.2 Penaeus monodon
ATAATATTACGCTGTTCTACTATTACTACCTCTATCAATGGTAAAATAGTTATTGAAGATAAATATTAAAATTATCATCTACAGGCGTCATTTTTCTAATTAGAATCATCATATGGCCATAACTATTCCAAACTT
>NC_051415.1:28595300-28595573 GCF_015228065.2 Penaeus monodon
AATAGGCTGTTAAGAACAAAAATATTCTCATCATGTCGTAATTATTTTACCAGAAAAAAGTCAAGTTTTTTATATTTTTCTCTAGAAGCCCCAAGCACTCACTTTTAAAAAAAGTATGAAACTAATACTGTAATTTGACCCAATGGAACCGTGTCTCAAGAGAGGCCGCTACGTGTGGAGCAGAATATTTTGACTTTTACATAAAGTCTTTGTGGTTCTGTGTCTTCCTCTCAGCGTTCTTAAGAACCCTCTCTTTTTTGGGGTAAGGGACGA
>NC_051415.1:28600450-28600668 GCF_015228065.2 Penaeus monodon
GCCAATTTTTGCTAAGTAATCTGTCCTTTGAATGATATAATTCCTACTCCTCGACCGAGTTCCTCTCAGCCGCCGCTTTAAGTCATCCTTGAGAATTCCAAATGTCATTTGCATATACATTCGGCGTTAACAGTATTCTTGCATGTTGATGAGCTCTCGCCTCCTGCAGTATTCAGTAATTGCGCATCACTTCTTTATGATTAATAATCGTTGTGGGG
>NC_051415.1:28601344-28601987 GCF_015228065.2 Penaeus monodon
GACTTTATTACCAGTATAATACAACGGAAAAAAAAGAAGTGAAAAATACAACAGTGCAAAAAAAAGAAAAAGAAAAAAAAGAAGTCTTTCGTTGTAGTTCGTGCAACTTTGAGCAAAACTACAGTATATTCTGGAATGCATTTGCTCCGAAAGAAAAACTTATTTACAAATGAATAAAACTTCCACCCAACACAAAATGTGCGTAAGGATTTTCATAACAAAATTCTAGGCTTATAAATAATTGTATAGAAAAGAGAGAAAATTGACGCGGAGGAGATATTGATATAGTGAAAAAAATATTCATATATATTCCTTCTTTCCATAATTCTCGTACTTAATCCATAATCCTGTTATAAAAGAACACAAAAGAGATGATACTGTGCAAAATAATTAAGCCTGATATTCCAGACTGCCTATTGTTTAACCAGACAAGGCAATTGTACCAAATTGTTGCTGTAAATTCCTGCTATAAAAAGATTGTCTATTGTGTACATAACACTCATACAATTTTTTTTTATCATTACGGCCACGTTCTTTCCGATTTAATGTTTTATTCCTTCGTAAAAGTAACAAAACAAGTAAGAAAATAAAGCAATTAAGCAGATATACATAGGAAAATAGATCTTCGTAGACAATCATTTCT
>NC_051415.1:28603266-28603632 GCF_015228065.2 Penaeus monodon
CGGAGGCTCCTTCGAATCCGACACAGGACCCTACACCAATCGAGTAAGTATAACCCTGTTCCACTGGCGAAATCTGAAATTCCCTTTTATTTGAAGTGAAGTCTCAAACATCCTTTGATCCTGTCACGTCCAATTACACGCTCTTTCCTTTCATCCTATCAGCTAACGGTGTCTCATCCTGCAGGGCCTTTGATCATGTCACGCTCCATCTCATTATTTATCTTACTTCCTTCAAAGGTTTCTTCTCTTCCGAATCCCCGTAGTCTCGGTTCTGAGATGAAGGGTAATTTGCTCCTCGTCTCGCTCTTTATTATTGTCTGGTGTAGGAAGTTGAAGTAGGTGTAGATGTAGCGGAAGTCGTTTTTG
>NC_051415.1:28603864-28604101 GCF_015228065.2 Penaeus monodon
TTTTTCTTTTTTTACTATCCTTTATTTTTTCTCTAATCATTTGAAAAATGCTTTACTGTTTCACTTTCCACACAAATTCTAGAGAGTTGCATAAGCTGCCCTATATATCTGGCAAGAGAGCAATAACAGGAACTTTATGTCCCGGAGACCACCTTGGAACAGAAACCAGCTGGATCATAAAGGTGAATTGCAACAGCTGTAATTCTGACGAAGAATTGAATATTGATTTGTTCATCC
>NC_051415.1:28604872-28605265 GCF_015228065.2 Penaeus monodon
AACCATGTGGATTCATAACTGTTCATAATATCCGACATTCCTTTTTCATAAAAAAAAAAACATCCCACATACGACACACTCTTGCCTATGTAACGCAACAACCAGACACAAGAAATGTTTTCCCAATCATCGCATTTAGTGTGCGAGAATATCTTGGCATTTGACGTGAGCTGTGGTTCTTGAATGTTTTAGTAACTGTGTAGGTATTCACGAGCTCAGTCACATAGACGACTTTCTTTGTTATGACTCATCCTTGTATTAATTTACACAATTGCTACTGAAGCATGCGTCCTTTCAATTCCCTTGTTTTGATATCTAATACAATAAGTCGTGTTTGTACTTGCAAATTTGGCAAGGAAAAACGGGATTTTCCTTTCTCTATCTCTTTTTCTT
>NC_051415.1:28609920-28609985 GCF_015228065.2 Penaeus monodon
GATTTTTCTCACATAATTATTTTTTTATGATATGTGATTGTTTACCTGCATTTATATAATGTGTT
>NC_051415.1:28610028-28610242 GCF_015228065.2 Penaeus monodon
ACTAATTTGAATATAATTGCTTTCTGTCCTTCTTATTTCAGAATTAGTTAATGGTTAATACTTTTCTCACTATAAGTAGAAAAGTAAGAAAAAGTAATAAGGTAAAAAGCGAGATTATTGGGTGGTATGTTCGGAGATCGAATCACCAAATAAAAATCTAATTTCGTAGTTTGCACCCTTTGTTTTTTGTGTAGTATCTCGCAGCCTGTCACAA
>NC_051415.1:28610696-28610876 GCF_015228065.2 Penaeus monodon
TGTTTAAAATCGCTGGTCAACTGCTTATCTCGGAAAGTCACACACCCCACATGGTTTTCCGGTTGAAAAAAAATGTCTGTTTTGAAAGATATGAAAAAATAAATCTTTTTATTTCAGTTTATCTTTTCCTCACGAAATGTTTTTGATTGTCTTGTCCCATTCAATTAGGCATTTTAGTCA
>NC_051415.1:28612170-28612611 GCF_015228065.2 Penaeus monodon
TTAATGTCGGTCTTCACTCACATCTTTTATTCATCCATGTTATACTACAGGACGAGATCTATAATGCAAAAGAGCTATCATGCACAGAAAAAAACATGTATAGCCGAAACTGAATATGAAATTTCGTCTTTTTTTTGAAAATAACCGAAATTGTGAAATAAATTTCGCATTGCAATGTGATTTCTGTCAAGAGAAGTATCAAGTATGAATTAGTGTGAAAAATGTCAGTAAAAGTCAATGTAAATATATGAATATTGGATGATTATACTTAACATCTGCGTTTTAAACCTTTTTTCTCTTTTTTTCGTGTATGTATTTTTCATCATCTCTTCCTCTCTCGATTTGCCAGTTTCTTTATCACTGTCTCTTCTTCCTCCCCGTTCGTAAAATAGCTTTAATAATAACAAAATCTATGCACCACAAATCCATTCCTTCCTAAAT
>NC_051415.1:28612908-28613081 GCF_015228065.2 Penaeus monodon
TTGCAAAGTGGAGAAAGGTATTGTTTATACGGTATAATGTTTGTAAAATAGAATAGATATTATGGTAGCATTTTACTAGAAGTCACATGACGGGTCTACATGGCACCATCGAGAACTGAATTTGATAAAGTCATTGTATATAGATTGAATCATTAATGAAATTTCGACCATAG
>NC_051415.1:28613628-28613758 GCF_015228065.2 Penaeus monodon
TCATGTTCTTTGATGAATAGGCACTTTTATAAGAAATGGATGTCAAGTACTCTAAGTAAAACTCGCATCCTTATAGACAGGTGGAGGCATCTTTGATCAGGCATGTTTTTGGGTTTACATTAATGACCAT
>NC_051415.1:28613786-28613902 GCF_015228065.2 Penaeus monodon
TCTTCCTTTTATATCATTTTCTCTTCTTTTTATATTTCGATTTCTTTAGATTCGTTTTACTTTTTATTTTACCTTTTTGTTCCTGACCTTTTTTTTTTCTTACTTTTTTTCTAATT
>NC_051415.1:28614160-28614573 GCF_015228065.2 Penaeus monodon
GCTACTACCAGCACTACATGCAATCCCAACTGCAGCTTAAGCACCCGGAAATCATTCATGTCCAATACGTCAAAAAAAAAAAAAATCCTGTGATTGTTTGAGGAGCAAATACTTGGTTCACCAGCGAAATGGTTTGATTACATTACCGAATTAGCCAGTAATCAAATGAAAAAGTAGGGTCCAATATTCAAACAGGGTACAAAAATGTCCATTAATCTATTTCCCTGAAGCACATTGACAGGCCACTCTGTCGTTGCCTTTGAATGATATAATCGCTTAAAAAAATTGTTTATATCAATTACACTTTTTTGTGGTAAAGAAAATGACGATTGTACATTGTTCCTTTCCCTTTTTTTCTCTCTCTCTCTTTAATCTACCTTGCTGTGCGTTTGTTTATAAAATGATTGAGTACT
>NC_051415.1:28615374-28615818 GCF_015228065.2 Penaeus monodon
TCAGCGTGCATTTTTCGTGCGCACAAGTCCTTGAAAGTTCCCTCCAATGACTCTCGAATATTTTTTCCAAGGCATGTGATTACTTACATTTCCATCATTTGTATCTCTGAGTATTAGCTGTGACGGTATGATCTTCTTCCAGTGCTTTTTTACACGAATATTACTTATTTTGTGCTCTTGAATATTAGCATTCATAATACACGATTACTATGCAGTTACACAAGTCATCTCCCCAAACACACATAATATTATAGATTAAATGTAAAAAATTATATCATCTCGGGAATTTAAACGGATAGACACAGATGAATATATAATTTTCTATTGGTATTGTGCGCAGAGGTGCGTGCAAATCATTTATTCCTCATTTCATCGACGGGGACGAGGGCCAACGAGACGGCCTGGCGTAGAACGCGCTGAAAGCCGATGTACTGATTGCGCCGT
>NC_051415.1:28616192-28616283 GCF_015228065.2 Penaeus monodon
TCCTCATATCCATTCTGGTATTTTTGATTCCTAATAACAACTTTTCACCAAATTTAGCGTATGCCTTTTGAAACATTAAATAAAAAAAAAC
>NC_051415.1:28616324-28616515 GCF_015228065.2 Penaeus monodon
ACAATCAAGCTTGCTGTCGATGTAAGTGATCTATATCCCACCTTTTTATTGAACTGCTATGATAATGAAAGTGTCACGAAAATGACATCACTAATTAACATAACCATGAATTTCCCAAACAACGTAATACTGAACTTTTGAAAATTATTATTGGATTGGTGCACGAATTGCATCACATAAATTGCGTCTAT
>NC_051415.1:28616823-28617138 GCF_015228065.2 Penaeus monodon
CATCCATTCATTCTCTATACATTTGCCCCTTCTTTTAGTATGTTTGAATTTTCCTTTTTTTTTCATTAAATACTAATATCGTTTTGTGTCTATTTTTGGGAACTTTGGCTACTGCTCTCGTTGACACAATGTTAAAAGGCTAAGCATATTCGTAACATAATTGTATTTCGATCGATCAGTAGGTGTCACAACGAGTAATTGTATCACAAAGCTGATTTACTTTCTAGTAATGGTGTTATTTCATTATAAAATGCTAGGCCGTTGGCGTTGTCGACGCAAAGGGGAGAAATGAGTAAACAGCGTGATTACCACTCA
>NC_051415.1:28617175-28617652 GCF_015228065.2 Penaeus monodon
TTCATCGCAATTACTCTATTTTTCCTACCAAATCATCTTCGAAAGAGAGAAGACGATTGATTAACAAGCGTATATTTACTTGTAAATTGCGTCGACTCCTCTTTATTTTTATTTTCATTTATTAATTAGCACTCCAATCTCCCAGCATCCAATCAATTTATTTCTGAAAAGAGGAAAAGAGAGAGAGGAAAAATAAATAAATAAAAGTTGGTCTAGGACAATTTATTTACTCAGCCTTATAAAAAGGTAAATTTTTCTCATACCATTATTACAACCAATCTATCCATAATCACCTTAACCACGCAAAACCCTACAAAACAATTTTCGAAAACAGAAAACAGAAAATTTCGAATTGGTCTGCGAGAGTTTATTTACTCTCAACCTCTCAAAACTCCCGCCCTTTCGAAGCAGTTCCGAACAAAGGGATTCGAAACCCTCTCATCTTGGCCTCCACCAGTGTTGCCGATTTAATGTGCG
>NC_051415.1:28617832-28618923 GCF_015228065.2 Penaeus monodon
GTATGTTTCTTTTCTTTTCTTTTCTTTCTCTTTTTTTCTTTTTTTTTTTTCTTTCCTTTTTTTATTTTTTTCCATTGATCCTATTTCTTTCTTCGTTTTCTTTTTCATCTTTTTCTTTCGTTTCATTCCTTCTTTTTATTTCTTTTTTTTTTTTTATTTTCATTTCTTTTCTTTCTTTCTATTTCTTTTTCTTCTTAATTCCTCTTCATCCTTTCCATCTACTTTCAATCTTTTCTGTTCTTTTTTCTTTTCTTTAATACATATTTCGCACTTTGACTATTTTCGAGTACTTATATTACCGATATTTGAACTGTATCTAAAGTTCTGTTCTATTAATTCCGATTAACGGCAACTTGAAGATGCCACATGCTAAATACCTGACAGAAAATTAGATTAGTCTAAGACGCACAGTTTCAACTTCAACGGAATGAAATCTATCCATATGAAAGGCTGTCATGTCTATCGTTGTGAAAGGCTTTCAGTCCTCCCTGTCTCTTCACTTTCCTGTCCCCGGTCAATGCTTCAATGGACTGACCTCCGCTGAATATCATATCAGGGTAGGGATGTAAACAAAGGGGGCTTTTGTCGAACGAGAAGGCACACATGTAAGCCACGGTCTCGACTGGGGTGTACCTTGGAGATAAGGCAGGGACGGTGATAAAAATAGTTTGTTTTATATAGACTATTCAGTAAAGAGATATGACTACCTTTGTTTTGCTATTGAATGTCGATAGAGCTTTGTGAATAATACTACGGGTGTACCTAGCAAGAAGTTAAGTTAGGGATGAGGTGAAAAGCAACCTGTTTTGTACAGAATACCGAGAAAAAGAGCAAACTTTCTTCTGTGCTGTGTTGAAAGATCGATACAGGTCTATTAATAATACTATTGATGTTCGTAAAATACAAGATAGAAATGGACGTAAAGGTTATTTAGTGTACAATAATGAATATGAGAGTCTCACTGAAATACCACTGGTATTGGGGTAAGCTCAAGAAGATATTGTAGTTAATGTAAACATTTTCAGTTTCATATTGTATATAAAAAAAAAAAAGTTTCATATTGAACAAAGGCTTATAAATCTTTATCAGTA
>NC_051415.1:28619870-28620491 GCF_015228065.2 Penaeus monodon
TGTCCAATAGGGCTGCGAGAATTATAAATGATTAATCAAACCATTGTAATTTTAACATATACTATAGAGTTTTCATCTTTCATGATAGGAAATAGAATCTAAAAAGAAAAGGATTAAATGATAGCATTAATGATTAAAATCTACAGGGAGTTATTATACTATCTGCTATTTCCTTTTCCTTAAATGAGAAATTCCTATGAGGTATTTTTTTCAAATATTTTCTTTTCTCTGT
Organism: Penaeus monodon; assembly: GCF_015228065.2. Lineage (NCBI taxonomy): Eukaryota > Metazoa > Arthropoda > Malacostraca > Decapoda > Penaeidae > Penaeus > Penaeus monodon. The sequence goes on from NC_051415.1 coordinate 28,620,103, forward strand.
TACTTCGTTGATAGGCTTGGTTTTAAATGCAAATAACGCAATTACAATTCAAGTCAAGTTACCTTTAGCGGTTCCATGCCTTTACAATAAGTATTCAAGGAGGAGAGGTGTGTGAGAATTTATTTGTCAAGGAAAACAGAAAGCAAAATGTTTATTCTACATATAGCGAAGAAAAAAAAACAGTATTTGAGATAGCATTATATATCATTCCCGTCTATATCATGTGTAATATATTATATGTATGTATCGCTCTGTTTATAGTATAAACAGAGCGATACATACAAAGTGTGTTTTAATTAACGGACACCACTACAAGGAGATTGTCAATATACACACTAAGAGCTTCTTGAAACACTATACACGAATAACTATAACTCTACAGTCTCAGA
>NC_051415.1:28621615-28621815 GCF_015228065.2 Penaeus monodon
TCAGTACAGTTTCCAAACTAACAAACGGCTTTCATTAAAAACAATAGCCACGCGGATTTCAAACTCCCCTGGAAAAGCTCGCCCGGAAACGACCTCACACTTCATAAAGTATGTTTCAGTATGAATGTTGTGTACTCTGCGGTTTCCATATTTCGACCCCGTCCCTTTTGGGGGAATGGAATGGTCGTTTAGCTTTACTC
>NC_051415.1:28622051-28622383 GCF_015228065.2 Penaeus monodon
ACCTCCGGTTTCATGCCTGTTAACAATCAAACGTTTCACCATTTCAGACAACCGCTGAATGGTCGCTATTACGCAAATGCCAACCCATTAGCAAAGTCTAGCAGCCAGAATGCATTGAACGTGAGAGTTTAGCTTCCGTTATGTTAACCGAATGGAGGTGCTGTTCATTTGCTTCCAAAATTATTTCTCCGAGTGTAAAGCGTATTTCAAGAATAATGATTAAGCGGAGAAACGGATATACATCATAGACACCAGATAAACGATAATGTTTATTCAAGATGTACCGAAAATAGTGTCTATATAATATGATCAAAGGTTTTTCTTCCACAGAA
>NC_051415.1:28622422-28622741 GCF_015228065.2 Penaeus monodon
CGTAGGCCTAAATTAATCAGAGCAATCAAGAGTTTCTGTCCCCCTCCATGTTAACACTAAAGGGGAAATTACTTAGGGAAATCACAGCTCGTTAAGTCATTAAGCGAGAATCGGGACAAGGCTGTTTAGACAAGTTTTTGATGTTGTGGAGGTTGTGATGCGGGAGTGAGGAATCGAGAGCGCCTCCGAATGTTATGTGTTTGACTTGGTTTGGTTTGGGTTTTTATTCGGTTCTTTGCTTTTTCCTTTGTCCCTTTAGGTCACTTATGAGTTCATTTGTGTGTGCTGTGGCTGGCTTGTATGTGCCTATGTTTGTCTA
>NC_051415.1:28622909-28623564 GCF_015228065.2 Penaeus monodon
GCCTTCCCTTCTTCTCCCCTCTTTCTCCCTTCCTATTTATAATTAAGACGTCGCCCACCGCACAAGGGTTAAAGAGGGAGCGTCAGTCTTAAAGTAAAGACTACAAAATAACATAATAGCGAAATCCAAGAATATTAATACACTGAACCCCAACATAGCATACAAACATCTGGACAAACAAATGAAACATGCAGCGTTATCCTAAACCCGCAATATTCGTAATAAATCTAATCCTTGATCCCGGTTGCATAATATATTGCAAGAGGCATACCTCTCTGTGAATCCTTCATATTAAGCTGGATAGGTCAGGGTATTTCACGTAAGTAATATTTAATAAGCCTTTGATGAAACTCTGTTTTGTTTGATGTTGTCAATAGAAAACTGATGTTTGTGCACAGGTATTTAGGGCTATCGTATAATTATGAAATATAAATGTGTTTGTTAGCTTTACGTAAGAGAATTATGTTGAGAAATTACAAAAATAAGAATGAATTATAAGAAAAAAACAATTTTGGGCTATGTAATAATAATGGAATGTTAAATGCGTTTGTTGGCTTTCTCTATTTACGAATTATACGTAAGAGAATAATGTGGAGAATTATAAAAATATGAATGAATTATAAGAAAATTCATAATATTTCGTCATTGTTTTCCG
>NC_051415.1:28624034-28624103 GCF_015228065.2 Penaeus monodon
TAATCAAATTAGAATCAGCATAACAAGAGGTTCTGAGAGAATTAGAATTAGCTTCCCAAATGTAATAAG
>NC_051415.1:28624240-28624443 GCF_015228065.2 Penaeus monodon
GTAATAACCATGCAATGCCTTTAACGAATGTAATGGAAATACATAGTTTGCAGAAAGAGCCTCTTCGTTCACTGCTGTAAAGGGAATATATATCTAACGTTGAAGAATTTTCTCCGCGGCAGTGACGATCTTTTATGGGACACGTGGACAGGCGAGGTGTATTCCGCGAAGGAGTCTTTGTAAAAGATGTAGATTGAAGAGGC
>NC_051415.1:28625082-28625233 GCF_015228065.2 Penaeus monodon
CCCGCCTCTGCCGCCTCGCTTGGCTGTGGCTCTGTGGGCAGCGCAGCAGGAACACGGCCGTGAGACCTGCCTTTATTGTGCTGCCGGAATATGCTCGGAAAATACAGTTGTGCGTTGGGCTTAGAAAACATTATTAACTTCCACGGATATT
>NC_051415.1:28625717-28626044 GCF_015228065.2 Penaeus monodon
CCGTACCCTCACACGTAGAGATGCATGTGAGCGTGCACGCACACAAACCACGCACTTAAGCGCCCAAGGCGGCTCCTAAGCTGATGCGCTCAATAAAGGCTCGGCCACAGTCATCACTCAGCGACCCCCCCCCCCTCCCCCGCTGTCAACCCTCACCCCCCGTCTCGTCTCCGTAACCCGAGATTTGGCAGATGCTTTGCATACTGTCAACAACACAAGTCGATGTTTGTGGCGTTTATTCGTTCTCTGTTCAAACTCGGTTTCTGTCACTGGGACTTTATTTTTTTTTATCGTTCATTGCTTGTTTTTTGTTATTACTGATGGTTT
>NC_051415.1:28626063-28626213 GCF_015228065.2 Penaeus monodon
TATCGTTTTTGTATTCATTTGTCTGATTCTTTAACTTGCTATTCCTTTTAGATTAGTAGCAGCATAAAAAAAAGAGAAATAACAGCTAACAAGTTTTATCTTTCTTGAATCGAAATTTCCCTCTTAAAGCGGCGTCTTTTAACTGCATAT
>NC_051415.1:28626818-28626948 GCF_015228065.2 Penaeus monodon
AACAGCTATCTCTCACCACGTAATATATTTAAGTCATGTTAGCCTTTGGTTCTTTCCTCCTTTTCTCTATTTGCGTTTTACTGCTCTGATTTGCATAGGAATACGTAGATATTAATTCTGTTGATCTGAA
>NC_051415.1:28626975-28627072 GCF_015228065.2 Penaeus monodon
GAGTTGATTAAGTTGAGAAACTTAACTTCATTGCATTCAATTGTGAGAATCTTTTTAAAGGAATTCATAATGTCAAGAATGAAACTTTTAAAGGATC
>NC_051415.1:28627129-28627226 GCF_015228065.2 Penaeus monodon
GAAGTTGAAGGTAATCATATCATCCTTCATTTTCTCTGGTCATAAAAACAACCTCCGGGGAGACTTCTGAAAGCGAATGAACTGCACTCGTAGGACA
>NC_051415.1:28627256-28627697 GCF_015228065.2 Penaeus monodon
AAAGCAATTGCACTCTGAAGCATCCTCAATCAACCTCCCAGGTAATAAACCTAGATTCCTTGCATCCTTCACTCCACTCCTTGCATCCTTCATCTCGCTCCATCTCGACCTGAGTAAAATATCGACAGCCTCCTTCCGCACACAAGTCTCACCGAGGAGGGTCCGAGAGGGAAATGTCGCTCAGCTCCGTTTCTGTAGTTTAACCGATCCAAACAAAAAAGACGATTTTCCGGATGGATTAAATAATTCGATGGTGTATGTAATTTTCTCCCTTTTCTTTTTCTTCGGTGTTTGGGATATGAATATTTGTTATTAGAGGTTATTTTTATTTATTATATGATTGTGTGTTTGTTTAGTAGCCGAAAAATCGCGTTAACATATCAGCTGACGTCATCTAAGTCATTTTTAAAACAGACAGTGGGGAAAATGCAGAAAAGAAAT
>NC_051415.1:28628156-28628639 GCF_015228065.2 Penaeus monodon
ATTTGTCAAGATCAATTCTAATACAAACAATGAAAACTTTCATTTGGTACTGCCGCCACCTCGTGGTGGTTTGGGTTGAAAGGGACCCCAAGAAAACCGAATTTTGACTTTGGTCCAATTAGCTGAACATGCCCTGCGACCGTCCTTGCAGGCTGCTTCCCATGGGCGAGTCTTCCTCAACTGCATTGCTCATATTGACCTCTTGGTGTTGCACGTCCGTCTTCGTCTCATCGCCGTTGTCAACACCTCCTCTCTCATTTCTTAAATAAACCCTTTTTACCGATATTTCTTTTCTTACTGATGATTTTTTATGACTCACTGTTAACACACTAAAAAGCCCCCCCCCCCCTCCCCCGAAAAATAAAATCATAAACCGCTGCCCACACGTGTAGTATCAGGTATTTTTCATTTACATAATAAAAAAATAATAATCTACTAAATTACTCCTGTTAATTGAAGATCAATTCTGATACAAATAATGGA
>NC_051415.1:28628702-28628777 GCF_015228065.2 Penaeus monodon
AACAATCATGACTTGCCTAATTACCATTTGATTAGCATGACTTAGCGGTCTTAATGCTCGCGGGGTGGACTGAAA
>NC_051415.1:28629004-28629125 GCF_015228065.2 Penaeus monodon
ATATAATAAAAATAAAGGTAAGAAAGGATTTAAATACTATCCCCCAACACCCCGACATTTTCCATTATTCTTATTTGGTCGAATTAAATAATCAATCTTACACTTCTTGCGCGATTTTCCT
>NC_051415.1:28629251-28629356 GCF_015228065.2 Penaeus monodon
GCATTGGGCTGAGGAATCATGGTGTGTTGTTCTCATACGCCACTCCTCTGCTACGACGGAAACTGAGTAGGTGGTAAACATTTATCGAGTTGCCAGATGCATTCC
>NC_051415.1:28629685-28629832 GCF_015228065.2 Penaeus monodon
ACATCATTATGACATTAACAATTATAGATACTATATTTTCACGGTACAATTAATCTCAATGAACTGATTGATTATTAACCTGAAAGCTAGTTTTGACAATGGATTAGCTTAATTAAAATACGGATTCATTGTAATCATGAAAATTAC
>NC_051415.1:28630732-28631305 GCF_015228065.2 Penaeus monodon
GCAAATAAAAGTTTTAAGAATCCAATGGAAGGAAGCGCCTGAGAATATCCATCCGCTTTTCATGAGGTGAGCAACACGGGCAGCTCGCAGAGAGAGGTGGGTCAAACACGAATTAAACTTTCCATTTTAAACTTCCAAATGAAAAGTGTTCTATTGGATTTTGACATGTGCTCCGAGGCCCGGAGTCTTGTTGACTTTGAACTGAAAAAAAAAAGAAAGAGTGAGAGAAAAATAGAGGCAGTTGGCGATAGTTCTTCGCGTAAAAAGGAGGTACCGAAATTGCCTGAAGTATCGAGTCGAGGATTAACTTTTATTTGACACTTGGATGTCATTTGGGGAAAATCCATTTCCCTGAATATATTGTGCCAAGGAAGGATAGTGTAGTATAGTGTGTGTTTACCTTGATGTCGCGATAGATATCTGACGAATGAGTCATAATAAGTATTTAGCGTCGTATATTTAAAAGATAAAGTAGAATAAAATAGAAACACGCATTAACTTCCAAACAAGGTGTCACTGTAGTCATTGTTAAATCACATCATTAACTCCCTTCTCTATTACTTTCAATAAAAG
>NC_051415.1:28631689-28631959 GCF_015228065.2 Penaeus monodon
AGCTGATGAAAAGAATAACCAGAGAAAAGTGGAAATCCTGATTTGCTGAGCTCGAAGTGTGAGAGGAAAGTGAGCAGGAAACTCAGATATTGCGTCTCCCAAAGCAAGTGAAATGTGTGCTTCCTTGTTGCTAATTGCATGCATGAAAGCACTGAGCCGAGAGTGCCTGGTGTATTATTCGCTGTCCTTGGTGTCGTCGCTAATGTGTTTTTGCATGTTTATGTGCTCGTGTGCTTAAACAAAAGACATTTGTTTGCGCAAGATCTTAAG
>NC_051415.1:28632504-28633269 GCF_015228065.2 Penaeus monodon
GCATGTGTGTCTTATGTATGCATCAGTGCATGATTTTATGCTGCGTGTTTGTCATGAAAAAAAACACGTATATATGGAATTACGAATGAAGCCAATACTTCACAATCAAACGGCGGATCACCACAAACCTTATCCCGCCAACCTCAATTTCAGAATCCAATTTATCCATTTCAAAATCCAATCAATCAAATGCCCTGACCTCAACAACCACCCGCATCATCCATCCACAATTTCTATTTCAAAACCCTATGCAATCGTCACAGGTTCCCATTACCAGCATTTTTTCTAACTCAAACTGTCAACCACGCGGTGACAAACAGCCGGTACTTTGCAACCATTCTCGTTCTCGTGTTATGTGACAGCATGAATTAGAATGTTGGTTTGGCTTCCTATGTTAATTGATGAAAGTCGTGCTATTCAGAGCTTTTGTTGTCTTATGCTTTATTTTGTGAATGCTTTGTTGTTTCTATGTATCTGTGTTTTTGTTTGTGTCTGTTTTTTGTTTTGTTTAGATGACCTAGTAGAAAATTCTAAAAAAGAATATATAGATTTTTTTTTTTTTTGTAATACTAATTTAATATTTATTTGTGATTGATATGATCGAGCGAAGTAAAGTAAATGAGAGAAAGTGAGCAGAAGGACATTTAGAAAGATGAAATAGAAACTAAACAAATAAAATTGCGAAGAAATGAGATCAGCATAATAATGATTTTCTTTTTCTTGCTTGATATATTTCTGCTTTACTTAAGAAGAAGAAAAAAGAAA
>NC_051415.1:28635533-28635839 GCF_015228065.2 Penaeus monodon
TCATGTAATAAATAAACGTGCCAAGTCGGACCACAACTCTTACGCAGATCACCGGAGCAGACATCTGAAATTCATCCGAAATTCACGTACTGTACCTCCCATGAATACCTGATTCACTCCTTCAAGAGAGTTCCCAAAGGGGTTTCCTGGGCTGTGCGATCCTTTGCGGGAGGCGGAGGTAGGAGAAGAGGGGGAAGAGGGGGGAGGGCAAAGTTAGATACCCCCCACAAGCCAACTTCATCGAGTGAAGCTGTGTTTGAAATTGTGTATGATTTTTGTTTTTAATAATTCATTACGTTATCTCCT
>NC_051415.1:28636292-28637093 GCF_015228065.2 Penaeus monodon
CAGAAAAAGAGAAAAGAAAAGACCATGACGAGTCGAGAATTTCCGTTGTTTTTGTCACCGTTCTTCCGGGGGAAAATTTTAAAAAAGAGACACAAACCAGATTTTTTTTAAATATCAACAACTTTATGCCTTGATGCGACTGCCAACATTCTCATTTTCATGACAGTTGTGTTAATGTAATTTGCCGAAAAAAGACATAAAAATGATACGATTAATTTGATAGTAGCATCGCTAAAATTATGGTAATAAGAGTTACAAAGGTTTTGTATATACCGTTTAAAAATGCTTTCATGTATATGTTACGTAGAAGTGTTTATTTGAAGTATATATTTAATTTCATGGATGAAATAATGTCCAGTTTAAGCAAAATGGCTTCATGACAGCCAAAAAAAAATAGCTAATGCATTTTTTATAGAATAACTTTATTCGTTCTCTATAATTTCTACATTTTACGCTCACGTCTTTTCAAATTATTTCTAGATCTATATAACTAAAATGAAATGATGAAATAATAGAAAAAATAAATATCGTTAAATATTATAGTTGCTAAAGGGACCAGAATAAACGAAAAATAATTAAAAAATATATATATATAGAAAAGTAAACCTTAACTTTTGGTAGTTAAAATCAAAATTAACATCAACGTCAGCAAAATGTCAAGTTGCAGTATCCGATGGGGAGATCAGTTTACCTTTGCAGTTGCAGTTGCATGGAAATTCAGGAGGTAGAGAGAATATAAAAAATATATGAGATGACTATTACACTCTATGAATGATTTACATATCATTAAACCAGAAGGGG
>NC_051415.1:28637735-28638355 GCF_015228065.2 Penaeus monodon
GAAAAAGGTAAAGGGAAAAGAAAAAGGGTAGGTAGGGGGAATAAAGAAAGGAAGAGTTAAAATAAAAAGACCTCTTTGCCCCAGAAAATTTTTGAGGAGGTAGATTTTAAAAGGTTGATAGTATAATGTAATACACCCGGGGTAAACATTTTTTTAATCATCGGACCCATTTTTCTTTTGCCCATAATTTGGCCTTTCAAACTCATCACCTAAACTCACCCGGGGAACTTTTCTTTTTAAAACTCATCCCTTTGACTCACCCTTTCCCGACTCACTTTTGACCCCATCTATTTTTTTAAATTTGCCTCATAATCCCCTACCCATCACCCACAACCCAAAAGTTTTCCCCAATTATACCGACTATCACCGAAAAAATTTTAATTCCCGGGATAATAATCCCCCGGGACCCACCCCCATTTCCCAGGCGAAAGGGGTGCAAAAACGGGGGGGGGGAGGGGGGGGACAAGGGGGGAAAGGGGGGGGGAGGAAAGAGAATTTTAAGGGGAAAGCGAAGGGCCCGAATTTGGGAAAATCCAACCCCGGCTTTGGGGGGAAAAAAAAAAACCTAAACAAACTATAAATTATATATATTTAATTAATATATATATAATATAAATTTT
>NC_051415.1:28638798-28639207 GCF_015228065.2 Penaeus monodon
CAACGAAAAAAGGACGATGGACTGGGAAAACAAAAACAATAAAAAAAACATAGGTACAAAAGAAAAAAAAAAGCCCAAAGGAAAAAAGAGAAAAACGAGAAACCAAGACTTCGACAATAGATAAAATTCTCACACCCCCGTTTTTGGCCAGACCCTTTTTGGGCCTCCTCAAACACACCCGAGAAATTTCCTTTTGACGAGATCGGTGGTGCGGTAAATTACTCTCGCTTTAAAATTTCCCAAAAGGCCCCCCTCTGAGGATTCTATGGGCCCTATTTGGGAATTAAATTTTTGGGAAAGTTTTTTAACTAGCAAAAAGTGATAATAAAAAATCTGGCTTTAGTGTTGTTTTTTTTTTTTTAAATTTTTAATTTTTGTGGAATTAAAACACCACACAATCAATCAAAAA
>NC_051415.1:28641219-28641359 GCF_015228065.2 Penaeus monodon
CGTGGGGTGTGTTGGTTGGTTGGGGGTGTGTTCGTGTGGGGTAAATAAAGTTTTCAAGGGAAAGGGGAGGAGAGCATCCGGCCGGGAAAAGCAGCCCCGGGTAAATGCAAACCCCGAGGGGGGAAGCCGAAAGAATGATG
>NC_051415.1:28643708-28644228 GCF_015228065.2 Penaeus monodon
GTCACAGAGAATTTTCTTTGAAAAGATGAACACCATTAAGCGGAATTCTTGAAAAGAAGCAAAAAAGAAAGTCAATAGAAGGGTGTATATAAGCCTTACATACTCGGAAAATTATATTCTCCTTACATACACTAGACAGGCACTCCAGTCATATTAACACATCACATAATTTCTTTTCGTTTAGTCTGGAATTTGCGTCAATAATAAAAATAATATCACTCGTCCACATCTTTACGGCTTTAATACTGAGTGGAATACAATTATTATAATGTTAGGGGGAAAGACAAAAGTTTTTTTCGGAGTTATTTGATAAAAAATAACCATATGCTGCTAAAAACGCTTGTGATTTATGTAAATGTATCGTTTCAGACTTAACATTATCTAATATTTCTTAAACCTTTTGTCAAATGTGTAGAAAACAACGCATTTTTCCTGGACTCATGAAAATATTTCAACATTAAAATTTTGCCACATTTGAGTTTTGAATAATTTAAGAAAGACGGAGGAAAAGAACTAAGAA
>NC_051415.1:28644751-28645049 GCF_015228065.2 Penaeus monodon
ACCCTCGGATGTAAAATGAATCCAAGAACAAGGACAGCAAAAAACAAAATATCAAGTAACACGTAATTGCAAATCGAAAACGCATCTTGTTGCAACTAGCATTGCAATGAAGCCATCATGCAATCAGGCAGTGAAAGCACATCACAGTCACTGTCATTCCATCACTGACGCCAGAGCGACTCATTTATATGAATATGCAAATTTCCATTAACTCCATTTTTGTTTTCTTTCTTTCTTTAGGAGCTGAGAAAGATACAACATTTATTGCTGTTTATGAGAATGTATGATTATTTCAGCA
>NC_051415.1:28645118-28645193 GCF_015228065.2 Penaeus monodon
ATGTGTATATGTTAATTTTCATTATGTTTTGTAATGTAAACTACGGGCTGAATGAAGTTGAACAGTGAAACGTAT
>NC_051415.1:28646478-28646774 GCF_015228065.2 Penaeus monodon
AGGGAAAAAAGCTCGACTTCCTTCCCATCAATCACGGTTACACGCCAAACTCTTTGAAAGGAAAAAAAAATCACTCACTACAAGTCTCTGTCGTTTGTTCCAACTTCGGACAATGGAAAGAAGTAAAGTCACAGGTCATACGAGAAAGCGATTCGTCCAGCGAGAGCGATACAGAGTGCCAAGTGCTCGATACCTGTGTGAGAAATGGGACAGCTGGTTTTTACCTCATGCCACCTCTTAATGCGTTTCTGCTGTTTGTCCGTCTTCGTTGTCCGATTCTTTCGCAGTTTTAGACA
>NC_051415.1:28647067-28647279 GCF_015228065.2 Penaeus monodon
CCTCCCTCTTTTATTTTACCCAACTCTTTGCCTCTTATTCGGTATCCTCGTAAAACTTCAGCTTGAATTCACTGCTTTTCGTCCAAAGTAATTAATTGTCAAGACGAGAGCAACTGCCACTGTAGGGAGAGGTTTGAGATAAGGATTAACTAGAGGTATAAAGATGTGCATTTTAAAGGGAAGAAATATCTTTATATTCTCGAACAACTTGA
>NC_051415.1:28647945-28648073 GCF_015228065.2 Penaeus monodon
TATTCAGTCAGATGTAAAGTTGGCATTTTCTACGCCCACGCATTAGGGGCACAGGCACAGCAATCAATGTTTTTTTTTCTTTCAGGTTCAAGACGCTAATGGCAGGAGAGGGAAAAGGACTTCATTTC
>NC_051415.1:28648795-28649310 GCF_015228065.2 Penaeus monodon
TCTAGAATCTGACAGACAAATATTTTGAAAAAAAAAAATTATTGACTACACAGATCACAAAATGTTCTCGATATTCCAGCGACACATTCTCTATATCGTTAATCAGATTTTTTCTCGCCTTTCATTTGCAAAACAATTACTTTCTCAATAAACGCATTTCACTTTTTACTCACAGATTGGAGCCCGAAATAAATGTCAATTACAGAATCTTTTTTCATTATGGGGCGTCACTCATTTTAGATTGGTGACTTGAAAACGAGCGAGGGAGAAAAAAAAACCATTTATTTTTTGGGAAATGAAAATGCCACTGGCGGAGAATGAGCAGCTGATGGGGGGGAAATGGAATTTAAGTAAATGTATTTCAGTCGGGAAAAGCATGCGCTTATGTGATCTATGCTTCTTGTCTATGTGGGAAACTAAGAATATGTAAAAAGGTATATTTGAAATGAGAATTGCTTTTTTTCGTTACTTATGATTTTTTTTTGTCCATATTTGTTTAGATTTCTGCCCGCCTC
>NC_051415.1:28649378-28649585 GCF_015228065.2 Penaeus monodon
GCCCCCTCTCCTGCTCTTCTCTCATTCGCTCTGCCATTAACTTAATTTGGATAAGCTTTATAATTACTTGCAATACATTAGAACCCTTATCTGCTGGCATAAGGTGGCTCTGTCTTTCGAACACTGAGCTGCACCTTCGCAGTGTCTGAGAGATGCATAATTGATTTAGACTTTTTATCACGCATGAGCGAGAATCCATGAATTATT
>NC_051415.1:28649785-28649901 GCF_015228065.2 Penaeus monodon
CATACACATATGAAACCATCTTTCCATCTCCACAGTTATCAACCCTTTCCGTCCACCTAAATCTATTTTTTTTCTTCAAATCTTTTAATTTTCTTCGTATAGTATTTTTCCCAAAT
>NC_051415.1:28649996-28650087 GCF_015228065.2 Penaeus monodon
GCAGCGTTGGTGAAAGTCTTTGCTTTTACTTTTATTTATTTTTGTGTACGTTTTTCAAGTGGTTATCCTGACCCAGATACCGAGAGAAATA
>NC_051415.1:28651024-28651205 GCF_015228065.2 Penaeus monodon
ACTATTAACTTCCTTCCATTTATGCTAGTAAGGGACACAAGTCTGTACCTAAAATATCTCTGGTGGATAGATCTCCTTGAGGTGTGCGGGTGTGGGGGGGGGACTCTGCATGAAAACTCTAGGGGTAAATTCCAGCGTGTATCTCTTTATGTTTAACGTAATTAATTTAACTAAAACATTT
>NC_051415.1:28651296-28651609 GCF_015228065.2 Penaeus monodon
ATTGAAAATAAAGTGCTAAGTAAGCCTTATTTTAAACTACAGTAAAAAACTAGGAATCCTAGATGATCCTCAAACAAAAGGCCTTTAAATAATAATAAAAAAAATCTAAAACACGGCATTGAAGGTGCATCTCGAAGCAAAGCAAAGGCTAAAAGTAAGCAAGAGCACAAAAGAACAAAATCAAGAACATGAATTAAAAGCAAGCACTCCAAGTCCTGGAGGGACAGTGAATAAAAAAAAAAAAGTAATGAATAAGAATAAAACATTGAAAAAAACACAACGAAAGCATCACTAATGTATGATTTCTTATAAG
>NC_051415.1:28656608-28656822 GCF_015228065.2 Penaeus monodon
AAACATTTTGGACAACAGTAAGAACGTCAGTGAAATGGTGTCCGACGTGCTACCTGTTGGTAGCGCGGATGTCTAGAGATGCCACATAACTACCAGTACTGAGATCCTCTTCCTAATAAATGGTTATGTAACCTATTTTATTGTTTATAGAAACTGGCGTCGGTCATATAGTGTTACGTGGGTAATTTATGATGGAAGATAGATATACTGTAAC
>NC_051415.1:28657149-28657457 GCF_015228065.2 Penaeus monodon
ATAACCTTTACACAACTAACACAGCCAGTTAGCCTTCTGTCGAACAAAGGAATAAATTTACAATCCAGCAACAATACCAGCAGCTTAAACGTCAACCTTCCATATTGCACATTTTCAGCAACATCGAGCCCCGGATTAGGTGTAAGTACCATCTTACAATCCAGCGTTTAATCAACACGTGGGGCTGTTCGAGATTGGAATACCAGGAATAATTAGTTTTACTGACAGTCCTTTGAACATGGAAAAAAGAAGGTATTTTTTCGTGTTACTATATACACGTGTTTATGATTGTAATTGATTGTAAAACA
>NC_051415.1:28657992-28658405 GCF_015228065.2 Penaeus monodon
TATCTGTAGTCAGTTCTACATTTTTTTTATAGTGTAACTTTTTCATTATATTTCCTTTTACTGTAACGTTTTTTTTAAACATTACCCGTTTTGTGATATCACTATTTTGATAGAAACAAATCAAAATAAAATATAAAATAATGTCATGTTACATACATAATGCCAAAAAAAAGAAAAGAAAAAAAAAATATAAAACAAGCAAGAATGATAACAAAAAAGAAAAGTGATAAAAGAAATGTAAAAAGGACACAATAAAAAATAGCACGAAAGAGAAAATAAATAATAATAAAGAAATAAGAGAAAAATTGTAATAAACATATTTTCTTTGGTTTTATTCTCAATTTACGCGTTCATTTAGTCATTAATGACTAATGGCTAATATCTATTTTATTTTTGCGTTCACTCTTAGCACG
>NC_051415.1:28659123-28659571 GCF_015228065.2 Penaeus monodon
GTATACATAGATAAACAGAGTCATCATCGACTCATCGTATGACTGTGACTCATGCGAATGTGACTCATTCGACTCATCACCTGACTCATCGCTTGACTCATCGCCTGACTCATCGCCTAACTTATCCTCCGGCCTATCATCTTACGTATTTGACTCATCTGATTCATTTTTAAAATTTGTCCCATAACTCGCATACGACTCATCACCTCACAACTCATCTGACTCGCTTTCAAACTCATCACCTGACTCATCACTCGACTCACTTGACTCATCTTCACACTCATCTCCTGACTCATCATCACCCTGACCCATCATGTCCACGCGCGAAAGCTCCTCATTATGACCGAGCGAGTGATGACAAGGCGAGGAAATGAAGGTCGCGAGGAGGAAATGAGCACGAGAAGACACCCAGCGGCTCCGATTTCAGTGACGTCAGAGCGTGCATGAC
>NC_051415.1:28660211-28660510 GCF_015228065.2 Penaeus monodon
CGAGAATAACCAAGACTTCAGACAATAGATATATTCATCACACCCCCGTTATTGCCAGAGCCGTTTCGCCTCCTCGAACACACCCGAGTAATTCCTTGACGAGATCGGTGGTGCGAGTGATTACTCTCGCTTATGAATTCCAAAGGGCCTCCTCTGAGATCTATAGGCCTACTTGGATTAACAATTATTGGCAGTTTCTTAACTAGCAATAAGTGATAATAACAAATCTGGCGTTATGTGTTGTTATTTTTTTTTATTATTATTTTTATGGGAATTAATACACACCACACAATCAGTCA
>NC_051415.1:28666420-28666993 GCF_015228065.2 Penaeus monodon
ACCTAAAAAGGAAAGTCTAAAGATATTATATTTAAGATTGCAAGGGATTTCATGGACGTCACAGAGAATTTTCTTTGAAAAGAAGAACACCATTAAGCGGAATTCTTGAAAAGAAGGAAAAAAAAAGTCAATAGAAGGGTGTATATAAGCCTTACACAGGCGGAAAATCATATTCTCCTTACATACACTAGACAGGCACTCCAGTCATATTAACACATCACATAATTTCTTTTCGCTAGTCTTGGAATTGCGTCAATAATAACAATAATATCACTCGTCCACATCTTTACGGCTTTAATACTGAGTGGAATACAATTATTATAATGTTAGGGAATGACAAAAGTTCTTTTCGGAGTTATTTGATAAAAAATAACCATATGCTGCTAAAAACGCTTGTGATTTATGTAAATGTATCGTTTCAGACTTAACATTATCTAATATTTCTTAAACCTTTTGTCAAATGTGTAGAAAACAACACATTTTACCTGGACTCATGAAAATATTTCAACATTAAATTTTGCCACATTTGAGTTTTGAATAATTTAAAGAAAGACGGAGGAAAAGAACTAAGAA
>NC_051415.1:28667557-28667836 GCF_015228065.2 Penaeus monodon
GCATGTAAAATTTATCCAAGAACAAGGACAGCAAAAAACAAAATATCAAGTAACACGTAATTGCAAATCGAAAACGCATCTTGTTGCAACTAGCATTGCAATGAAGCCATCATGCAATCAGGCAGTGAAAGCACATCACAGTCACTGTCATTCCATCACTGACTCATTTATATGAATATGCAAATTTCCATTAACTCCATTTTTGTTTTCTTTCTTTCTTTAAGAGCTGAGAAAGATACAACATTTATTGCTGTTTATGAGAATGTTTTTATTTCAGCA
>NC_051415.1:28667936-28668028 GCF_015228065.2 Penaeus monodon
GTAATGTAAACTACGGGCTGAATGAAGTTGAACAGTGAAACGTATATCCTGCCCCGGCAACGTTAGTTAATCTGAAAAATATATCAATTCAT
>NC_051415.1:28669441-28669735 GCF_015228065.2 Penaeus monodon
TCAATCACGGTTACACGCCAAACTCTTTGAAAGGAAAAAAAAATCACTCACTACAAGTCTCTGTCGTTTGTTCCAACTTCGGACAATGGAAAGAAGTAAAGTCACAGGTCATACGAGAAAGCGATTCGTCCAGCGAGAGCGATACAGAGTGCCAAGTGCTCGATACCTGTGTGAGAAATGGGACAGCTGGTTTTTACCTCATGCCACCTCTTAATGCGTTTCTGCTGTTTGTCCGTCTTCGTTGTCCGATTCTTTCGCAGTTTTAGACAGTGGGCGTGTGTGCGTGTTTATATA
>NC_051415.1:28669985-28670197 GCF_015228065.2 Penaeus monodon
CCTCCCTCTTTTATTTTACCCAACTCTTTGCCTCTTATTCGGTATCCTCGTAAAACTTCAGCTTGAATTCACTACTTTTCGTCCAAAGTAATTAATTGTCAAGACGAGAGCAACTGCCACTGTAGGGAGAGGTTTGAGATAAGGATTAACTAGAGGTATAAAGATGTGCATTTTAAAGGGAAGAAATATCTTTATATTCTCGAACAACTTGA
>NC_051415.1:28670526-28670910 GCF_015228065.2 Penaeus monodon
AGCTCCACAGTAAATCACTTGTTGGGCAAATGGTTTCATTGACAAAACTATCCTTCGTAATAAATTTCAAGGGACAAGGAGGTAGTTATGGATTTTTTTTTTTTTTTTTTTGGGGGGGGGGTTCCTTGTCGTTGTTCTTGTTTTGTTTTTGTTTTTCTTGTTTTGACGTGATTTTGTTTTGTTTTGTTTCGATGTGTTGGGATTTGTTTTGAGATTTTCTTTGTTAGTTTTTAATTAGTTTTTTTCTTGTTTGAGTCTTTGTTTGGTTTCATTTCATTTCATTCTATTCTATGGCATTTATTTTGATTAGTCTTTTTTTTTTCTTCTTTTTTCTTTTTAGTCATAACCTGTTTCAAGAAATCAGAAGGAAAAGGATTAATCTTT
>NC_051415.1:28671390-28671741 GCF_015228065.2 Penaeus monodon
AACCAAGTCATTTTTGCGTCCAGGAATTCTTTAAACCCGAAAATGTGCATCGATTTTTTTTTCTCTCTCTCTTTCTCTTTTTTCTTCATACGCTTTATCTAATTCATATCCTGAATAGGAGTGCAATTTTCAGGTATTTGGTGACTTGCTGCTTAAACTCCAATTAGACCTTTTATTTCTAAAGAATGGATGCAAAATTATGTTCATGCTATGTGCTTTATGCTGTATTAGATACTGTGTTCTGCTTTCCAGTGGAATTTTATTAGCAAGAAATGTCGATAAAAGTTGTCCGATGAATGACTGCGTTTCAATCGTCAGAAATGGAGAATGACATAAGATTAATTCTGGCAT
>NC_051415.1:28672167-28672430 GCF_015228065.2 Penaeus monodon
GCTGTCGATCACGTCTATGTTTGTTCCGTTTCCTTTTAAAACTTACTTTAAATTATTAAAGTTAATACTTTTTTCCTAATCATCAAAGTCTTTTCTTCTTATTCTTTTTTCTCCTTTCTCTCTTTTTTTCGCTATTCTTCTCTCCTTTGTTCCTTTCTTATAACTTGTTCTTCTCTCCTTTGTTCCTTTCGGCTTACATATTTACGCCTTTTTTCAGAGAAAGACTGAAAGACACTGAAAAAATCGATTTCTTTTTCACTGAA
>NC_051415.1:28672822-28672925 GCF_015228065.2 Penaeus monodon
GGGGGGGGGGTGTTTCATTTTTCTTTGTAATTCTTTAATTTTTTATTTTATATTTTTTTTTTTCATTTCTAACTTCTTTCTTATACTTAAGTGTCTGTTTCTT
>NC_051415.1:28674400-28674574 GCF_015228065.2 Penaeus monodon
ATGTAAGAATCTCGCCTTGAAAGTCTTTGTACTTGGTTCCAGGAAATAAAATATTTCGTCTGCAAAAATGTTACAAACGCCGTGGAAGCAATAGATACGATTCAGCCTTAGAATTCAAAGTACACAGCACCCTTACAGCAGTCAGGCAGAAAAAGGAGAGATACTTGATGTCTA
>NC_051415.1:28675359-28675450 GCF_015228065.2 Penaeus monodon
TGCAATCCTGAAGTTTCTTTAAGAAAATTCCAAGAAAATGTCGGAGCAACAAACAAACACTGCCAGGCTTAATCTCCCGCCTCCCTTCCTC
>NC_051415.1:28675748-28675881 GCF_015228065.2 Penaeus monodon
CAATAAAAACGCAGATGAAGACAGAAGGGCATCCCTTCAATAACTTTGCAAGTTGCAAGACTGCAAGGTAAACACTGGCAAAACAACACTATATGGGAAAACTTTCTCTATTACCAGACTAAGTCCTGCAATT
>NC_051415.1:28675926-28676599 GCF_015228065.2 Penaeus monodon
GTGTGCATTTTCTTTTCTTTTTCTTATTTGCAGATTTCCATTTTCTTCTCTAGTTTTGTATGGCGTCGAAAAAAATATATGATTTTTTTTTCCAATACACTTTTTATCTTTTCTGTCTTTCATATTATTGAAGTTGATTTCTTTGCATCTCATATGTATGTTCAAATTTGCATAATTACATGCACGACTGAATGATTATCAAACATACTTTTGTCTATGTACATTTAACATATTACGCTTGAATCGCAATTCACTTTGATTGCATTATTTTCTCATTTGCATTTTCTTTTGTACGACTGATATTTACACCATTTAATCTATTCTTGGAACCCGATTAATACACTATTGCTAATAACAAGATAAAGGAATATTACTTTCTTTAAAAAAAAGTAAATATCAATAACAGAAGGACATTAACGCACATAAGAAATCATACGTGAACACAAACATTTACATAAAACATGTTAAACAGATGTGATTATTTAATATGCTAATCAGATATTCATTATCATCTATTCGGTGTCTCTGAATCTCGACTTTGTAAAAGAAATAATGATAACTAAGTAAAGATTAGATACAAACGCCTATTATGATCAAGCTTAACATAATGAGTTTCGTTTGTTGTTCTTTTATAGTTTAAAATAGTCTCATTATTTTCATTATTACTACTATA
>NC_051415.1:28677749-28677938 GCF_015228065.2 Penaeus monodon
GTGGCGCGAATACAAAATTCCACGAAGCTTTTTCACTGTAGTTCCATTAAAATGTCGATATTATCAATGGTAAACCGATACTCTAGGCGTGATAATGAAACGAGAGGTAGGGAAAGAGCCGGTATAAAAGGGAGGGGGGAGTTAGGGGTGTAGGAAACATGAGATAATGGAGTGAGCTGTGTGTATTGC
>NC_051415.1:28678286-28678792 GCF_015228065.2 Penaeus monodon
AGACTGTGATAGAGAAGTGTTTTACTTTGTTTCTAACATGATTAACAATATCGTCAATGACAATGCATTTCCTCGAAGCAAAATGTATTTTCTTAAATAAAATAATAATAGCAATTATTGAAATAAATACATCTTTGTTAATCAGACTCGTTTTCGTATTTCTTTTATTTTCTTCTATAAGGTATACCGTTTTTTACAAAAGGTGATTACAGGCATTTCAGTATTTCCGCACATACTTTTTCTAAGAACATCATCATATTAGAAAAAAATAGAACAACAGTAATATTACCTTTATTCCTTTGAAAAGAATAAAAATATATATGAACAAATGAGCATATGAATACATATCATAAAACCTTGAAAGTAGATAAAAGAGATTTTTTAAACAATGCATTTCCAGGACCGATACCACTGCTTTGTCTGAGGCGGCTGCGTTAGAGAGACCGAGCGTAAATAATATTTTGTCTCTTGGATTTTTTCTACCTTTTGTAACTACTTTAGGCAGG
>NC_051415.1:28679345-28679485 GCF_015228065.2 Penaeus monodon
TCTAGCTCAGTTTGCATCCTCGCCCTCTCGGCTGGAGGGTTCTATCAAGTCCTCCGCTTTTTTTTTTTAAGAAACGGGTGCGCACCTCTGGGTAAATGTATGTTTATAACCATAGGACGCGTTGAATTCGCCCGGCAAAA
>NC_051415.1:28679802-28680354 GCF_015228065.2 Penaeus monodon
TTCCGACCGTCTTCTTTCCAACCGTCTTCTTTCCGACATCTGTCATCCCCTCCAGGTGAAGTCGTGGTCAAGGACGCCCTGAGCATGCTCCAGATGGATGATTCTGATGGCTGGGACAATCTTTTACTATATGTGAGATTTGCCATCAATATCTCCAAACACCGGAGCGTAAATGACATCCCATTGTACCGCAGGTCGGGACAGTTATTTCCCACTCGTGGGATCAAACCACATGACCTATTCCGAAGGGGCCTTGCCCTCACTAAGATCGCAACTCCGTGCAGCTCGGGTGGCCGCTAGTGAGGCCGCCCGAAAGGCTCGTGAGCGCTGGACCGCCGATCATGATCGAAGGCGGCGGGCTCGACCACGGGAGTATAACAAGGGGGATCTGGTCTTCGTGCATCGTAGCGTTGTCCTTCACCCCAGTCATGGAAACAGAAACCTGGGTTCCCCAAAAAAACTCGGGCCCGTGGCTTATGCGGTGAGGGCAGGAAGTCATTTTGAACACCAAGAAATTCAAGGCATTTCGGGTAAGTCTGGAATTCGTCCCCC
>NC_051415.1:28682304-28682577 GCF_015228065.2 Penaeus monodon
AATATCATAGTAATATTTACACCAATTGAACCCAGTACCAAACTTATTTAATAAGCAAACAGTTAATCTATAAAATCAGATTGCAATAAAACTACATCTCTTACAATCAAATGCCAATTCTCCTAATGACAGTGTGCATCAAATACCACCAAACTTTTTCAAAGATGCAAAGCAGTGACTCGCTCAATAGCTATGCAAGTTGGGCGGAGTGCTAGACAAATGTTGGGTCAAGGAGCATTCTTTAGGGAAAACTATCTCGAAGACAAACCGAGA
>NC_051415.1:28683217-28683513 GCF_015228065.2 Penaeus monodon
GTATGTATGCATTTATGCATATATAAATATTTAGTCCAGGTCACAGACAAATGTCAGGTCCAGCTTTACTTTATTCTGTTTTGTGTTTCTTTGCAAGCGGATATGACTGCCATGGATAAACTAACAGTTGTCCTTTCATCGTTAAGATAAGAGCATTCTAGGTATGTGCCCTATGACATATGTCTTTTATACGTTGGAAGATAAAAGATAGATGTGAAAAATATTATGCACTTGTTACATTAGTGTTGCAATCAAACTGGTGACACTACGTATAAATAAATATAGATAAGATTCTC
>NC_051415.1:28683568-28683634 GCF_015228065.2 Penaeus monodon
TTCTCTCTTCTTCTTCTCTTCTCTTTTATTTCCCTCTCTTAACCGTAAAACGTTATCTACCCTAAA
>NC_051415.1:28683821-28683990 GCF_015228065.2 Penaeus monodon
AGCCCCCCCCCCTTTCTCTCTTCCTCCTTCCTTAACCAAAAGATGTTATCCAGCCTAAGTAATTCGACTTGCGGGAAGCGTACATGACCTCGTATTTCAGTGTCAAAATATTAGGCCTATTTAGGCTCCCGGATGAACGTTTCTTGCTTTACCTTAACATTTTTCTGAC
>NC_051415.1:28686337-28686825 GCF_015228065.2 Penaeus monodon
AATGCATCAAAAGCCAATATGCTCGTCATTACACACAAGACAAGCCTAAACCTTGAATATATAATGCATTTTTTCCCTTGAATATATAATGCATTTTTCCCCTTGAATATATAATGCATTTTTTCCCTTGAATATATAATGCATTTTTTCATAGCTCGTCTACTCTGGCTAACCCACATCCTACGCGCTGCATTCCCTTTAGCATGCATGGAAGAGCTTTGCCAATAAGACCGCTCCCTTAGGGTTGGCGTGGCAATTTAACGTAACGTTTAAGGTAAACACAAGACCCTGATGTGGAGACTTCTCTCTCTTTCCCTCTCCCTTAACCTTCGATGTTATAATGTAAATTGGAAGCGATGGGTTTTAAGTGATCGTAACGCTAAAACGGTATAGCCAGGATGAAGTGCGATGTATGTATGCAAATTGCGTAAAACATACCACTTTGGAGTGAATATTAGTCGAGTGATGGCATTTTAACAGCTTGTGAT
>NC_051415.1:28687281-28688333 GCF_015228065.2 Penaeus monodon
GACGAATCTATTATATATATTGCTTGTCGTGATCTCTTGATATTTCTGATTTTGGAAAATGGCTACTGAAAATTTTTTTCATTTATCTTTCTTTTATCATTCTTCCTATTTCTCTTCGGACGAGTGTGCAGAAAGAGGGAGACGTACGAGAAATTATTGCGTCTTGACTAACTCACGTATTGTAAATTTACCATTTAGATAGACATAGTTATCATCCGCGAATATACTTATCTACAATTTGCATAACGTTTTATTATATATAATCACTCCATAGATGTTTTTAAAATCTTTCTCTATTGTTTCTAAAGTATTTTCTTTTCATATTGCCTTGCACATGTTACACTGAGACGCAGGTAAGAATAACATTCAAGTTAAAATTCTTAATTCTAATAACAAAGAGGCGTGACTAGAACTCGATCATTTTCTGTCGATCAAGCGGTCATTCCATTCCCCTCGCCCCCCCCCTCCCGTCCCTGTCCCATCCTTTATTATTGACTTTTCTACCATTCCACTGAACGCAATTCAGCGGTTTTGTTGTGAGAATGACGGCTATAATTTCCTGAAACAGTACGCAGTACAGTTAAGAGTGAGTGTAAATTTTAATGATGGCTTTTAATTATTCAGTAATTTCGCATTAAGTACACTAAATGATTAATTTTGATTTGTGAAATATTACCTTTCCAAAAGTATTAACATCCAGAGTTTTAAAATATTAAATACGAGGCTTTTCCTCCTTGCTCTATCGCTGCAAAAAGATTTTAAAAATAATAAAAGAATGAAGAAAAATCTGGCGGTAAAAAAAAACGGTATCTAATTGCCTCCAAGACATGACTCCATCATTCTCAAGTTTCGTAAAGTTGTGTCATTTTGTTGCGCGAGGTTGAAAACTGCTTTGCAACACGATTAGCGGCGGGAGCAGGACTTTCCGGGGATGAAAACAGAAGGGCCTCCTGCTCAATGGCTCTGCAAGTTGTCTGAAGTGCAAGACAAATGTTGGGTCAAGCAACATTCTTTCGGGGAACTTTCTCTCTAAGGCAAATTAAGACCGCGTC
>NC_051415.1:28688724-28688793 GCF_015228065.2 Penaeus monodon
TCACGTTTCATGTCTATCGTTACTTTTCATCATCTGTTTGTGACATATCTATATTATTTACTATCTAAA
>NC_051415.1:28688843-28689213 GCF_015228065.2 Penaeus monodon
CACATGAATTAAGAACAATTCAAGCATCTATAACATAATATTATTTGTTTTCAACTTGAACAGTTTGAGTTGCTTCAAAATAATGGGATTTAACATTCGATTTGTAGCCGTATTTCTCTACTTGAAGACTGACTGCTCTAAATATCATCTGATCAGATTTCTCATCATCGTGACTGGAGTAATGAATCTCCCATACGTTTCCCTCTTCCACCAATGCCATCATACTGATAAGAGCCGACAGGGTAAGCTTTTAGTAATTGACATATTGTTGTTGTTCTTCTTCTTTGCAAGCAGTGATGTGCCTTTGCAAACATAGGCTGTTTCAGCTTCGAAACTTTTCTTCTGCTGTCGTAGTTCTTTGACTGAGAAT
>NC_051415.1:28690046-28690281 GCF_015228065.2 Penaeus monodon
TCAGTAAACGTTTGATTAAGACTACTAAACAGTGCCCAAGGGACTTAAACATTCATAGTTTTTTATGTTATTTGCTATTTTATCAGGACTCCCGGAGTTGTTTTTTGTCGATCTATAAAGGTCAAAGCTTACAATGATATTTTAATATACGCCGAATGCATCGTTCTGTTTGTTATTGCTGTTGTTACTGACGCTGCTGTCCTTTTTATGGGAACAAAAGCTGTGCTAAGTTTAT
>NC_051415.1:28690356-28690765 GCF_015228065.2 Penaeus monodon
AACTCGTTCTTCATTTCGTCCTCCTATGATGTGTTTTTTTTTTCCTTTACATTTAAATAATCTGGAGTTCTAGTTTATTTGAAGCTGACAATCCTTCAAAACTTTCAATTTCCAACGTTAGCAATCAAACAACCATTTAACGTTTTCCCTCATTTCTTCCTTCGTTTTTTCTTCGTCTGAAAATACGTAAATCCTGGGATATTTAGGCATCTTCTTGAAAACTCCGCATGTACAATAAATGTTGTTGCAGTTTCCAAAACCCAATGCATTTCTCAGCCCGAATCGTCTGTTCCATTGTTTGGATCGGTTAAACTATAAAGATTTAATGGCTGGGATTTTGTTTATGAGGCCATTCCTGTCCGTGGTAAATATATCAGCGAGTGGTATTGCTGGTCGATATTTGTAACTG
>NC_051415.1:28690908-28691469 GCF_015228065.2 Penaeus monodon
TGGGTATCGCTATATCGATTATCATTACCCAAATTAATCACAGTTCTATTAGTAATTGTAAAGTTTTTATCTCTATTTCCGTTTATTATAATGTTTATTTATATGTTACTAATAGAGATCACAGATGATTATCAATATATCTTATAATATTACGTGTTTGTATTATCTACCCTAACATTACCATTTATCCTAATGTTTATTTACCGATACCTGGTAGAATTAGTCATTGTAGGTTAGAATGACGAGCTGCTACTTTTAACCATCACTTTTCCTTTTTAATCTTCTTTTTTTCTTCCTCTCTTCTCTCTTCCTTTTTTCTTCCTTTTCTTCGACTTTTTTCTTTGCTTTCATCTTTCTCTTCTCTTCTCTTATTCCTTTTATCTTTCATTTCTCTTTTTACTCTTATTCTTCCTTTTCCTTCTTATTATCCTCCTCCTCCACTTCTTCTCTGGTTCGCAAAGAAAACCGCTTGAGCCGTTGTAATATTCATTTCAACCTGAAATATTATAAATGTAAATAACACGTAAACCAAGTATACCATTTCCTTTTTGTTTCATAATT
>NC_051415.1:28691726-28691814 GCF_015228065.2 Penaeus monodon
ACAATCACTTCGTTTTTCACTCACCTAAGTTTTCTAAGGCGAAATTACAACTAGCCAGACAGTCACCAACCACCCTTACTGTTGTCAA
>NC_051415.1:28691924-28692168 GCF_015228065.2 Penaeus monodon
TTGTGTAATTACCTGTAAACATAATCTAAATGCTTGTCCATGTCTGCCCTTCAAAAGCGGCGCATGGCTTCCCTCTGCGTCACCACCAAAACAAACAAGAAAGGAACTATATGCGCAATGTATTGTTATAATGATTATTTTTCTATTTATAATTCCTCTCACTATTAACATATATACATTAGCATCATGTCCTATAGAGAAAATACATAATTTTATAACACATATCATTTCTAAAGATGATATA
>NC_051415.1:28692656-28692759 GCF_015228065.2 Penaeus monodon
AAAGAAATGTAGTTCAACCTTTGTAATTAGACTCTGAAAACGCATAATGACACCATCCCTCAATGTCCTTTCCTTAGGCTTAGTTAATCCCAGAACCTGAAGT
>NC_051415.1:28693049-28693358 GCF_015228065.2 Penaeus monodon
AAACTTTTCCATCTTCATTTATCTACGTCTGCAAAACATTAAGGATATCTTCTTATCCCATTTAGTGAAGCTTCATATAACGCGCTGTTAATTTCTCAGATATTTCAGCACTTATTTTCTTACTCGAGGGAAATTTGCATCTGAGGAACACATAACAAAGCTCCAAGCAGCCATGAAAATTTTGATGAGAAAGATTAAATGGGTGATTTCTATTAAGCTTTAAGAGAGCTCATTGAAAACGGCTTCTTAGGGATGGTGCCTCAGTGCAGAACGTTTCATGATCTCAGTATTCCAAAGTAAACCCGGGGA
>NC_051415.1:28693548-28694179 GCF_015228065.2 Penaeus monodon
AATTCAAATGCGTCGCAGCGGTTAGTACCTCGGTTTGGAACGTTTGAAGGTGAACATGAAGATCCTGGTGTGGACTTCACCCGTAACTGCCGCTGGCTATTACGCTAAGTGGCAGCATTACTATTCACAGGATAGTAGTCCCTAAGAAAACGTTACTTGTAGGATGACACTGTTGCGTGCATACGAAAGACGCAATTACCTTTGCGTGAATGGTACCTGTACAAGACCGTTGGTGCCCTTGTTCATATGCATTTACATGTACTTAATGTATATTTCATAGAAAGGAAGTTACTGAATACAGATTCTATTTTCCACTTAAAAGGTTTGACTTGGAGGAGGCTTATAAAAAGAAATAAAGCAAGGAACTAATATACAATTGCAGTAAATTATATAAAGTAGTTAGTAAATGAAGGTTTATAGCAAAATTAAATGTGGAAAATATTAATGTGATACGGTCGACTTTTTCCATCTCCTTTATATATACATTAACTTGTGAAAACATTCTTTTTATCTGAGACGAACTTGCTTTGAATGTAAAATAAAATTAATATTTGTCATTTACGAAGCACCGGATGGTGAAGAAAACATAATTGAATTTTATGCAAGAGATTTTTGTTGTGTGTGTAGGTGT
>NC_051415.1:28694278-28694498 GCF_015228065.2 Penaeus monodon
CATACAGATATATCTGCCAGTTCTGATCTATTGTGAACGGTATATTTTATTTCTACTTTACCTTTCTATCTATGATAAAAGGTAAATGATAAAAGGTAAAGCATGGTAATTGAAAAACAACGTTATCACAGAAGAGTTAGTTGAAATAAAATATACAATGAAAATAATTCGCGTGAATTGATTAGAGACAGTTGGATGTCGTGTAGCCCACCTTTAAGGG
>NC_051415.1:28695193-28695424 GCF_015228065.2 Penaeus monodon
GTCTGCATTCTTATTAAATTCCCAAGTACCGCATTTGCGAAAATAACAAACGCTAACAGCAAAAAAATTCGCACCTCGTCGGAACCTCGTCGGAAGCCTACGAGCTCGTGAATGGTAAGCGAATATTTTCATTTTCTTGGTTTTCTTGAGAATTCTCGATTTCCTCATTTTCCTGAAGGACCGAACGTGCGGCAGTGTCAATCACAAAAGACAGAAGTGTTGAATTATATG
>NC_051415.1:28696185-28697413 GCF_015228065.2 Penaeus monodon
TTCACTCTCTGAAAAATATTATTAAAACAGATAATAAGTTACGACATCTCTGCATAGTATGAATATTTCAAGCATGCGTTTTATCAGGCAACCCAGGAATAGTCAATTTCCTCACCTCCCCCTCCAAATATTTATTAATTTCTTGTCTTCCAGACTGATTTGATCCTGCGATTTCCGCAGATGAATTTCTACAGCACTCAATTTTTTTTTTTTTTTTCCGACGGAGAAAGGGGACAGGGATGGGTATGTTCCTGGAGTCCCAAGTAATATCCACTAAGAGCTCTATTCCTGCCTCCCCCACACCCCACCCCTACCCTTGAGTCATTTGTAGTAACAGCGCTGTTGACGTGTAGGGAAAAAGTACAAAAAGTAAGGGCTTACTGAGATTTTTTTTTTCATTCCTCTAGTGCGATGTACTGGTCTACATCCTGTTCTTATTTTTTTTTTATATAGGATTTTTTTTCTGAAATTCAGTCGCGGGATGAATAACATTTGTTTGCAGTAGTTATACTCACAGTTTCCTACAAGCTTTATGCTAAGAGTTAGGATAAAATTAAGGCTAATACTCTCATATCTATTATCGTGTTATCATGTTTCTGATTGCTTCGAGACATCATTACTTTACCTCTTTTTTGTTATCACACGCATAAATTTCTGCAGGTCAAATTAAAGAATCAAATATCACTCTATTCCACAGGAATTCCCAGTGATATCCCTATCTCCTGCTCATCTCAGTTGGCAACAATATTTCTTTAATCTTGCACCTGAATATTTACCATAATTGTTATCACAACAATGTGTTATCACTCATAATTGTAAAGCATAAATTGATAGTCTCATACTTTACCTCATTCCTATTCCTATTATTGTTATCACACACAGAAACAAATTTTTGTAGGCTAAAGCCATTAATTCAGTATCATTTTATTCCATAGGGATTTACAATCGTTCCCGTTCTCAGCGACTGACTATATCAGCAAGGAGAGAGAAAATGATAACACTGCACAGAACACGCTTGCAACAGAAAGATCCATTGCCCGTTGCGTCAACAGAATTTCATCCAGTACTCAGGTCCCCCTTCGCTCCCTCCTCACCGTCCATTATAATTGTGGTTTGCTACAGTCAAATCCCTTTTTCTAATTTGATAGACTACCCCCATGAATGATCGGTGATGCGGAAAATGATTTGCTGTGCAGCTTAACATCTGAAATTAAATAGGGAAATAAGT
>NC_051415.1:28697514-28697581 GCF_015228065.2 Penaeus monodon
ATAAATCTAGAGGGTTTAATACAGCACGTGGATCCCAATATTAGCTAAATGCGAATTCATGTGTTAT
>NC_051415.1:28697709-28697998 GCF_015228065.2 Penaeus monodon
TTTTTTTTATGATCATAAAACTTGCTATTTGGATCTAGGCGTATCTCATTTCATTTACCTCTGATCTCTGAATAAAAAGATAAATATGCATAAGGAAAAATAGAATAATCATGATTAATCCTGGTATTGAAAATACGTAAAAGGTAAGATCACGTCACACATTTTTCTTGAAATATATGAGCAAAAATGTACGGCATTACTCTCAAGTACATTTTTCTTCGAATCGACTTTAGGAAAGCTTCGAGGGAAGAGTCAGTGTCGAGAGTGTAGATGCAACATCAATCAAACA
>NC_051415.1:28699963-28700092 GCF_015228065.2 Penaeus monodon
ATAATTTGTTTGTCTGAACTTTATACATGATACTGAAACCCTGCAGAGCATACATCCCACAGCAGTTCTAAGGTATCACATGTACATATGACAGAGAGAGGCTAGGCGGTCTGGACTGAACCTGACATA
>NC_051415.1:28701375-28701640 GCF_015228065.2 Penaeus monodon
GCGAGAATCCCAAAGCTAAACATCTAACCATCTGTTTACATATCGGACGCGGCGAGTAAGACCGATGCAAATGTTATTACACGTCAAGGCTCTGAGTTTCTGGTGATGTGCGTCGTGCGAAGGGGTTTGGCTGAGCACACGAGAACTGCGCGTGCGAATAGATGTTGCTTCCTGAGAACGTCTTAAAGTGATAAAGTTGGGTCCTCGAGGAGTTGAAGAATTGTGGTGTCTCGTACGTTAGAACTTGGGTATGTGTTTTGGGGAA
>NC_051415.1:28702371-28702838 GCF_015228065.2 Penaeus monodon
AGATATCCAAATGACATCGCAGTATTTCAATGGATTATCATCACTGGTATGTCAAAGATAAAAAAAAAATTACCATCACCAATAGAAAATAACCGTCTTATCAAGGGCATCTTCGCTTCGATAACGTAGAATGATTGCTACGTGTTTCATTGCGTGGCAGTTATACCAGTTATACATCTAGAAGGACAATTTTTGTTATAGATATTCAATCATACTTTCCATGTATTATATGTATAATTGATAAGGAACCATGGGATATTATAAGATATTATGAGAAATGAACTTTGGCGTTCAATCTCGTTTCCGAATCATAGACGACAGAAAACTTTTTTTATGAAATGGAATTGGAATCAAAGAAGTATCTTGCATGGATTCAGAATCTCACAGCAATTAGAATAAAAGGGGTTTTAGAACACAAACAACAATTTCAGAAGTAAGAAACACTAAAAATTAATCCGAAAAAAGGG
>NC_051415.1:28702890-28703505 GCF_015228065.2 Penaeus monodon
GCCATTCATAATCCACTGCAGGATCATATTCACCTGCAGTTGTAATATAGGTGAGAGGCCTTAATCAAGATCGAAGTTAGTAACGGCCTTGATTAAGCTTTGAATTCTCCAAACTCCAGACGAGTACACTTGGAAGGGTAAATGATGCAGGCAATCAGCCAGTTCAACAGATAATTGGCCTCCGAAATGGCAGAAGACAGCGCCGTCCCAGCGTCCTCTATTCATACTCTGCGGGCGCGTGGGTGGCTCAGGAAGAGAGAAGGAGGAGAGAGGTGGCCGGAGAAGGAGGAGAAAGATGGAAAGAGAAGGAGGAGAGAGGTGGCCGGAGAAGGAGGAGAAAGATGGAAAGAGAAGGAGGAGAGAGGTGGCCGGAGAAGGAGGAGAGAGGTGGAGGGAGAAGGAGGAGAGAGGTGGAGGGAGAAGGAGGAGAGAGGTGGAGGGAGAAGGAGGAGAGAGATGGGGGAGAGAAGGGATAGAGGGAAGAGAGTGGGCATGGGGAGACGGAAAGGAAGAATGGAATAGGGGATAGAAAGGGGAAAGGAGACGAAGGCGAAGGAAGGGATAGAAGGGAGGAAGAGGAAGATAATGAGGAAAAGAAGGTGATAGAAAGGGGGG
>NC_051415.1:28703708-28703795 GCF_015228065.2 Penaeus monodon
TGGAGAGAAATGGATAAGGGTTGGAAATAGGGAAAGGGAGAAAATGGGAGGGAGAAAGGGATAGGGGTAGGAGAGGGATAGAGGGAG
>NC_051415.1:28704488-28704600 GCF_015228065.2 Penaeus monodon
TACGTAAGTCTGTAGTGTATTTGAAAGATCTTCAATAACATGATTAATATAAACAATATAAACCATAGGAAATATAAAGAAACTTAATACAAATTTCAACTGAATTCAATAT
>NC_051415.1:28704811-28705023 GCF_015228065.2 Penaeus monodon
TTCCGTTTTCTATTCAGATTTTTATGACGTTCGAGTGATGAACTAATAGAGGACTGATATAAAGAGATCCCAACCCAATGTTTCAGTCCCCAAAATGTATGTTAATTTGATTACTTGAATCTCATATATTTCCGATAGTTGTGAAACTTTAAAAATGAGTTAATGAATATATCCAATGAATATTTAGGATATCCATTTAAATTTGCTGGACT
>NC_051415.1:28705860-28706161 GCF_015228065.2 Penaeus monodon
ATGATTACAGGAGCATATATTACCTTTAATACACCTGATTTACTATACTCTATACATGAAACGTTTTACCAATTAGTTACAGAAGAGCTATCATCATTCAGATATTTTCATGAATCCTATATCAATTTCATGGTCATATCGTATCGTTGTTGTCCGTATGATTATGGTAGCCATCTCGTTAATAAAGGTATTACGCAAATCAATTCTTGCCATGTGTAATGCATTGGGATATTGTAATTGTTTGAATGTCAGGGTCTCTATCGGGAGTGAAATCAGCTGGAGTTAGGATTTCTAAAGGTGA
>NC_051415.1:28706494-28706618 GCF_015228065.2 Penaeus monodon
GAAGCACTCGCTCCCCAGGGCAGACACTCTACCTTCTCCCGCTCCACGACGTCGTTGCAAGGACCTGCAAGATGGACAGGATTTTATGCGTGTTGGCATGAAAAGACTCAGGCGTGTGCAAGCC
>NC_051415.1:28707620-28707791 GCF_015228065.2 Penaeus monodon
ACATTCACAGGAGGATTCATGATGATAACCAACCAATGAATTCAGGAAACTGAATGAAAATTAAAAGGATGTAAAAAAATAAATTCATGATAAAAAAAAATAATAATTTATAAAAAGATAAATAAAAAATAAAATAAAATAAAATCTTAACCGTTTGCTTAAAGAAGGTTC
>NC_051415.1:28707842-28707940 GCF_015228065.2 Penaeus monodon
CAGTTTCATCCCCATTTTTCCAGCGTCTAATCATAATTCTTCATTTCCTTTGTTGTATTTTTCATCTTTACTCTTTCGCAATTAAACGCTTTAACATT
>NC_051415.1:28707991-28708065 GCF_015228065.2 Penaeus monodon
TCCACGTATTATTTTCTCTTGGAAATTTCTCTTCTTCTTAACGGCTTCTTTCCTGTTCTTCTTTTACATTCTGC
>NC_051415.1:28708262-28708556 GCF_015228065.2 Penaeus monodon
AGAACGAAAAAGGTAGAAGAATTAGACAATAACGATACCGAAAGAAAGGCAGCTAAATGAAAATAAAAGGTAAGTAGAATAAAGGAAACGGGAGAGAAATAAAGAGACGAAAAGACGAAAAGTCGTTTATATTCAAATTCCTTTAAATTTCTTCTGCCTCTGTAAAGTTTATCTTCACTTCATGTTTTGTTTGTTTGCTTTAATTTCCAAAAAGGATTTTAAAGTCGGAATGATATATATTTTCTATAGCTATCACATTCACCTTGTCTGTTTTTTTCTCTCTCTGTCTTTCAG
>NC_051415.1:28708645-28708714 GCF_015228065.2 Penaeus monodon
CAATCCTTACCATCCAATCCAATCATAATCATTTATATTAAAGGATTTATCATTTTATATCATCATGGG
>NC_051415.1:28708745-28708945 GCF_015228065.2 Penaeus monodon
TCCAGTTCGTGCAAAAGTACTTGTACCCCTACGTCTTTTGCACACACAACACAGTGTCATCCTGTCCATAACGTTTACTCTGAAAATGTAATCCTGTGAATAGTACCGCTCCCACTTTACGTAATGGCCAACAGCAGTAACGTGGGAGAGCCTCCACACTCAGTAGTCACTGTGTTTACCTTAAAACGCTCTAAATCGAG
>NC_051415.1:28709277-28709411 GCF_015228065.2 Penaeus monodon
CGAATAAATGAATAAACATATAAATGTAAATAGAGCAGACATATATCGCTATTAACGTAATTTAATGATCCTCCCGCCAATACAGATGCCATGGCCTAAGGCAGGAAAGTAAAAAAATATATGGCTGGGAGATT
>NC_051415.1:28710075-28710374 GCF_015228065.2 Penaeus monodon
GCCTATGACATATATCTAAATAAGTTGCAGTATCATATTCTTAATAATGTAGTTTGGAATAATGTCATTAAAAATAAATAAGCATAGATAACATTCCAGTGCTTGATGTTCAGTTGTTCAAAAATGTAAATAAGCAACTTGAATAATCCTCTACACATTTATATCTATTAACAACCAGCCATATTATTAATCTACTTGATGTTAGAAAATATATACCTGCTGTACTTTCATTGAAATGCTCATAACAGAGTCTGTTTATTACAGTTTTATAAGAGAATAAACGAATATCCATTTGTATT
>NC_051415.1:28710634-28710766 GCF_015228065.2 Penaeus monodon
AGTGAAACACTTTGTGCATAAACATATAGTTCTAACGAGACGTCTCATTACTTTTTCATTTCATGGAAATTAGCCCCGTTTTTTTTGTCCCGGTGGAAATGAAAGGTAAAAAAAAGGATAAAGGATTATGAT
>NC_051415.1:28711042-28711308 GCF_015228065.2 Penaeus monodon
ATGAATGAATAAATAAATAAATAAATAAAATAAAATACAAAATCAAAAATAAATAAATAAAAAAAAATAATAATAAAGAAATAAAAATAATCAGTTACATCTACCGAGTAAGAGAGCGATTTGCAGCCTCCATCTTTTCCTCCCAAGAATTTTCTCGTGTTTGGTGTGCTTTTAGCGTCTCGGGAGGAAAAGGAAAACAGCTTGACCGTTTCGGGATGTCTCCTTGATGGGCGGACTGGCGGAAAGAGGATTATAGCTTTCAACCC
>NC_051415.1:28711943-28712254 GCF_015228065.2 Penaeus monodon
TCTCCTCTAAAAGGCCTATGATCACTTTTTAATGAAAGAAATATTTCGTTCGTTCGTGCCAAAAGTTGCAATTTAGTATGAGGGTTTACTGTAAATAAAAAGAACGAGGAGAATGACACACGGAATAAACAAACAAACAAAAGAAAGAAGCATGTTTAAAGAAAAAAAAATAAAAATCGTTGGTTAAGTACAAGGACTCTGTGCTATTTGATTTGAACTGCGCAAAGTATTAGTCAACAAAAGTAATCAATAAACAAACTTGTTCAGTTTCGAGCCTTGAAATTAAAATACTTACGGTTATCGCTCATCCG
>NC_051415.1:28712908-28714011 GCF_015228065.2 Penaeus monodon
TGAGCCTCCAACCACGAGTAGCAAAAAGGAGTTTGAGTGTCACTTCCAATTCA
Organism: Penaeus monodon; assembly: GCF_015228065.2. Classification (NCBI taxonomy): domain Eukaryota; kingdom Metazoa; phylum Arthropoda; class Malacostraca; order Decapoda; family Penaeidae; genus Penaeus; species Penaeus monodon. The sequence continues at coordinate 28,712,962 of NC_051415.1, forward strand.
GCAACTCGAGGACTAGGTTTCCCTTTGAGCAGAGAAGAGCTTCCTGGAAGTAGATCTTTGAGAAGAGGAAAGAAAAATATTGTTTTATGCATGTCTTTACACCGAATTCTTTGTTTGGCGTTAATTGTTGTAAATGTGTAAAGAGAGAGACTAAAAGATAAAGAAGAAAAAAGGAAATATTAAGAGAGATGATTGTGAATTTGTCAAGAATAATAATTATCCCTATAAATGGATAGTAATCATTAATGTTAATTTTACTTTTATCATTGTCATTATTATTTTCATATTATTTTTATTACTGCTATTATCATTATTTCTATTATTTTTATTATTTTTATATCATTTATTTTATTATTACATTTTTTTATTTTCTTTATTTTTTTATATATATCATCACATATTACAGATCCAAATTTTATCTTATCATTTTTATTATATCCCCCATTATGTTATCACGATATTTTATTATTGCATATTATAATATTTCATTGCCATTGTTATAAAAAATTTTTTCCTCATTTTTATTATTTTTATTATTAGCAAAGTTTTTAGTTATTATTGGTTTTATAAAAGTATAGTATTAGCTTGGATTATTTACCCTTATTATCATTTCTCATTATTTCTGACTATCATAACACTATATCATCTATCATAATATTAATTTTTGTTATTATTTTGTTAACATTATACATTTTCATTGGACAGTTATTTTCTATCATAATACTTTATTATTTTGGGTATATAATTATCATTTTATATCATATTTTACCTTTATATCACCACTGTTGATATCATCATTATCAGATCTATCAAAGTAATTAAAAAAGCGTACATCAGCTACTGGGAAAAAAAGTAGAAATTAAAAAAAGGAATTGAATAAAAATTAATAATAATAATGATGATAAAAGAATATAATAAAAAAAGGGAAAAATAAAATTGTGAAAACGAAAAAAAGGCAAAAACGTAGATAAAAAACGAAGTCGTGCTGATTATCTGTTAACCGAGTGACGACTTTGATCCTCCTTTTAGCTTTGCGATTTGAAAGTTTAA
>NC_051415.1:28714708-28714992 GCF_015228065.2 Penaeus monodon
ACGAATTTTAGGTCGAGAAAGAGACACAAAAAAAAAACTATAACACGTTTGGAACAAAGAAATTCCCTTTGTTGTGTTTTCCACGGAACCTCCAAGGATGTTCTTTGTCATCCTCTTGCCCCACACACTGAATTCGTGCATTTCAGTCCTTCGAGCCTATCTCTGTGAGGCTTCGATATCTTTTGTGTTTGAAAAAAAAAATCATTCACGCTTCATTTTACATATGTCTGAAGAAAAAAATTATTTACTTATTTTTCCCACAATGAATTGGTGATTGTACTATA
>NC_051415.1:28715890-28716061 GCF_015228065.2 Penaeus monodon
ACCGCCTTAACTGCTGCCGGAGCCCAGTGGCACTGCGCTAACTTCAGTGCCAAGATCACACAGGAAGGGCAAGCAGTCACGCAAGGTTGCCAGAAATTCCTTCAAATACGAAATAGAGTTTGCTTCTGTCTTACTCTTTAATAATCCATTCTGATGTTTATTTTATGCACT
>NC_051415.1:28716557-28716706 GCF_015228065.2 Penaeus monodon
TGTACGTGTCTGGCACGCGATTGAAATTGAATTTCAGTGTCAAAATGTTTTTGGATTCAGGTTTCCATTTTTGGGCAACTTTTAGTCGGCGGGAAAAGGAGGGGGGCTGATGGGCCAGTTAATTCACCCACCGGAAAAAAATGGATAAG
>NC_051415.1:28718982-28719216 GCF_015228065.2 Penaeus monodon
TTTTTCTTTTCTTTTTTTGGCATTATGTATGTAACATGACATTATTTTATATTTTATTTTGATTTGTTTCTATCAAAATAGTGATATCACAAAACGGGTAATGTTAAAAAAAAAAACGTTACAGTAAAAGGAAATATAATGAAAAAGTTACACTATAAAAAAAATGAAGAACTAACTACAGATATTTTCCTCACTCTTTCTACTTTAATATAAACTCTGTTACTTTCTGTTCTA
>NC_051415.1:28719726-28720020 GCF_015228065.2 Penaeus monodon
AATTACAATCATAAACACGTGTATATAGCAACACGAAAAAATACCTTCTTTTTTCCATGTTCAAAGGACTGTCAGTAAAACTAATTATTCCTGGTATTCCAGTCTCGAACAGCCCCACGTGTTGATTAAACGCTGGATTGTAAGAGGTACTTACACCTAATCCGGGGCTCGATGTTGCTGAAAATGTGCAATATGGAAGGTTGACGTTTAAGCTGCTGGTATTGTTGCTGGATTGTAAATTTATTCCTTTGTTCGACAGAAGGCTAACTGGCTGTGTTAGTTGTGTAAAGGTTG
>NC_051415.1:28720163-28720426 GCF_015228065.2 Penaeus monodon
GTTACAGTATATCTATCTTCCATCATAAATTACCCACGTAACACTATATGACCGACGCCAGTTTCTATAAACAATAAAATAGGTTACATAACCATTTATTAGGAAGAGGATCTCAGTACTGGTAGTTATGTGGCATCTCTAGACATCCGCGCTACCAACAGGTAGCACGTCGGACACCATTTCACTGACGTTCTTACTGTTGTCCAAAATGTTTTATGCACATAGTGCACCGATACCTTTGCGATTTAGTGTTCCTATATATA
>NC_051415.1:28723421-28723741 GCF_015228065.2 Penaeus monodon
CTTATAAGAAATCATACATTTAGTGATGCTTCGTTGTTGTTTTATTTCAATGGTTTTATTCTTATTCATTTTTTTTTTTATTCACTGTCCCTCCAGGACTTGGAGTGCTTGCTTTTAATTCATGTTCTTGATTTTGTTCTTTTGTGCTCTTGCTTACTTTTAGCCTTTGCCATTTCCTACTTTTCTTCGAGATGCACCTTCAATGCCGTGTTTTAGATTTTTTTATTATTATTTAAAGGCCTTTTGTTTGAGGATCATCTAGGATTCCTAGTTTTTACTGTAGTTAACATAAGGCTTTATCTTAGCACTTCATTTTCAAT
>NC_051415.1:28723821-28724011 GCF_015228065.2 Penaeus monodon
TTGCACTTTCAAATGTTTTAGTTAAATAATTACGTTAAACAATAAAGAGATACACGCTGGAATTCACCCCCTAGAGTTTTCATGCAGAGTCCCCCCCACACCAGCACACCTCAAGGAGATCTGTACACAAGAGATATTTTAGGTACAGACTTGTGTCCCTTACTAGCATAAATGGAAGGAAGTTAATAGT
>NC_051415.1:28724882-28725041 GCF_015228065.2 Penaeus monodon
TACGTGAATCCAAAGGGAGAAAAAAAGGACAGGAAAGGTAAGATTTGGGAAAAAATACTATACGAAGAAAATTACAAGATTTGAAGAAAAAAAATAGATTTAGGTGGACGGAAAGGGTTGATAACTGTGGAGATGGAAAGATGGTTTCATATGTGTATG
>NC_051415.1:28725275-28725449 GCF_015228065.2 Penaeus monodon
AATAATTCATGGATTCTCGCTCATGCGTGATAAAAAGTCTAAATCAATTATGCATCTCTCAGACACTGCGAAGGTGCAGCTCAGTGTTCGAAAGACAGAGCCACCTTATGCCAGCAGATAAGGGTTCTAATGTATTGCAAGTAATTATAAAGCTTATCCCTAAATTAAGTTAAT
>NC_051415.1:28725527-28726025 GCF_015228065.2 Penaeus monodon
AAGCTAAACAAATATGAACAAAAAAAAAATCATAAGTAACGAAAAAAAGCAATTCTCATTTCAAATATACCTTTTTACATATTCTTAGTTTCCCACATAGACAAGAAGCATAGATCACATAAACACATACATTTATTTAAATTCCATTTCCCCCCATCAGCTGCTCATTCTCCAACAGTGGCATTTTCATTTCCCAAAAAATAAAGGGTTTTTTTTCTCCCTCGCTCGTTTTCAAGTCACCAATCTAAAATGAGTGACGCCCCATAATGAAAAAAGATTCTGTAATTGACATTTATTTCGGGCTCCAATCTGTGAGTAAAAAGTGAAATGCGTTTATTGAGAAAGTAATTGTTTTGCAAATGAAAGGCGAGAAAAAATCTGATTAACGATATAGAGAATGTGTCGCTGGAATATCGAGAACATTTTGTGATCTGTGTAGTCAATAATTTTTTTTTTTCAAAATATTTGTCTGTCAGATTCTAGAAACGCACGCGCGCT
>NC_051415.1:28726229-28726390 GCF_015228065.2 Penaeus monodon
CGAGCATTACGAGTGCAGAAGCGACAAGACGAGAAATGAAGTCCTTTTCCCTCTCCTGCCATTAGCGTCTTGAACCTGAAAGAAAAAAAAACATTGATTGCTGTCCCTGTGCCCCTAATGCGTGGGCGTAGAAAATGCCAACTTTACATCTGACTGAATAT
>NC_051415.1:28726865-28727084 GCF_015228065.2 Penaeus monodon
GCTTTCTGGCCTCACACGTTCGTATCCCTAGGCGAATATGCATATGAGAGAGCACAGCCACTTTCCCGATGAATTTAAGACGATTCAAGTCAGTTGAGCGTCTGTTAAATTTATTCATATTAGTCAATGCGTCATTCCGGATCGTCTCAAGATTATTTATCAATTTAAATTCTTTTCGAAGAGAATTCTTTCCTTATTTCATGTTGAGAGTTTCATGGG
>NC_051415.1:28727539-28727669 GCF_015228065.2 Penaeus monodon
ATATGGAAAATAAAATATTATCCCCAGGCAGCACAAAGTATGCAAATACTTTTAACACTTCCCCAATACATCTCGCAAAGTACGATTCCCCCCCAAAAAAAGTGTTAAATATATACCCCCCAAAAAAAAG
>NC_051415.1:28727897-28728176 GCF_015228065.2 Penaeus monodon
ATGTATAAAATGAACACGAATAACTACTGTACACGTTAATGACTCTCAAGAATTCATGAATATTCGAGAAGACCCTTCCCCTGCTTAAGATAGATGGGGAAGATGCCAGCGGCTGGAAGTGTGTCGTCATCGAGAAAGTCCCAGAGATGCAGCATCCCGAATTTGAGATAACGCCAGAGATCCCGAGAAGCGGATGCCTCCGAACTTAGCTGGAAAGCTCGGCGTATTCCGCAATATGACAGAATGTTGCAGTATTCTTGTTGCAACTTTTGAGGGTTT
>NC_051415.1:28728621-28729141 GCF_015228065.2 Penaeus monodon
CCTCCTTAATTTCTTAATGATCTTTCTCTTTACCTCTTTATCTTCTACTTTTCATATTCTTCTTCCATACAAATAATCGACTACATTCAACCTTACTGGACTTAATCAGAACAAAAGACGAAAAACATCACGAAATAACAGCCACAGAAATACCTTGTTATGAGGTATGTCTGGCCAGTAAACTCCCAGCGCTACATTCCAGGCCTGTCGGCGTTACGGCAAATACCTCACTTTATCCAGGGTTAGGAACTTGGCAGTGATGTAATAATGTGTAAATGATGATAGAATCGAATCTCTTATCAATATTCTCGTTATCTGGCGCTTAATCTATTTCTGTATTTCTAAGGTTATGTAGTAGAATTATGAGGAATAAATGATGAAGGAAATTATTTCCGTGTATATGCATGTATTAATCTATTCATATTTCTGTCTTTCTACAGATTTGTAAGAAGTGATCAAAAGTTGTGGGAAAGAAACAGCTAGTTTTGTTTTCTACTCACAGTTAAAGTATTGGGTTTTA
>NC_051415.1:28729225-28729385 GCF_015228065.2 Penaeus monodon
TTGTTATCATTTTCTTCTATCCCATGCCTTTTATTTTCTCTTTTTTTCACCACCTGTTAGTCATTTTCATTTATTTATGTATTTCCCTTCCTCATATATATAACACAGGGCTTTTCCTGCCACTGCAATTAGATATAATCTCTCTCTGCAACACGAGTTG
>NC_051415.1:28730154-28730295 GCF_015228065.2 Penaeus monodon
AAGGGGTTTAGAAGTTTTAGAATATTTGAAAAATAATATGGAACTCTGTATGTGTCTTTTTGTCACGTTACTTTTTTTTTTTCTGGCACGACTAACCATGCTGTCGTGTAATTTATGAAATTTCTTACAGACGAGATAATA
>NC_051415.1:28731231-28731732 GCF_015228065.2 Penaeus monodon
TTTATCTCCTCACATCTCTTCTCAAAATAAACATGACAAAAAAGATGCCAAGATTATCTGATGTCAAAGTTCAATTTAATTTCCGTTTTCCTGAAAATCAAAAATATATTCTGAATACCTGTTCAGATCAAATGATTTTTCAAATGTTACCGTCAAAAAGAGGAGAAAAAAAAGGTGCATCAGACGTTCATAAAAGCAGTATTTTATCTATTGATCTTTCCCATAAAAATGAATTGAGTATTTGTTGAAACCCAACATGCATTTTCTTTTTTCTTTTTCTTACAACGAATATAAATTCTACATTTTCATGAAATCAGTAATGCTATGATCATCTGTGTGATTATAATATAGTGAATATTATTCAGATTTGTAGGGGTGTAATCTAATTACATAATGAATGCAGTCCAAATGAATATGTAAATGAGTTTACACGTGATATTTGATACATTCAGATTAGTGCACAAAAATAGATTATAAATAGTGATATTTTTGCTAAGCTCT
>NC_051415.1:28731776-28732257 GCF_015228065.2 Penaeus monodon
ATGCTGATTTAAGTATTGCAGGAATTATGATTATATTTATTTATAATAATTTAAAATCCGTCGCCGTAATGATGCAAAGACATTACAAATCTTATTTTCGGAGGCGATTCTGGTAATTATCGAAGATACTTTTTGCACTTTCTTTAAAAGGCTAAACCGAATTACATAGTCCTTCTATATAATCACATGGTCCCTTTATATGACTAAATTAATTGCGTTGTTATTCGTCAAAATTATTTTCCTACACTGCTTTATTTTTATATCTTATCGTTATTATTTTGTTAGCTAGCTGTCTATTATTTTTTTCCTTAGTTTTTTAATTTTGAACAACGGAATTACATTATCGTCAAAGCATTTTTTTTTTTTTACAGTGATTCGCATTTCACCCTCCTACTTTAAATGACCATCCTCTTCATTTTCTTTTCTTTCTTTTTTTTATACTGGTGAATAAGTATTTGTTTTGTATTTACGAATTATTATA
>NC_051415.1:28732526-28732743 GCF_015228065.2 Penaeus monodon
CCCTCCATTGCAAACTCTTGCAACATGACAATTAAAGACACTCCTATTCTCAAGCTTCAAGAATTTTATCATGCTTGACGGTAAACAGCCTTTGTTCTTGTTCAATCAATTAGTTGTTAATAAGCCGATGTAAACAATGGATTCTGGGTCTTGTTTGTCTTGCTTGCTTTTTTTGTCTGAAATATGTGTAGCCAATGTTCATTTAGGTACGTAAAAT
>NC_051415.1:28733007-28733096 GCF_015228065.2 Penaeus monodon
CTCAAAGACGTATGTGAGAAAACGACAATAAAGACACAAATAATGTCAGTTAAATTTTTTTCAGTCGACTTTTAGTGAATGTTTTACGG
>NC_051415.1:28733175-28733277 GCF_015228065.2 Penaeus monodon
CTGTAATTTACTGATCATCAATCTTCTCACGTGCGGAAATTCGCTCTCGTTTCATATACAAATTGATTTTTATCTTTTCATCAAATGGAGATGCAACATTAC
>NC_051415.1:28733324-28733926 GCF_015228065.2 Penaeus monodon
TCATGGGTATTTTAGAATTTAATTTTGTCACTGTCTCATATCCTTTGCCTTTTTTTTTTATATATCAATGCCATTCCTGTTTTCAAAAGTAGCAATGCGCAATGGTCATTGTTCCACACCAGAAAACAAAATATTTGCTATAAAATGGAAAAATACGAGACAAGGAATGTTATGAATATAATTTCAAATTCTTAAAGAATAGGAAAAGGTGGTGATATCTTTAAATCATCTGTGTTTCTATCCCTCTTTGTCATATTTGCTTATTTACGTTTTCAGTTTCGCCTGAATAATCGTAATGTGAAAGCACACGGGAAGAGGGCGAAGGAGAAAAAGTAAAAGACGAAAAGGAAGATGAAGAGATACATATGAAAAAAAGAGAAGGTAGTTGTGATGAAAATAAAGAAGAGGAAGAATAAGATCACAATGATGATGTTGAAAAACAGAATTAAAAAGAATGAAAAGAGAATGTGTTTAAAAAGTGTAAGATGGAATAGGATCTCGAAAATACAAAGCATAAAAATATATAGAAGATGAATTGTATTTCTCTAATTAACCTGATTGCATGCATGAAACGTAAAATGAAAATTCAGTCTGTAGAGCTA
>NC_051415.1:28733973-28734276 GCF_015228065.2 Penaeus monodon
TCATATTTCTTTTTATTGAAAGCCTTAGTTACAATGACATAGTATCGTGAAGGGAAAAAAGTCAATCCATTTTAGTATTTTTAAAAATCAAGACATATTTGTTTTAATATCAGCAGGTTATAAATTATTTTGCAACTGTCCCATGCACTAGAATCAGTATCGTGAAGTTAATAATAATAAGAAGAAAAGTTAATCCTCTTTCGACTGATAACATTATATTGTTTGTTATAATCCAAAACACTATTTTGGTACTCAAATAAATATGGAATCTATATTTATGATACTGAATCAATGATTATCTCT
>NC_051415.1:28734304-28735015 GCF_015228065.2 Penaeus monodon
ACGAATTCCATTCAAATATCGCGAGCATGTATGTATACCAAAGCAATAAAATCAAACCCATGCATGGGAGTACATGGCAAATGTGAATCATACTCTAGGCAAATGAATTCACGAATTACATGCATCGCTGAATAATACAGGAAGGGACGAGTGTGTAAAATTATTTTGGTAATCGGATTATTCTGATATGCACGAGGGAATTTAACTTTCATGTTATCTCAAGGTATTATTTTCAATGTGTGTCATACATACGAATGTTCTGTGTGTTTAGCTAATTATCTTTATTTGCGTGTTGGTATCTATTACCGTTTTAATGCTTTGATACTTGATATTGCAGCTTGAGATATATCGTATTTAATGAATGAATAATTTGTTCAAGCTAATATCCATATTGATATTACTAAATGTTTTAAGAAATAGATAATTTTTCACAATTGGGATCTGCAAACTATTGTGGTTGTTTTCTTTGTTTTCATTGTTGAAATATTCAGCAGTTATCACAGATAACCTAATTTCATGTTTAGCTATTACTTAAAACTGCTTAATTCAGATTCCTGAAATGTAAACACCATATTGCTACATTGCTAAAGACCTAGAGATCCCCAATGCGTAATACTGAATTGTTTTAATACTATCTAAGTAGTGACCCTCTTCGCCCATAAAAGTCTAGGAAAGCATTAGCTATGGTTGCAACACGCAGGACAGGCGACT
>NC_051415.1:28735094-28735204 GCF_015228065.2 Penaeus monodon
GTCTCGCGTCGCGGTGTAACATTACTTGCTTAAACATAATCCGACGACGTCATCATCCCAGCCATCGATATATTCCTTTTCTTAATAGCAAAAGATATATTTCAACGTCA
>NC_051415.1:28735299-28735561 GCF_015228065.2 Penaeus monodon
GGTACAGACACCAATTAACAATTTCTAGATCTGACAAAAAGTAAAGGATAATAATAATTACAGATAATAAAACGAATGAACAAAATGTGGATGATTTCATAACGTTCATCCTTTACGCCTTTTTTGGATACAGTAATTAGTCTTCAAATGTCTTGTTAAGGCGCTGTGATTCCCTTTTTTATCTCCTATTGTGTTACTAACCTTGCTTGTACCTTCTAGAAATTTGTTACGTTATACATGTTTGTTATAACATGAAAGTTCA
>NC_051415.1:28735796-28735874 GCF_015228065.2 Penaeus monodon
AACATACTAAGTGATGATTTTTTTTTTATAAACAACACAAAAAAACATTAGTTAGATAAAAAAAAACAATAATATGAA
>NC_051415.1:28736595-28736888 GCF_015228065.2 Penaeus monodon
GCGAAAAAGGTCTTGGAACAAGAACACTTTACGAGAATGTGAACGGTGGAAATTGTTCTTCCGTTTTCCAGAGGTTCAAAAATACATAAAGTTTCATAAAGTGAAAGTAAAATAGATGTTTTCCCCTAGTATGTGTCGGGTCTTTATTCTCTCTCCCTGCCCCTAAGTATTACCTGTCTTCTCTCTGCGTATTGTTTTACTAGGAGTTCAATTAATCTTTTCGTTTCCCACTTTTCCTTGTAATTCTAGAAGACTGGGGGTTGCACAATGATAACATAGAGGGGGATGTAAAT
>NC_051415.1:28737231-28737403 GCF_015228065.2 Penaeus monodon
GTTACTTAACTTTCCCTCCTTTTGGAAAACGACCCTTACCTACACCCGTTATTCTTCAGCATTGCATCGTCCTTGCATCAAGTAGCCTCAGTTCTTGCTTTTCGTTCTCGCTTTTCTCCGCGCGTTTGTTGTTGTTTAGTCAATGATATAATCCTGTTTTGTTATAATCCTG
>NC_051415.1:28739195-28739571 GCF_015228065.2 Penaeus monodon
GCTGTATGCATATATACATAGAAGATCCTCTTGGACGCACGCTGATCCAACCAATACATCGGCTTCTAGCGCGTGCTGCCCCAGTTATTGTCTTGGACATTAGGGTAGCTGCCGTAGTCCCATTGGCTCTGGACCCCGCTGATGACCCAAGAAGGAATAAGTAATGTGGGAAACCGTGTGGTGCTACCTTTGTCCGCTAACAAAGGGGCGTACTCACTGCCATCACTCCGTAGTCTCCCCCCCCCCCTCCAAGGAGACCCTGGGCTATCCGGTCAACAAGCGGGCGTGCCAAGTATAACACACCCGCCTAAAGCTTGGCCTTCGCCCGCCTTGCATCATCTCTATCTCGGCTGGAGGGTACTATCAAGGCCTCCGA
>NC_051415.1:28744309-28744387 GCF_015228065.2 Penaeus monodon
ATTCTCTCTCTCAAATTGAAAACTGAATTTGACTGAAGAGATACGCAATTACGTTGATTAACTTATACAAAATCAAAT
>NC_051415.1:28744528-28744666 GCF_015228065.2 Penaeus monodon
ATGAATTTCTGGTGATTATTTCATTATGAATGGGGCGGTTTTTATTTTTTATAGCATTTCTTTTCTTGTCTGCCTCTTTTGGTTATATTCTGATTTCAAGAAATTATGCATTTCCATGTGCGTGCTCAAATGTGTCTC
>NC_051415.1:28744964-28745396 GCF_015228065.2 Penaeus monodon
ATGTCTATATAATTCTAAATAAAAAGACATTATAAATATCATGCAAAATATACTCATAGCCTTTGTTGCAATGAGCTTGATGAGGTCGGAGTGACATAAATATCACAGCTCAAATAATTGCCACTGATGCCGAAAGCTAAGTTATTTTTACAGCAATACCAGTCCCACCAGCATGATTTTATAATTATCTGTTTTACAAAAGCTCTGCAATTCAGTGGCGCCCATGCACATGCAACTGACACTGTTATCTTTGGCCTGTTGAAATCCTGATATTTTTGTGGGTAGTAAAGGGGGGATTCAAAGCTTTTTTGGAGGATTTAACTAACGCTATAATCCTAAAGAAAATGTATTTTTTGATGGATCGAATTCAGTTGCGTGCGTGATATATGAAACATTTGTATGCGGTCTATGCGAGGTATGGTAACCGTAGGC
>NC_051415.1:28745423-28745576 GCF_015228065.2 Penaeus monodon
TACCAGTAAGAACTGATAAACCTACATTCTCTACATAATCAGATGGTATTAAAGTTACTTTGTATATCATAATGAGTCTACCCTATTTTCTCATCAGTTATCTAATGCTATCATTTTTAATTACATTTTGTTGCCTTTGGCCTCGCACGCCGC
>NC_051415.1:28745602-28745717 GCF_015228065.2 Penaeus monodon
CAGAATATTTCATCCTATCCTGATTTTAGACTGCACGGTATTTAATGGATGAATAATTCAGTCGCGATTCGTGGTAAACCAGACAGGTATACATGTTAATATCACGATCAATCAC
>NC_051415.1:28745739-28745951 GCF_015228065.2 Penaeus monodon
TCGGTGTGTGATAATAATTTTTAGGGTTGCCAACTACACCTCTAACATTTATTTATATTTTTCGTGCTTTACCGTTTCTTCTCGTTGTTGCTGTTGCTGTGTTCGAAGCTTTTAGTTAGCGGAATAACCCGGAAAGTCCTTTCCGGGTTATTACTCGATGAGAAAAATCAGGAAAGTATTGAGTTTCTCGGGTTCACTTAAAACTTATTAAG
>NC_051415.1:28746349-28746461 GCF_015228065.2 Penaeus monodon
AAAACGACGTTGCGAGGATTATAGTTAAAGCAATTTGAAACTTATCAACATTTAACAGATGTACTTCAATCTATTACTTTATAGGGGAATTATCGAGACACAGAAAAAGGGT
>NC_051415.1:28746617-28747134 GCF_015228065.2 Penaeus monodon
TGATTTTTCTTCCTTCTTCCCCTTTCTTGATGGCGTCAACTAATTGGAAATAACCCCCCCCCCCAAAAAAGGGGGAAGATATCGGTGCAATTTCGGCACACATAAATGAATTATATAAGATCATAATTCATAAATACAGAATGTCAGTGATCTAAAAAGAAATAGTGAGTGTAGGAATAAATCAGTAAATTTTCTTATTTACGCACTCGAGCTATAAAGGGGATAATTTCATTTAACTGTGTAAAGAGTCGAATAAAAAAAAAATCCGCTGAAAACAAATATTCTCTCGCTTTCCTTGTCTTCAAGAAAGCATTGGCTGCGACTGATAAATAATGAGCGAGAACCTCTCAAGGAATTTTGTAGTTCGAAATGAAAACGAAATTTTGGCCGATAAAACTCATGATGTTTGATGAGAGTCAATGTGTGTTCTCGGAGTGTTAGATGTATTGACTCGGAGTTTCGAATCTTGAGATCATCTTAGGATTCCAAGGCGGGGTGGATGATTCGGTCTTTATTC
>NC_051415.1:28747654-28747749 GCF_015228065.2 Penaeus monodon
ATTGAATATTTTCTTTATAAAACCTGACGGGAATCCCAGAAAGTTTGGGGAAAGACAGGAGGCGAGCGCAGCTGGAGTTGTATCTGTTGGTATAT
>NC_051415.1:28748103-28748403 GCF_015228065.2 Penaeus monodon
CCTTGATAATGATTTAAGCAGCCTAAGAGCAGGGTTTACAAAGACGGAAAATAAGAGAGACTTGAAAACAAAAAAGGAAAAGAGAGAAAAAGAAAAAAGAAGCGAGGTCTGCAGAGGAAAAGAGCTTAAAATAGCAATGCCTGAGGAGAGTTTGGTGAAAGAGGAAAAAATAGGAATTGCAAGATCGTGTGGTGCGTTAATAAGCTTGTTTTAATTTTATTAATGAATCTTTACACCTGTTTTTTTGCAAAGGACCAAGGTTAGATTTTGGACATTTGAATAGAATGAAATGATGGTGCA
>NC_051415.1:28748615-28748788 GCF_015228065.2 Penaeus monodon
GATCATGTCACTTTCCATTTGTGAAATATATTCCCTTCCTCATATTTTTTACATAAAGAATTTCCTACATAATTCCGTCACGCCCTAGGATAAATTATACATCAAAACGACAGAATACCTAATGTACGCTACACATCCTCCGGATTCAAAAACTGTATATAGATGTGGCGCTC
>NC_051415.1:28749086-28749247 GCF_015228065.2 Penaeus monodon
GAAATGAAATAATTCACGCCATGCACTTCCACGATTCAGGTTTACTCGCTCGCGAGTTAATGGAATCATTGAATCATATAGACTCTCTCGTGACGGTCATTCCGTTATATCATCTGCTTTGATTCTGCTTCATAAAAGCCTAAACAGCTCGAGCGAATCGT
>NC_051415.1:28749286-28749378 GCF_015228065.2 Penaeus monodon
TATATATATGACTAAAAAATCGTTATTGTGACTGTTATTATTATATTACACCCAGACTACATATTTCAGTATAGCGCAAGCACAAAAGAATG
>NC_051415.1:28749882-28750523 GCF_015228065.2 Penaeus monodon
CGCGTTTTCTGAACACCATGCTTAAGGATAAGACAAGATAACAAGGGCAGCGCGAAAGGAAAGATTTATGATAAAAAAATGTTTGATGATCTATGCGTATTTTTCAGTGAAGAGAAGTCGTTTTGGAACAGAATTTTCCAATAACAGGACTCAGTTGAGAGAATTCTGCATAGCTAAGTCAGTTTCAGCGAACCAAACCTGCCTTCTCAAACCTCGCTGAAAATTGAACTGAATATTGTATATCCCTTAAGAAAGCCATCCAGTATAACACAAATAAATAAATACGAACAGAAAATACACACGATAAGAGATATATGAAACAAATAACAAAATCTGACATAAATAACAAATATATGGCACAAATAACAAAAATCTGACACAGATAACAGATATATGACACAGATAATAAAATAAGAAAAAATACGACACAGATAAACACTACTAGCAGGAATATGATTATAAAAAAAAAAATCATTGATTTCTATTTCATCTCAAACAAATTATATTCCATCAAAATAATTTATCTTCAGGACTCGCACTTTCATATTCCTTCCACGGTTTCCTTTAATATCGTATTCCCGAGTCGTGGAGCATCTGACAGCTATGTGACAACGCTACCCCGAAATGCCTTGGTGTTAGCG
>NC_051415.1:28751219-28751337 GCF_015228065.2 Penaeus monodon
TAGCTCTGTCAAGAGTTCTTTGCGTCCCACTGCTGGCACCAGATGTAAGGGAGATCTTGGTATTAGCAGTTGTCAGGGTATTTGTATCCCCGCGTTGGTGATTCAGGGATATTGGATG
>NC_051415.1:28751604-28752030 GCF_015228065.2 Penaeus monodon
TAAGAATTTCAAAGAAAGTGATGTAAATGTCCTCTCTCTCGGCAGTACATTTATATAACTAAGCTCGAAGTTAAAATAAAATTATTTTCATTCTTTTAAAATCATCCTTCTTTATTCAAAAATGTCTAAGTATATGATTTTAATAATTCTTAACTAGAAAGGGAAGGTTAAAGCCTCAGCATTTTCTTGATAAAATAGTGGATGGCGTTTCATATAACATTGTCAACTTCTACGATTTTTTTTATACTTTAAAGTGTTTTTTTATGCGATATATGTTTTATGTGCTATGGCAAGAAAAATAATATTGTTGAAAATATATAGCTGCTGTGGTGAACATGAGACGGATGAAGAAAATAAATAGAAGACTAAAAACAGATCTCGCAAAGCACGTGGAAAACCAAGATTAAGAATACATATATATATATA
>NC_051415.1:28752149-28752287 GCF_015228065.2 Penaeus monodon
CATCAATAACACTACTTCATAACCTAAGAAATGAAAAATAAAAAAGTACGAAGTACAAGCTTCAAGCATTATTTATTTCCAACGAGTATAAATCTAAATATTTTAATATTCTGTCTAATGTATTTTACACCATTACAC
>NC_051415.1:28752315-28752457 GCF_015228065.2 Penaeus monodon
ATGCAGCTTCGTGCTTCCTGGCAAGATAGTGAGTGTAGGATTATCATTGAAAGACTTTTTAATAAAAAAAAATAAAAAAAGAGAAAGATCAACAAATGCATTAGTAGCATTACTCTTACATATATTTTTTTTTTTTCTTCTT
>NC_051415.1:28752527-28752654 GCF_015228065.2 Penaeus monodon
AAAATAGGAAGACAGATTGCTAGTGAAATAAAGTGAAACCAAATAAAATATTTATTTTAGTCGTAAGGGATAATACAAAGCAAAATTGATAAATAAGCCAATAACACCATGGCTATCAGAGCATCAT
>NC_051415.1:28752836-28753085 GCF_015228065.2 Penaeus monodon
GATATTAACCCTCTCAGTGTGTCCCATTCATTTTCACATGCCATAAGTAATATGCCACGAAATGCAGCAACATGATTTTATATGTACATCTGGCACTCAGCGTGACGTCACGTCGGCCAGCGGTCTTTTCGAGCTCATGGCCCTGGTTGGCACTCACGGCGCTCTCCTGTGTTTTTCCGCCTCTTTTCATATAGTTCATACCCGCACTCGGCCTTTCATTTAAAGAACCTACCAAGAACAATATACACG
>NC_051415.1:28753184-28753708 GCF_015228065.2 Penaeus monodon
GGTGTTGGTGGTGTTTTTTCTTGTTGATAAGGATAAAAATAATACCAGTGTAATATTAAAGATGATTTTAAAAACGCATTCATCATAATTTATTGAAATAATACCAACGATAATAACAACATTAATCATAGGAAAAACACCATCAACAATAATAACCATTATAACAATAAAAAACATAGACCAGAGGACTTAAGAAATAACAAGAGAAGAAAAACAAGCACAAGATTTACAAGCAATGCAAATGGCTTCAAGCATCATATACTTTCCCACCAGAGAAAGTTGCTTTAATATTTTCACTAATGTTCTTTCCAGAGAGACTTCATTATTTTCCCCTTTTTTTTTCTTCTTTTTTTTCTAAATGGAGCTCCGTGGAATGGTATCTGTACTATTACATTAAGTGTGAGATTAACGCTAAAAAAACGTAGAAGCATTACTCTTTAGTGCGAGTTCTACTAAAAGTATTGCTGGGACTGTATATTTCAGGTTTTTTTGTTGTTTTTTTTTTGGGGGGGAGGGGGTCCCTC
>NC_051415.1:28754003-28754146 GCF_015228065.2 Penaeus monodon
CACTTCAGTAGCAGCATAATATTCATGTACAAAGCACCATGACGAATCAACTGCAATGATATATATAAGGAACTCGATGCAATTTCTATCTGTAACAATGAAATATAAGACGATGACAAAATACAGAAAAAATATTAGAATCA
>NC_051415.1:28754595-28754878 GCF_015228065.2 Penaeus monodon
TAAGGGCTTCCACTCTTTATGTTTCAAAAGACGAAAACAAAAACAATCTTCTTTTTGATTTAACCAATTCTTCCCTTTGATGGAATTGCAATATTGGTTTGGCGGTTCCTTGCACACGGCTTTCACTTGCATACTATTTTTACGTATAAGAGAGTCAACAAGAGTTTTATTCATGATTTTTTGGGGGAAATATAGTAAAATATGAATTAAGAAAAGTCCAGTTATATGGAAAATGTAATGAGACAGATAAAAGGCAAGCTGGAAAAAACGAAACTATATATAT
>NC_051415.1:28754968-28755298 GCF_015228065.2 Penaeus monodon
CAGCTAAGACCCTTTATGAAATGGACTCTAATAGACAGCAGAATATAAGAGGTACGAAGTATATAAGTAAAGATAATCAAAATAACTTATAATGTTGCTGTTGATACAAGGTGTATAAGGGTATCAGGGATATCAAGATCTAAGGATATAAATATAATCAAAGTAATATGTTTTGTTGTTGTTTTCTCCTCTGAAACGATCTTGCCTGTCTATCACACACGCGTATATGGGATTCAGTAAAAGTTATAACAAGAAAAAGTTTTACAATATACACCCGTGATTACAAATACGCCGTTGGTCTCTGTAAGGCTCATGTTGCCAAACTTTCCC
>NC_051415.1:28755632-28755771 GCF_015228065.2 Penaeus monodon
CCATACGTAGAAGAGTAGGGAGAGGGAAGGAGGAAGATAAGGGACATTAGGAAGGATAATAAATATCACCCATCTTAATTATATTACAATAAAAGATCCTAAGAAAAGGAAGTAATTAGGTATAAGTACGTGGGTACGG
>NC_051415.1:28756070-28756165 GCF_015228065.2 Penaeus monodon
TTTATGTTGCGATTGTTGTCATTATCAGTAAATGATAATGTAATTCAATATATGCGTTTATGCTATTCTGTATTATTAACGTTTGCACGTTAATA
>NC_051415.1:28759131-28759485 GCF_015228065.2 Penaeus monodon
ATATTCAGGTATATGGATAGTAAGTGAATGCTTGCTTGCAACAGATGCCAACACTTCAAGCACGAGGGCTAACCCACGCTGTTTCTGTGTGTGCTTGTTATCAAAGTAATAATGGTGTGTGTTTAGGCTTGTGTGTGTATGTGTTTAGCAAGCATACAAAGTTTAAATACATGTATGTAAATATAAACATTTAGGCTCTTCTGAAAGAATGCTCAAGATGATCCAATTATGTTGATTGTGAGAATAGAGATGAGGATTTAATGCAACATTTAATCGATAACGGAGTATGTTATAGAAGAACATCGAGGCCTTGGTCGGAAAGAAAGGATGGTCGAAATGGAATGACCATAATTA
>NC_051415.1:28759739-28759965 GCF_015228065.2 Penaeus monodon
CCACAATAAAGGAACACAAATTAATGACGTTCCTATTATCAACAACCTAATTAGCAGACGACGAAAGCGAAATCCGTGTTGATAAGGGGGTTAGTACGAAGGACAATGACGTTTCGAGCAGGGATAGACTTCCCATTAGGTGGTGAAATCAAGATTTGTGCAGATTAGGAGTTTGTTCGCCTCTAAACATTGTATTTTTCCCTATTGAGGATGTTTTATTTCTCCT
>NC_051415.1:28760160-28761023 GCF_015228065.2 Penaeus monodon
CCATTTTTTACGTGTATTCTAAACATATTCCATGGGAAATGATGAATCTCTATTAAGGTATGAGTATATTTGATGGAAAGAAATATCGAGTCATTAAAAGGACATTTTTGTATAAAATGATGAATAGGCTACCCTATTTACTTAGAAAGACAGATACTCCCTGAAACCGCTAGAAAATGCATCATCACTTTTGCCCGAAATATACATAGGTATGTGCAAAACTAAAATATGAATTGCGAAACATTTTGTTTTGTTTTTTTTCATGTCATTATTTCAAAATATTCCGCCTCCTTAAACACATAAACACACACTACACACATATATTTGTTTATACTTCGCATAATATCTAACTTGTCCCAGTCGCTTTACAGTGAATAGTTTATAGTGAATAGTACCAGTCGCTTTATGTGAATAGTTTATAGTGAATAGTCCTAGTCGCTTTATGTGAATAGTTTATAGTGAATAGTCCTAGTTGCTTTATGTGAATAGTTTATAGTGAATAGTCCTAGTTGCTTTATGTGAATAGTTTATAGTGAATAGTACCAGTCGCTTTATGTGAATAGTTTATAGTGAATAGTCCTAGTTGCTTTATGTGAATAGTTTACAGTGAATAGTACCAGTCGCTTTATGGTAGATATTAACATGCATATTGGCATAATTCCGCAACCAACGAGAATTATGACACGTTTCCGCGATCTTAATGGAAACTGAGAGATTAAAACCATTTCTTTATGTACCTCATCTCTTGCCAGCAGCCATGTGCTCTTATAAGTAATTTTCAGCGAGACAGGGTAATGCTGGTTTCATCCAGATATTAGTAATGTACTGTTTGTTTAGCAATTCTGTGGCATCGGAATATTTGC
>NC_051415.1:28761620-28761876 GCF_015228065.2 Penaeus monodon
ACCCATTGTTCTCCACTCTGACTTTCCTCCAAGATGTTTTTGGATCTCGTCTCGTCCCATAAAGAAGAGCGAAGACCCTTTCCCCTCATATGTATGTCCCGATAATTTCCTTATAAAACTCTATTGATGAACACATATCTTCTGTTAATTGCCTCGGCTCATGGGTGGATTTGAATAGCATTAGACTGATTGATTCAGTCATTCTACTTCGCTTTGATCGGCTTTTAGCGGAGATTAGTCGATGTCTTTGTCCACC
>NC_051415.1:28762061-28762329 GCF_015228065.2 Penaeus monodon
TAACTTATACAAGAACTAACGAAAATCCAACCGATGTAAAATTTGCGTTGGAATTGGCAGCGAGGTATAAGTGGACACCGAGCGACCGAACGACAGTGAAACGGACATTTATAGTCCGGACGCGGAGGAGGAAGCAAGAAGACCCAAGGGTTACCAATAGTGCGTTTTGGTCTTTTGTTCATTATAACCGCTACTTTTAACGTTCACTGAAGAAAAAGAAAAAAAAAGCCAACCTTCTGTGTAAACGAAACTGAAACTAAATTGTTCT
>NC_051415.1:28762713-28762896 GCF_015228065.2 Penaeus monodon
CCTTGACTAGTAGCAGGACGAAACACTGTGAAAACAACCTTGAGTCTTCCTTTTTTCTTCCCGGAATAATACCTGAGCCATTCATGTGTGAGTTTTTTTTCTCTGCATTAAGACCTGAGAGAGAAAGACAGAGAGGAAAATATATCGGGAAAATTTCAACACTTCTGAGAAGCGTATCATTAG
>NC_051415.1:28762925-28763162 GCF_015228065.2 Penaeus monodon
TCGGTAAACAAAAAGAACGCAGTACTTTTTCAGCTGCCCAATAGCCGTTCTCCCTTTGAAGATGAAACAAAGTGATTCTTTAGTCGCCCTTCCTGAAGGGACACTCTAAGACTATCTAAGAATAGGGTTGTCAGCTTTTCTCCTCAAGACACAATACTCCAGCCATCTTAAATCCTTTGCGTAAACTTCAATGAGACTTTATGAACTTCCCAAGTTGAATTATCTTCTTAAACGCCC
>NC_051415.1:28764110-28764196 GCF_015228065.2 Penaeus monodon
AGTTCATAGAGTCATTTTGATTTAGTACAGTCGTTAGTCTCATGTGATGCGTCTTATGGACATAAACTTTAGAAAATGTTGGTTAC
>NC_051415.1:28764776-28764950 GCF_015228065.2 Penaeus monodon
ATATCGCATAAAGTAAGGCGAAGATTAATTAAAATTATTGTCATGGTGAAATGTCATATACCATATATAAATAGCGTAAACTCAGGAAATTAACTGAATAATTCCAAGATCTCTGTTTAAACTGAGTAAAGCACTAGATAAAATAAATTTGTTATAATTCCGTTTAAAGATCCG
>NC_051415.1:28765108-28766203 GCF_015228065.2 Penaeus monodon
TTTATAAATTTGTTATAGAATTATTTGATATTCAGTTTATTGCAGTGGAGACGTCCCAAGCAGCTTTCTTCTTCCTGGTGAGGTTCTTCGAGCATTCCAAACACCCCAGGCGCTTTTTTAGATCTGGACCTTCGCATACAACTTTGGGAAGACGTCTTGAAGGTACTCGAGAACCCCAGACTCTGTATCCGGAACTATGTATTTCTAAAAGTCCGATTTGGTGTGTACTGGTGGCAACAATACTTCTTGGGGGATAAGGGGGGCGGGGGGGGGGGAGTCCGCCAGTCGCCCCTTTTTTATCCTCTTTTTCTCTTTCTTTTCTCTTTTTCTCTTTTCTTGTCCCTTCCCACAGCTTCTTACAAAAAAAAAATTGTTCCGCTCTGCATATAGGAGTGCATTGCGTTGGCCTTGCTGTCCCCAAGGCAAAGGTAATGCAGGGAAATCTTCGTAACTTCGAAAACCCGTCTCGGGGATCCATCTTGACTGCCACAGGTTTGAAGTCTCCGATAACCTTCCAGTCACATCATGCTTTAAGGATTCATAGAACGTCACAAAAGCAACGAACATGTGTTCAATGTTTTTTACCTGAAGTTGTGAGAAAAAATAAGTATAATAAGTATTATTATCTATAGGTTTTTACGCGGCTGCATATTATTTATATTTGTTAATCCACTCACCATTTGACAAATTTAAACGGGAGAAAGGACGAAATAGCGAAACAGCACTACATTCAAAAAGTGATGCAAGTAATTTTTTTTTCCTTCTTATACTAAAAGTAACACACCTCGGCCAGTGGGAAAAAAAATAAAGAAGTTATTTCTTCCCCCTTGAAAAGCAGCATCCATTTCCGTCCTTTCAAACGTATGTGGACGAAACAGCTGATCGATCAGCTGGAAGGAAACAATAACAAACGCACGAGTGACGGTGTCACTTTCCTCTCCAATATCCTACATCACACAGTTTCCTTCATGGGGAATTCCTTTGTTCTTAATGAGAGAATGGAAAAGGATATTGTTAGAAGAGGGAGGAACGTACGTCCAAAATGATGAGTTTGGAATTCTATATCCAAAGGAATATGGAGTTAGAAGGATTAGA
>NC_051415.1:28766265-28766706 GCF_015228065.2 Penaeus monodon
AACCTGTTTTCACTTTATTAATGATAATGTACTCGTAATACTGGTAATGGTAAGTGTTCATAAATGATATTAGTCACAGAATAAACCCAAAAAGTTCTTATTGTAAAACTATCTGTATTTCACTCTAGACAACATAAAGATAACAATAATACATTAATTTTAAATAAACTGCTAAATGAATAATAAAAGATATATTGTAGATCTGAATTAACGAATGAAAAAAGTGGTAATAACAACATTGCGATATTAGAATAAATTTACTGACAAACGGGTTGCTTTTTCGCCTGTCCACTAGCACAAATATAATGGAATGGACTCGAGTTCATGCAAATAATTGCCGATTACAAATGCATAAATGCTGCAAATTGCAAAGCCTCCGGACAGCATGTCATTGAAAGTTGCGTTGATGTGATCATTGTAATTCCGGGAAAGAATTTCGCC
>NC_051415.1:28766740-28766829 GCF_015228065.2 Penaeus monodon
GAGAGGGCGGTATTGATATCCAAATCGAAATTGATAACTTCCCCCGAGTTCATTTGGCCGGGACGTGATGGTTTATAATCCCCGAACGT
>NC_051415.1:28767010-28767382 GCF_015228065.2 Penaeus monodon
AAAGAAAAAAAAAATGGACACAATACGTAATGACTTTATTCGTTGCGTGTAAATTACTGCGTGTGTCGATTTGTCACAGAGGAAATTAGAGAAAATAAATGACCATAAATACCAGAGGATGTCACTGTATCATAAATTAACCCGACGGAGATGCATATGGAAAGATACATATATGTCCTACCAACAAAATGCACTGTCACTCATGTATCTAAATAACGTTTTCATATGACTGTTTATTGACTCATTGATGTAATTCTTTGTTCACGTGAAAGTCACTTTATAATTAGCTTATCAAAGGATAGGTCAAGGTTGATCGATCATTTGCATCAGTAATTGAATCGAAATGTCAAACAAAAATCATTTCCTTCTTTA
>NC_051415.1:28767432-28767650 GCF_015228065.2 Penaeus monodon
TTACCAAAAAATCTTTCAAACGAGTCATAGACTGTACCCAAGAATCAATTAATCGGAGCTTATGTTGTAATCCATTAACAAGATAATCATTAAATACATTAAGCATATTAAGTTTTTGGTTTAAACTCGGTTTCTTCTTTCGGTTATTTCTATAACAGAATGCAAAAAACAACACTGTTTTCTATTCTGTGAATATAGTTATACTTTATACATCAGAA
>NC_051415.1:28768027-28768311 GCF_015228065.2 Penaeus monodon
ACCGGTGTAGAGATAGTACGTATTCTAAAGCCAAACCAATCGGCAAACATCATTAACGGCTAACTACACTTTTCTGCATTTTATCATCGAACAGTAATGACAATAACTGTTAATAGAAATCATTTAAGAGTAGCGGCACCTTCATTCGAATCTGCATAATTATGTAATAACGTTGGCCATGTAATCAAAGTGTCAAATGATGTTCAAGGGTGAACCTCGACACTGCCATCTCTTTCTTTTCATTTTGAATACATTTGGATATTAAATGCGTGTGTGAGTGTCTT
>NC_051415.1:28770151-28770485 GCF_015228065.2 Penaeus monodon
AATAAACCATAAAAAGATGAGGACGAAGGAGGCCTCACCGCGAAAGAGAATCTTCCATCCGAGGGGATTTACAAAAGGGGAAACGAGCCGGGGTTATGACACGAGGTACGTCTGAGAGATCCGGAGCAGAACGAACCTAAAAGTTCTTTTGATTTTCCGAAGGCGGAGAAAATAGGATGGCAGGATTCCTGGGCTTATTTTGAGAAGGGGGTTAGAGGGATTTCCTTCTAGAGAGGGGAAGGAGGGGATTGGGGGAGGATTGGGATTTCACGAAGCTTCAGGTTTTGGCGTGTGAGCTGTACGTGTCTTTTCGGGAAGGTGTGTGGTAAAGAGC
>NC_051415.1:28770782-28771229 GCF_015228065.2 Penaeus monodon
GCGTGTGTCTGTACACAGTGAGATGAGTCTTCATATGATGGTAACGTTGTTGACTTGCGCTACGGTTACTAGCCCCATACATTAATCCTAAATCTAGATGTTAGTGGGTTTGGGTCTAGTCATTCATCTAGTTCACCCACACTGCATAAAGAACTACTTGTATTCTGTAAAATATGTTAAAACACGTGAATTCTATGTGTAGTTGGTCTGGACGTACAGCAGGGCTGTTGAGTAACAGTCGCAAAACAACAAAGACACAACAAGGCGCCAGTATTTCTCTAGTGTCACGCAACATTCGCTGGATAAAGTCGCATGTGCTTCGCGACTGTTTCGTAACATTTGCTAAACTGTGGAGCAACAAATTTAGAATGATGCCTAGTTGTTGAGCAACTATATCGGAACATTACAGGCGCATTGTTGCACAATGCATCTTGGTCTGGCCAGGCT
>NC_051415.1:28771967-28772178 GCF_015228065.2 Penaeus monodon
TTGCCCGATGATACAGAAAGTTTTTCATCGTAACAAGCATATTGCTTCTGAGATCGCTAGCAAGACACTCGGTATTACAGTGAGACGATGAGCGATGATCTAGCGATGCTTATTAAGCACGGTGGTAGTGTTCTTAGCCTTGAAAAAATTCATGCAAGCACTTATGGCATGTCTAGATTCATAGAACGAAGCTGAGAATGCGATGTTGCGA
>NC_051415.1:28772606-28772733 GCF_015228065.2 Penaeus monodon
ACCGGTAGAAAACCCCAAGCACTGCCCTCCTCCCAGAGCCCGTATCTGTCATCACATTTCCGCCAGAGACTTCTTCCTGTTCCTAACTGTTAATGGAAACCTCCAAAAGTGACTTTGCAGAATTTTC
>NC_051415.1:28773266-28773362 GCF_015228065.2 Penaeus monodon
TTGCAAAGATTTTCACTTAATGGAACTGTTCGGGTTGTATGACGCTCGAGCGGGAACTGAAATTAGGGGTTTTTAGCTCCTCACTTTTGCCTGTGA
>NC_051415.1:28776116-28776200 GCF_015228065.2 Penaeus monodon
GCATATCCATCGTATTTTTTGGTCGTAAATCCTCTGACGGTGTGCAAGAAATAATAAAGAGAAATTATTAAGAGAATATTACGG
>NC_051415.1:28776232-28776306 GCF_015228065.2 Penaeus monodon
AATACGTGAATTGCTTTACGGGAAAAATCATGTCATGTGTTCCTGTACAAAATACTCTTGCCTCCCTATTTTTT
>NC_051415.1:28776989-28777477 GCF_015228065.2 Penaeus monodon
TTTCTTCCTTGTCGTTCTAATACCCCTCCATCTCCTTTTTCTTTGTATTAATCTCCTCTCATATTATCTTTATTTATACTTTACATCTACGCGTAATGTAGCTATTTTTACTATTTTTCTCCTCCACCTTTCCCTCTTGTTCTTCCTTTATCTTCTCCTCCTCTATTCACCTCGCAATTCGTGTCCCTTAAATAATTAAGTACAGCCTTTCATCATCTACCCTTACTCCCTTTTATCTGTTCTATCCTCATCCACCCTCTTCCATTTTTCTTTTTTTTTTTACGCAGCTTCTCGATCAATTTGTGATTATCACTCTCCATCCCTCCTATACGTGATTCTCTCTGACTTTATCTCTCCTCTCCAATTGTTCGTATTTTTTTTTCTCCCTTTTCCATCTCCCTTATCGTTTCTCTCTTCCGTTTGCTTTGCGTTTTCTTCATCTTCTGCCTTCTTTGGTGTGTTTCGTTTTTCTGTCGCCTTTTTTGTTT
>NC_051415.1:28777859-28778538 GCF_015228065.2 Penaeus monodon
CTGTCACCATGTAAACAACTCTCGCTAACAAGGTTGCTTATATCCATGTCAGGTACTGGAGACGCGATGATACCTTTCCTGTATGAAATGGTGTGATATTTGATTTAATTTCTCATCTTCTAAAGTTCCTATCATTATTTTAGTGACATGAAGATCTGCATTGTTTATTCTTCTTTGTTCATTTATTTAGTTTTTTTTTTCTGTTCATTCTGCTTTCCATCGCATTTCATTAACCTTAATTCGACTCGACATTAAACTTCATTACGGCGAGAATGTTGCGGGGGATATGAAAGTATAATAATGCAGCCAAATTCGGATGCAATTTTTGGCGAATATTGCACTAGATTTATCATCGACGAAGAACAATGGAGGGATAATTAACGTTGTAATTATCGAACATAATTCAATAATTGTTCTCATCATCGAGATTGCAATTAAACATAACAAAGACTCACTTTACTTCGGATGATATAGCCATCATATTTAACCGTAAATGGAATTGTCAGTATATATGAAATTGATAAGAATAAATGTCATAAGGTTTGGCGGTTAATAGACAGCATGACGTCACAGGCGGGGAGTAAAGGGCATAGCTGCCAGGTGTCACTTTATATTTAAAAGATACATATCTCTTTCCTACGTTGGTCCGGATCCTTAAAAAATAAAAATGATGAATCCT
>NC_051415.1:28778881-28779155 GCF_015228065.2 Penaeus monodon
TAGAAGTGAGTACACACGTCAGTTTATCCCGATTAGCGAACAAAGGGAAACATAACATAAAAAAGAATAATAACTCCCTTTGTACAATAATTTTCCTTTGGATATCAAACTGAGACTAATAGCTCACAGATCGAAATGATATAAAGAGAGACATGACTGAAATAACCAAGATACAGAGGGATTAATTACATGAATATTCAAATCGTTTTTAATGCGTGTTTACGTGTCTGTGTACGTATAGTATGTTCAACGTTACCCCACTATTTACTCCCGA
>NC_051415.1:28779617-28779846 GCF_015228065.2 Penaeus monodon
CGAGAGCAATAGCCCCGATTCAGGAAGGGAAATCGCGGGCCGACGCGACGGGGCAGCCGAGCGTCTCTCAGTATCCACTCGCTTCCTGCTTCAGCTTCATCCCAGAGGGTGTGTGTCCGCGGGTTTTATTTTTGATAAAAGATTGTTGTTGCTATATTCAATCCAAATTCAATTCGGAATTGCATGCATACTAACAAATTGGATTGTATCATAGTTGTAGTTTTAACCT
>NC_051415.1:28779881-28780026 GCF_015228065.2 Penaeus monodon
CTGGCTGGGACATATTCGTTGGCCGTTTTCTGTTCTTTTTTTCTAGACTTTTCACTTTTTTTTCCTTGACTCAATTTCGGAATATACTGGAGAGAAACGTTGAGAAATGTGGATATTAAGTATTTGCATGTCTCTAGGTGCACAC
>NC_051415.1:28781532-28782102 GCF_015228065.2 Penaeus monodon
TTTAATCATTGGTTTCTAACTAATCACTGGATTTTTTTTCTTTCTTTTTTTAAGAAAAAAAAAACAGGTATGAAGTATGTCTTCTTTCCACGAGATTTGCTTCATCAAGGTTTACCATCTTATCTTACATTAATCTTCCACAAACAAATGCATTTTATCTTCATTTTTAAACCCCATGAATAAATGAGGATTCAGAAGCAAGCATAACATGAATAATATTCGTATCAAACTTTTTTTTTCTTTGTCATTTTTGTGTGTATTTGTTCGTTTTGTAAATAAGTTTATTATCTTCCTTCAATAGATAATCACAAAACTGTTCCTTTCACCTTCAATATACAAACATTGAGGAACAATATTGATGTTTTTTTCACTAAAATTTTAAAGAATTCATGCATGCATTTTCCTGCTGTTAGTCTTTACCTTTATAACAAGATTGAATTACCCACATAAAAACATCAAGTCAAACACGTGTATTTATCCTAAATTAGTTTCACGTTCGATGCAAATAAGAAAATTAAGAAAATGAAGAATACTATTCGAAGCGAAATAGAACAAAGGAACCGATAGTTT
>NC_051415.1:28782345-28782630 GCF_015228065.2 Penaeus monodon
TTTCGTCATGTGGATATATATTCCTTCCTCTTTAAAACAGTACATTATTTATTTAGCTAATATAATTACCATTATCTTCCTGATTTTGTTTACGCTATCTGATATAAAAGCAAACTATCATAGAAATAGAAAAAAAAGCTCATTCAAGGCCCAAGTTCACGTGTTTGTACCCGGTGGCCATCTCCCACCCCGCTTAAAAGTGCGGAAAAAATCGACCTAAAACTTCAGTGAAACTTCGAGGCCACGGGGGGCACATGCTGTTTTTAGTGTGTGTAGCACGCAATT
>NC_051415.1:28782888-28783165 GCF_015228065.2 Penaeus monodon
CTCCTTCGCCTCCTAAGTGTATACTTAAAAACTCTAAAGACCAGACCTGTTGAGCATATGGTATATAAACAAAGTCACTAGTCTTGCCAATTACATAATCCAATTAGGTCATGGCGCTCGTCTATAACGATCGCCAATTTAACGTGCGTTGTTCAGGTCGCCGATAACATTACAAGAGCCTCACTTGTACCCGTGTGTTGCAATACATGGCTGGTGTTGAACTGTAGTTGAACATCGTGATTAAGCATAAGGGCTGGTGTAGGGAGGGAGGGGGGAG
>NC_051415.1:28784045-28784239 GCF_015228065.2 Penaeus monodon
ATGACAACATCCAGGAGGCCATGAAGCTCACAGTAGGTAGAGCTTGAGTAGGTGGGTAATCTACGGCCAACCCACCCTCCACCCACTGGCGGTCTACAGAAGGGGAGAACATGGCACACGCCGCACTCCCGTCTCCCTGCAGAGAGCTGTCGACGTAGAGGTGGTGGGCAGCGGGAACAGATGCAGATGCTCTG
>NC_051415.1:28790652-28791323 GCF_015228065.2 Penaeus monodon
CGCATGACTCTGTTTTGATTTTTTTCCAGTGCCTTCAGTGATGATTTAGAGAGATGACAGGGAGCTGGTGAAAGGTAGTCAACGATAGATCTCATGTACAACACATAAATGGTTTTGGCCAAAGGGATAGAGACTACGGTGGTATGGTTGGCAAGCCACCTGACGGGGGTGAAGCGCTGCTGTAGTCAATCCAGGAGGTCCTTGACATTGGGGTGGATCCTCTGTCGTGCTGGGATGGTCGGGATAACTCGTACAGGCGCACCCAAGTAGAGGTACTGCGAGCAGCGAGGGACAGCTCTGCTTCCCTTAGTGAAATCCGTGAGTGTTCTTGGGTTTTGGTATAAAAAAATTCTGCTTTTTTCAGGGGAGATGACGAGACCACAGACGGCAGATGAATCAGAAAAGGCGTGGAGGAGGAGCTGGATATCTTTTAGTGAATTAGAGTGGCTGCAAATGTCATCTACATAGCAGGTAACAAGTAGTTCCGGAGATGTCAGGTAGGAGAGAGAGTAAGAACATAAAACAACAGTGGACTAAGAACACCACCTTGATGAATGTCCATTTCGAAACTTTTGGGTGTACTACTGGCGCCATTAAAAAGGACACGGATAGTTCTGTTGCTGAGGTAGCCTCGTATCCACTTCAGTAAACGTCCTTCACACTAAATTCCA
>NC_051415.1:28791560-28792402 GCF_015228065.2 Penaeus monodon
GGAACTTTTGTATGGGTGCAATGTAGTTGTAATTCACGCCTGAGGTATGCATCCCTTCTGAACGTAGAAGCAAGAGATTGCCAGGGACCTTCTGAAGAAGACGAAGAACGGGATATGTAGACGAAGCCTGATGTCACTGCAGCCATCTTCACCTCATCTAGATTTCGATCAAGCAGAAAAGCTTTCTTTACCTCCGTCAGCCATCGAAGCTTCGTTTCCAATGAAGCGCTGCCTGTGAAGGCAAGCTTGGCGTAATGAGCTCGAGAAGCAAAGGCTGACGGTACGGGTGTTGCTGTGGTTATAGGTGTAGAGGGCAGCCGGCTGTCGCTAGAGGTAGGGGTGTGGGGGATGCCTGGAGTTAAGGGTCAGTCATCATATGTCTAGGTGTCTTGTTGACTGGAGTAATTGAGTCACTGCCACTGTCCGAATTGCAGTCTATGGGGCGCTTGCTGGTGGTGGGGAGAGGAAAGTCAGTTGATGCGTCAGCTTCGGTCGCCAAGGCTCGATGCTGGTGTGGGACAAGCGCTAGCCAGTGATCCACAGTCGGGGCATCATCAACGCAAATCCGTCTCGACATCAGGAAATTTGGCAGGACCTGAGGAGCACGTCACACCCAGTTCACTGCGGATGCGCAGGAGCGGGAGCCTCGAGCAGGGAAAGCCTGGGCCTGGCGAGTTTATTTCAGGCCAAATCTGCAAACTAAGTCCGCTCCCTCTAAATCACCCCAGGACACTAATACATTATCTGGGTCTTGCTAGTATCCTGGGGAAAAGAATAGTTGCTGTCCATTCGCTATGTCATCCAGAAAATGTGAGAAATCTAGAGAGCATTCTAAGTTGTTG
>NC_051415.1:28793434-28793679 GCF_015228065.2 Penaeus monodon
TCTTATTTTTTTTCTCTCTCTCAAAGAAACATAAAACAAATCCTGACGTCCCAGCAGATTTTGCCTTCATCAAAGATTTATTTTGCATTAATGCTGCACAAACAGATAAAAACTAACTCAATATTTAACCCATGAATACGGGAGTGATTCAGCCGCAAGAATGACCCCGAATCTCTTTCATAATTTTTTTTTTATCTCTCTTATTTTGACTCTTTATCCAAATATTTTCTGTTTGTTAAATTAGG
>NC_051415.1:28793741-28793996 GCF_015228065.2 Penaeus monodon
AAGATGCTCTCAACTCCTTTCAAAGAATGTCATTTCACCTTTTTTTTTTTTAGGAGCGTCCTATTTTCTGAACTTAATGACGTACTCAGCATCTACTCAGCCGTTGACCATTTACTAACCTCAAATTTCGTGATTTATTTTTCCTTAGGAAAAAGAAAAAGAAAAAAATAGTTTCTCTGAAGTTAAAGATTATTTTCACATTTTCGGATCGTGTTGTTGCCAAAAATGTGACTAAGGACGAGATGGTACTGTAAA
>NC_051415.1:28794390-28794553 GCF_015228065.2 Penaeus monodon
GTAAGATTGGCCACGAATATATTGCTTGGAAAATGAGCAACAGTTTCCGCTTCATTTCACCTCATGAATGCGTGTCCGTTTGCCCCTAAAAGGAAAAGGAAAAAGTTACCTGCCGTTGTTTCTTCTTTACGGCATTTCCCTTCGTGGTGAGCGCGTGAGATCA
>NC_051415.1:28794891-28795918 GCF_015228065.2 Penaeus monodon
GTTAACTTCACCGTCACGAAGAAAAAGGCGGGAATTTGACATTAAGTTAGTTCAGACTTCGGTCACGTGGACACAGGGGCGTTTTTATAACCGGTTGTTCTTTCATATTTTATGTCTCTCAAGGGGCTGTCACATGAGCGTTTTCTACAACGATAAGTCGGTAGGAACTTTAACTTTTCAATTTCCTTCATCTTCTGAGTTCGCATAATCTACTACAAGGTCGGAAGTAGAAGCGGGCGGTAACGTATCGTTCGGATATCGACGGAGCGGGCGTGGCAAGACTGTCTGTAGTCTGCTACAAAAGAGAATATTCAACTCACTAATAATAATTATCATCTATGTTTCACTGTATATGATTTTTAAATAGAATTTGTATTTTATATCCTCATATTTTTTCAGGGATGCTTATTATCGCTACACGGAAATTTGAGAGTATTCGTGACGTTATCACTGTATACATAGTGCGTTCCTCAAAGAAGATTGTCTTTATCTACTTCATAACGAAGTTCTTGCTGCAGATTATGACGCATGCCTTTACTATTTTTTCCTACGCAACCACGAACGAACCAACACACGTCGGTTTAGTAAACGTTGAGCCTCCATTTCTACAGCAGAGGACAAATAATCTGTGAGGAGGGCCGCGCGGACAACCATAGACGCCATGTTTATTGCTGAAATCGAGCATAATGACCTCCGTGTGACCTGCAAGTTGGGAAATCGCCCACATGGTAGCGTCGAATGGCAGATCATGTCACAAATTGGTTGCTGAGAAAAGACCATGGTCGCCGATGTAACACGAAGCTTAGATCGCCGTCATTAGTGCAACGGCCGATCTATTGCCTGGAGTATAGCGTGAGGTAGAATGGCGTTCGATTGCATGGCTTATTGCGTGAGTTGCTTCGGCCGCTCGATTGCATGGCGTATTGCGCAAGTTGCAAAAACAGCTCGATAAGTGATGTATGGCGCGGCTGATGGGGTTGTCAAAGGCAGTTTGGCTGATCATCATAACAAGGTATTTGTTCGGTTT
>NC_051415.1:28796230-28796401 GCF_015228065.2 Penaeus monodon
CAACAAAACTTTCTTACACATGGTTAGCGATTTTATGCTTTACTTCGACCATTGAAAGAATAAAAAAAAACCTTCCCGTGGCTTAGGTAGGATTCCCGCCACAGAGCACCAACAGCATTCCCGATTCCTGATATTCCTTAAGCCCAAAATCCGCCTGTGCATTGTGGCTCA
>NC_051415.1:28796814-28796893 GCF_015228065.2 Penaeus monodon
TTTTTCTGTTTGTTTTGCCTTTGAAGTTTCGGATTAAAGAGACGTCCCTCGTGTTTTGTGAAGTCTAAGGCTAAGTGTA
>NC_051415.1:28797286-28797788 GCF_015228065.2 Penaeus monodon
ACATTAAGAAGTGCGAAGAAATGCCGAAATCCCAGAGCACGTTGCCCTCCCCATCACTCCCCCCCCCCCCCACACTATTTCGTGTTGCAAGGGCCTGAGGTCATTCATAAAGCGAAAGGAAGGTCTGAAGTCAGCTGATTCCTCGCTCAGTCAAAGGCAAGAGACCTGATTGCACGTCGTCTGGCAAACAGCGCGTGTGTGTGTGCAGGCTTTTGGTGGCGTGTGCATGCGAGAGAATGTGTCTGTGAGGATGTCAAGGCAGGCGGCGTCATTCATTGCAAGATGTGACAAAATGTGAAAGAACAGATGTGCGTTCATGTGGAAGAAGATTTGCATGTCTGTTTTCGTTGAGTATGTGTTCAAACATGTGTCGCTATAAAAGGGGGAAATACGGAATACTTAATATTTTTTTTATTTCTTTTTAAATCGCATTAAAGAACACGCACACACCATTTTTCTTTATCTTTTTCTAGACACAGAATATTATTATCACACGAGGCTG
>NC_051415.1:28797824-28797888 GCF_015228065.2 Penaeus monodon
AACATCTTCCCTGTTCCTTATCTCTCCTATCGATATTACAAGTTTACTCTCACTAACGAGAGAG
>NC_051415.1:28797918-28798044 GCF_015228065.2 Penaeus monodon
CTTGAAAGTGAGAGACATAAAAATAACTAGGTGTCAATGCGGTTTCAAAGTCTGACCAAACTTTTAGTTCAAATTTCCGCACTTTTTAAAGCGAAACGAGTGACAGTTGGGTACAAAACAAATAAC
>NC_051415.1:28798110-28798405 GCF_015228065.2 Penaeus monodon
GTCTCAGTACCTATCCTGCGTAATGACTCTTCCATGTTAACTTTCTCTATTTTATTCCTGTTTCATATCAAATCCTCCCCTTTTATTCGCCTTTCCTCTCAATAATCATTTATCAATTTTATTTCAAACTCTCCTTCGCGCGTTTACCCAATAAGTCTTGCTTACAGAGGATTACCAGTCGCAAAATGTTAAAGACGGATTCATGCACAAATGTTTAAAACAAGTACAATTTAAACAACCAAACAGGTCACATAGCCAGATATTTAATCCCCAACATGAGCTCGCATAATCATAT
>NC_051415.1:28798529-28798971 GCF_015228065.2 Penaeus monodon
TATGTGCACAAACCTGCACGCACATGAGCTGTTTACCAGACTAAATGCAATCAAGACCAGTTCCTTTGACAGACTAAAGAATCCGCTTCTTTCAAGCATATACTTCCCGTTATGTAATTACACATTACCCCCGGTCCTCTTGCTAAGGGGGGGGGGAGTTGCATATGACATTCTCCATTGTCCTATTTCTTTATTTCTTTCATTATCACATTATATCTCTCATTTCTCACATTCGTACAAGTTTTCCTGTTTTGCTTTATATTTGTGTCTGAATATAGCAATGGTCATTATAGTGTCAGCTTTGAGTTTGAAATTTCAAGGTATATGAGAGAAAGGAAATAGGTATTTTTCAGAGCGTTATTGTTAAGGATTATAAAAGCACAGGTTCACTGCTCTAAGGAAAGGTATATAGGGTACACATAAGCCGATTTGAGTAGAAGTA
>NC_051415.1:28799183-28799526 GCF_015228065.2 Penaeus monodon
AACAATTATAAAATAATTCTCAATGTTTGCACTGGTTCAATTGAAGATACGCAGAGCTGAATACTGTAACTTCGTTGAAGATACGGCAAAATATATTAGAAAAACAAGTCATAGAAGATACTATTATATTCATAATACTTTGCGGATTAAAAAGAAAAAAAAGAAAGGAAAAAACGTATTATCATTATCTTTGTCCATTTCTGACTCGAGGGATTTTCTTTTTTTTTTGCGAGTTTGATCTTTTTATGCATCGCTTTGATCATCTCGCAAATCCTTGATAAGAGACAGTTGACATGAACTATCAAGAATGTGTGATCTTAATTTAATCTTAATATATATTACA
>NC_051415.1:28799543-28801613 GCF_015228065.2 Penaeus monodon
CACCGACACTAAATCATAAGTATAAGACAGAAACTTGACTGTCGAGTCTTTCAGAGGATCTTTCATGTACATTATAATTGCAAAAACATCTCGTTCAAGCAAAAAACGCTGTTTAAACATCTGAAGTGAAAACAACTGAAATTACATCGCATTATTGAAAATGAGTTTATTGTCAATGTAACAGAGGAAGCTGCTTCATTTCTTGCTTTGCCAACGGGTGAAAGTTCAGAATGCAAACTTAATAACGGCTAATACTGCTTGTAAAATACATTAAGTGACAATTGCAAGGTAGGTGAATGTATCAGCTCATACGTTCTTATTAATAAAGATAGATGAGTGTCATACTCGTTATAATAAATGTACTATCTATCACCAAAACCTTCAAATGAAAAAAAATATATATCACAAGAACATAGGTTGAGAAAGAACAGATAAAGTTAAATATGTAGTCCACTGTATAATATAAAAGATACTCCACATACAACACGATACTGGCAAAGTGTATGAAATGGCGAATCATTTAAAGGTTTATATTCTCTACTGAAATCCTATTACGATATACCATTTAGAAATCTGAACAGTATTAGTGATTTAACTGATTAAACAAGTATACTGAACAAAAACAGGCCAGGCCGTGTTCCCTGGAGAATGTAGTGAGAAAGAGAATACATTATGAAACATGCTATCATCATACCACTATTTCTATAATTATCAGTGAATTCAAAGCTTTGCCTCAGAACGAAATAAAGACGGTGGGAAGTAATTATTTGTTCCTCATTTAGGTAAAAATTAAGATATGCCTGAAATGATACTTGAATCCTGTAACTTTAGTGGCATAATCGTTTATATCCTAACTTATCCGACTGACATGGGATCATAAACACCACTCGCCTCTGACCTGAAAACTAAATACTGAAATGAAATAAGAAAATTCTGGTAGCGTATGAAGAAACTGAACGGATCACTTCTGCTATAATTTTCATCTTGTTAGTAGTCATGTGGAAGAACTTCTTTCTCGAGAAAGACTTGCTCTCCCTCTGCAGTGCTTCGTCGCTGACCCATGGACCCACCTGGTAATGTGTCCTGTGGAAAAAAAAACTTTTACTAGGTATCTCTATCTTTGTCGATGTTATATGGTGGTCAGTTGTGTTAAAGCTGTTGATGTTACACAGGAAGGACTGTATTGTGATCATAAATAAGAGAAGTAACTGACATACTACTGTATTTATGGCATGTGCTCGGGTTCCAACCCATCCTTTTCCCTAAATACATAAACAAGTACATAACGATATACAAAACATGCATGTTCATACGTGCACGTAAAGATATAAAACAATCGAGTAAATAAATTCATTACCTGACTGTAGCCAGGAAGGCGACCTGCGCTGTCGACTTGGTAACCGGCGCTTTTCATGTGATGCACGATGTACTGTTAAGAAAAAATGTTTGTTAAAACGTGAACAAATAACTGTTTCCAAAGTAAAGCTCAGTTGCTATAAAAATCTTCCGTAAAATTACAATCGAAATTATCATTACGACTGAAATTATCTGTGGGCCCTGACTGAAGTAATTTATAATCAGACTTAGAACGTACTCATAGACTGGGTGATATGCATGTTTTGATACATGTGTTTACCTGGTAAGTATTGTGTTTTAAACAGATAAACTTTGTTGTTTATCTGCTTTTGATAGGTAATTGGGAAAATATTTTTATCTGACGTTTACTTATCACATTGCGTTTTGTAAAAATCTTTTGTCTGTGTATTTGCTTTCTTGTTATCAACGGACCCTCTGCATTTTTGTGCTTGTGTGACGAAGTGCTCAGCAATTCTATTTGAATTTACCACTCAATTTCTAATCAGTGTTCAAGATAAAAATATCATCATTACTTCCTGTCAGCTATTTC
Source organism: Penaeus monodon (assembly GCF_015228065.2). Classification (NCBI taxonomy): domain Eukaryota; kingdom Metazoa; phylum Arthropoda; class Malacostraca; order Decapoda; family Penaeidae; genus Penaeus; species Penaeus monodon. The sequence goes on from NC_051415.1 coordinate 28,801,450, forward strand.
AGGCTACTATCAGTCAACCGTCTAACATCTGGTGAAAATGCTTAATAGACCAAATGCGTAGGGGTCCAGTACATACATGGAAGGGTGACAACTGGAAGGGGAAGGGTATTTTCTTTGCTCCTCTCAAAACCTGCCCCCCGGCCATATTTTAAAATTTTTATTTA
>NC_051415.1:28801677-28802254 GCF_015228065.2 Penaeus monodon
TGACTCTGTGTTCGCATCACTCGTCGACCCCCCTCCCCCCCTCAACGAAAAAGCCGAAACGACGACCCCTTTACTCTTGACTTATTCAATGAGTCAGACCTTGGAAATAACGAGTCTCTATTTTACAATATTGCTTTCAAACATTCTTATCTTTGATGAGACTCACCAACTAAAACGCACACTATAAACCTATTAAACAGCATTAATACAGCAAAAAGACAAAATCATCTCATGTACTAACCAACGAACAAGCTGAATGCAGATCTTCCATCTGGTACTTAACGGCGAGGTCGCTCACCTTAAGAGCCAAGGGAACGCTCACCAGATTGGGGCAACCGCCGTACATATATTCCAAGACAGCGTAGAAGGCTTCAGGTGAATCGTCAGCGAGAATGAGGTGGGAGTTCGAAGCTGTTTCGTTCTGGTCGAAGAGCTTCTCCTCCAACACAGCGGAGTTCATGGCTAAGATGAGTCGGTGAGCCTGCGAGTTGTGGGGAAATAAATGTGTTTGTATGAAAGATTCAGTACAGCTGCGTTTGAATCATTCCGTAGGAGACAAGAGTGATGGTCAGAGTAG
>NC_051415.1:28802494-28802720 GCF_015228065.2 Penaeus monodon
AAGAGAGAGAAAAAAGCGTATACCTTCATCGCCACACCCTGTACATGAACCGTGACATCTGAACGCCAGCCCGTACACAGCAATAACCAGAGACGCTCAGATACCGTAGTGAGGGTCTTCTCCCATGGCATCTGCAGCATGGGTCCTCCGGCCTCGCCAAAGCGGTTCATGGTAGCGAGATTTGCGGTTCTATAAGGTGGAATGCCGTAGGTTAATAATGGCAGAA
>NC_051415.1:28802745-28803234 GCF_015228065.2 Penaeus monodon
GGTAATTCAGAAGCAAAGGCCACATTTCACACACACATACAGTAAACTTGACACAAGAAAGCCTGATACATTTCGCTGAAAAAGTGTTGAATTTCTGTGTTATACCAGAAACAAGCAAACCAGTAATGCACTACAAACTGTTGTCAACACCTCTTCTTTGCTCTTCGCATTTTTTTCACATACTTGAACCTGTTATAAACTACTTTAAGTGTGTTTATTTTAGCCGTCGAAGAGTGACATGTAAATGCCGTTAACAAGCATCTGTAACATACAGATTAAGAGAGGGTGCCATCGTGCCTTTATTTGTTTAAGAAAAAATATATGTCACTTTAATTAATATAACATGGGGTCTATCTTAATCTTATCTTATATGGTGGAATTAAGGCTCAATGTTATTTAGATACAAAGACTGCCGATTCAGTGCAAATCAAAATACATTTGCAGCTGAGCATGTAGATTACAACCACCTTCATTGTTTATACTACGATG
>NC_051415.1:28803262-28803432 GCF_015228065.2 Penaeus monodon
ATGAATAATGACAATATCGATCTTCCTCAGATGAAAGAAAGGGACGAAATTGCATTCCATGCAGTGCAGTTAATCTAAATTTCAGATATAGGCCTATGTTCTTATCCAAAGCCCATTGCTCTTTACTTACGTCTTCTGCAGTTTAGTTAATTGACAAAATACATTTCATT
>NC_051415.1:28803487-28804126 GCF_015228065.2 Penaeus monodon
TATGACTAAAATAAAAAAAACACGAGTGTGAAGCTTTATAAACGGAATGCAAAATTGCCTATTCAATCTTTAAAGTAAAATTATTAGAAAAAATATAACTACAGAGTCACAAAATGATAATGAAAAAAGGAAAACCAAATTGCTAATATTAAGTAGTCTTCCTCGATGATGATGAAGCTGCAAGAGAGACAGAGAAAAAAAAATTATTATTAGAAAAGTACTCTTACCCTGACAACAAAATTATTCGAGAACAAAACGCTTTTTATTTATATTCTTTCACCCTTATTTCCGAACAAACTTTATATCCCGCAGAAGGCTAAGCAATTTCTGCAGCAGCCGGAAAAAAAAGGTCGGTTTTCAAAACTTACCTCGGGGTTTGTTGATAAATTGAAAAGTTTAAGGAGGAAAGAGGAAAAAAGAGTCACAAAAAAAGGTGTTTTGGTTTAACTGCCAACGAGAGGTTATCGTCACCGGCAATCTTTATTTATGAAATTATGCTTTCTACTCTGTTCGTTTTATCAAGAATGAATCATAATGCTGGAAAATTATTCATTAGATACATGTAGATTACGATATTTACTCATAATCTGATAAGCTGTTTTGAAAAGTTTATTTTCACCGATCGGTTTAATGTATCTA
>NC_051415.1:28804153-28804253 GCF_015228065.2 Penaeus monodon
CGTTATGGAAGTTTTCCGTTTTCTCTTCATGAATTCACATTAGTTAGTACATATTGCTAGTAATGTATTATTATGTGGCTCTCACAATGAACAATTTACA
>NC_051415.1:28805232-28805353 GCF_015228065.2 Penaeus monodon
TACACCATTATTGTTGCAACAGCTGTCACTTGTGTGATGTATGAAATGGCTGGTATTGAGTTGAGGATGTCAGAGCCAGTCCAAATGATCATCATAATTAGGTATTGGGTGGTGTTTACAT
>NC_051415.1:28805520-28805810 GCF_015228065.2 Penaeus monodon
TGGTACATATACGCATGTTTGTGTCTTCTGCCCGTAAATACTGTAAAATTATCTGGACACAGAGACTAATGTTAAATATAACTCTCTGCCTGTTTTCTCTTTTTTTTTTCTCTCTCTCCCATCCGCACTGACATGTGACACAGTTATTAAATTATGAAACAGTTTTGTGATGTTGATTCACTGGGCGAACATTATCTCTTGCCAAAATATCGATCATTGAAAAAATTTATTAATATCTACTGCAATGAATTACAGAAACACATGACACAGTGTTCGATTTTTCACTAATT
>NC_051415.1:28806171-28806278 GCF_015228065.2 Penaeus monodon
GACAACCTCTTGGGACGCGGGATTACAGAAGAGCTCAAAGAAATAGATTCCTCCTTTTATCTTGAGAGATTGGATAATTAACCTATTTTCAGTTATTTTCTTCCTTG
>NC_051415.1:28806457-28806609 GCF_015228065.2 Penaeus monodon
CCAGGGAGTTCGTGACTGGTGGTAATGCTTAATGAGAAAATAACGCCTGAAATATACGTTTTTTTTTCGGAACTTCAGAGGAAAGGCCACTTGATTGCATCTGGCAAACAGCTCGCGTGAGTGTACGTCTGTAAGCGAGTGTGTAAAGAGAA
>NC_051415.1:28806967-28807096 GCF_015228065.2 Penaeus monodon
ACGCCATGTATTACAGCAGAGATATCAGTGTATATAGGGGAGGGTAGCATGTCTGTTTAAATTGCTTATATATATGATCATATTCAGGAACATAAATTTGTCGATACGTGTGTGCCCATGAGCTCACGC
>NC_051415.1:28807309-28807549 GCF_015228065.2 Penaeus monodon
TCGCTTGCGTGCGTAAATTTGCCTTGGATATGTGGGGACTGATACACATAGTCTAGCAAACAGTGTGTGTGTGTGCCTTTAGATATGTATGTATGACTGTACAAATAGGTGAGATATGTTAGGGTATGCATGTTTACATAGCGGTAAATTCTACAGTTTAATTGCAAAAATGTCAAGGGATATATATGCCTGAGTTATAGGTTTCGAATAGTAAGTAGTGACAAAAAATTATGGATGAGG
>NC_051415.1:28808054-28808363 GCF_015228065.2 Penaeus monodon
AAATATTTTAAAGACCCGAGAAAACATTTTAATCCAATTTAAGTGATTCATGATATATTGAATCTCGATAAGTGTGAACATTCACAAATGTTTTAATCATTAGCATGTCAATATATAAGAAATAAAGGAATATTACATCCTAAAATCAGAAATGAGAAATCCTAATTAATCATTACGATAAATGTAATAAAATTACACGTGAGACGGGAATCGAGACAATTACCCACAATTCCCCCGTATTTTCCGTTATCATTTGGACAAAAAGTCATCGATCCTCTTTTAATTTTCATAATTTCCCCTCTCCTACAA
>NC_051415.1:28808486-28808556 GCF_015228065.2 Penaeus monodon
TTCTCCTACGAACTTCCCCAACCTCTTTCTCTGGCTCTGTGTGTGACATAAAGCAACGGACTCGCCTCAA
>NC_051415.1:28808673-28808811 GCF_015228065.2 Penaeus monodon
AACTCCTGAAATGCGGTCCTGATATCCCAGATTACTCACTGAATTATGAACGTTTAAACAAGCAAACCTTTTATAGATAATCATCATAATTTTTTTAAATGCTATTACAAAATTTTGCTATATTGCTATGCCTTTAAA
>NC_051415.1:28810437-28811240 GCF_015228065.2 Penaeus monodon
GAGATGAAAAAAAAAATGTTTAAACACTGTTTTTAAAACCAACAATTATCTGTAAAGTCACGCTGTGTTTGCACCCAACAGGCATCTCTCACATCGCTATAAAGAGCGGAAATTTGACCTAAAAGTTTGGCCATACTTTGAGGCCACATGGACACATGACCGTTTTTATGTCTGTCGCTCGCAAGTTTTCTTTCATATTTCATGTTTTTATTCATGGCCATGAGTGCAGCAGTAAACCTGCAAGAGACCAATGGGAGAGAAACAGAGCAATAAGGCGGATTCACAACAGGAACGAAGCATCGCAACGCACGCGATGCGGCGGACGGACGGAAGCTACGTGTATAGTTACACTGGAAAAGCTACCACCCAGCTTTGTTTTCAGACAAGCATCTTGTCACGCAGTGGCTGCGGCCATGGGAGACAGTACTCAGTGGTTTCTTGAGTAGGAAGAACTATCAATGCTAATCCTAGCACTAAATAATAAAAGAGAAAGGAACTGGGTGCACGAAATAGATTTGGCATGGGCGAAGACTGGTGAATATAATCATCCTATGCAAGAGCTGGGAGACGATGAACAATATTTCAGATTATCTCCCGGATTGTAGAGGACTTGCAGTATATGGCGACTCTGTCACGGTCCGTGACGAAATGTCAGCTCATTGGGTTGGGGTAAGGGCCGGGGGGTTCCCAGAATATTCGAGTGCACTTGCGTTTTTTTCCGGCCAGGCGACTGATAAGCCATGCGCTCGACGTAGCTAGCATAGCGCGCATAGCTTATATGTTTCAATGTCTTCCTTTTGTTA
>NC_051415.1:28811382-28811783 GCF_015228065.2 Penaeus monodon
AATCCGAGTTAAAATATGATTTTAAAAAAATCTCTTACCCCCTATTTGAAAACAGCTAATGGTTAAACACGCAGGGAAAACAGACATGCAAATATTCTTCCACATGAACGCACATCTGTAACCTCACATTTTGTCATGCCCTGTAATGAATGACGCCGCCTGCCATGACATCCTCACAGACTCATTCTCTCGCATGCACACGCCGCCAAAAGCCTGCACACACACGATGTTTGCCAGACGACGTGCAATCAGGTCCCTTGCCATTGAATGAGAGAGGGATCAGCTGACTTCAGACCTTCCTTTCGCTTTATGAATGACCTCAGGCGCTCGCAGCTGGAAGACGATTAGGGGTTAAGAGGGGAGGGGCACATGCTCTGGGATTTTGGTATTCCTTCGCAATT
>NC_051415.1:28812007-28812073 GCF_015228065.2 Penaeus monodon
CGGAGATAAAAGGAGAAATTTACTCACTTCAGCTCTTCTCCAACACCGCTTCCCACGAGGCTGTTT
>NC_051415.1:28812301-28812420 GCF_015228065.2 Penaeus monodon
TCCACTCTCCCACTTTAGCCACAATCCACAGGTGGATTTCGGGCTTAAAGAATATCGGAAATGCTGTTAGTGCTCTGTGATGGGAATTCCACATGCGCCACGGGAGGGATTAACTGACT
>NC_051415.1:28812457-28813439 GCF_015228065.2 Penaeus monodon
GAGCTCCTTCAGTGGTCGAAGCAAATCATAAAATCGTTAACCGTGCACCTGCCCGCGCAAAAAAAAAGTTTAGTATGTCTCCCTAACGCTAATTCTCTTTATCGAGCGGCCGTTGCAACCCACGCCATACGCCATGCAAGCAAGCGGCCGTTGCAACAATGACGGCGAACTTGAGCCTCGTGTTGCATCGGCGACCGTGGTCTTCCTTGTGAAGCCTTGGCCTAATTGGACGCTGTAATTGGCAGGTCTTGCAATGGTATGCGATGATGAGTCGATCGTCCCTCTGGCCTTGAGCGGGGGAGTGGTGGAAACATGGGAGCAACGAGGAGGAGGTGATGGTGCCAGAAGGGAGTGCCAGGAGGGGTTTTTGCGTGCCAATGAAGGGCGGAAGAGGAAAAAGAAAGGGCAAGCGGCCTGGCTTGATAATGCCGATGAGGTAAATGTAAAGGATTTCGAGGACTTCGAAATTACTTATTTCTTGATGCACCATTTAGGACTTATTACTCAGTGTAAAAACCTTTAATAGTTTTTTTTCTATACTGAATAATAATAAAAAGCTATATATATTCATAAACCGATCTACCAAAAGCATATACGTACATTGTATAATTATATACACGCCATAATACATTTACTTGAATATGTGACTGAAAATGTACAGGTATTATACTACCTATGCAATTTTAAATAACTGAATGTAACCAAGGGAAAAAGTCCATCACGAAACAAACAGAATGCATTCACCAGGAAGAAGAAGCGAATCGAATTACACATTTCACCAAATCTATTGACCAGTGTTGAAAAACGGATAAAAAAAATAAAAAATATATATACACCTTTGTTTCCTGACCCGAGTGTCAAAGGGAAACAGCTGCACAAAGTGAAAAGGACATCTCAGGATGTGAAGATAACTTTGGAACGTCTGTAGGAATTTTTACATATTCTGTTTCACATTTCCTATAGTTACAGTTTAACTGCACGA
>NC_051415.1:28813701-28814320 GCF_015228065.2 Penaeus monodon
AAAAAATGATAAAAATCAAAATAAACTTACAAGAACATACATATAAAAACACACCTAAATTCACCAACAGACAATGAAAATAACCCATATTTTTCTTGAAAATGAGAGTCTTATCTTATAAAAGATATATAAATTAAATAGCATACAAATCAAAAGTATAACGTAAACCCCCGATGTGTCTAAATATAGCAAGACGTGGGCAGATAGAAGATAAATAAAATAAAAAGCGAATAGAGGTTCCACTTTATTCCTGCGGCTGAATCACTCACGTATTCATGGGTTAAATATTTAGTTAATTTTCAGTTGATTGTGCAGCATCAACGCAAAACGTGAATCTTTGATGAAGGCCAAATCTGTTGGCAGGAAGCTCAGCTGAGTCTCTTTTGTCTTAGAAGGACAAAAATCAAGAGATTATTTCCTGAGCCAGAGAGAACGGGCAGATGGAAGGCTATATGTAATCTATACATATATGTGTGTGTGTGTCATAATATTCTGAGCTGAACCAGACGGATTAAGAGATATAAACAGAATATTGAAGCTAAGTCACAGTTCTAAAGCCCTAAATATATATCCAAGATTTACAATCTCCCCTAAAGGTGAAAAATAATACGAGCTTACA
>NC_051415.1:28814496-28814865 GCF_015228065.2 Penaeus monodon
TGTAAACTTGTATTATTTTTTACCTTTATAGGAGACTGTAATTGCTGTTACTGTGATTATTATGTAATCACTTCAATCTATTCTTGTAGGATTACGGCTTCACAATACTTTATTAAAGGCTAACACCTGCGATATGATAACCATACAAAATTTATCGATAACTTATGATATCCGATCTTTCTTCAGTTTGTCCCACTGAAGATGGGCGTTGAGCGCTTGATATGTCTGCTTCTTGTTCTTGAATTTACGAAAGAGCTTCAGCTACAACTACCCAATAAGGATGACCTATATGATGTGTAGAGGTGGCATAGCTCAGTGGTAGAACGCTGGCTTTGCAATCGTAAGGTCCTGGGGTCGCGCCCGGCCGCT
>NC_051415.1:28815103-28815383 GCF_015228065.2 Penaeus monodon
GATAAAGAAATATCTCTCTGCTACTCGTGGTAGAAAAGCGAAAAACTAAAATTTAGATTGCATACAGACCATACGATATATTTCATTTTTACTTTTAAAAGACGGAGGTTTGGCCCGATGTGGTGATAGCATCGGCTGTTCTCTCTCTGTCTGCCTTTTTTGTTATTAGTATTTCATTTTACATATTTTTCTGTCCCTTCTGTGTATTTTTGCACCTTTTCCCTCTATAATGTTTTTTCTCTCTCTCTTTGTTTCTCTCTACCTATTATTTTTTTCTGTT
>NC_051415.1:28815639-28815718 GCF_015228065.2 Penaeus monodon
GTGTATTTTTGCACCTTTTCGCTCTATAATGTTTTTTCTCTCTCTCTTTGTTTCTCTCTATCTATTATTTTTTTCTGTT
>NC_051415.1:28815891-28816024 GCF_015228065.2 Penaeus monodon
TTTCTCTCTCTCTCAGTCTTTTTCTTTGTCTATCTTTTCCTCGCTCTGTTATTCGTTCTCTTCTCCCCTCCTATAACTCTACTTCTCCTTCCGTTTTGCGTTTTCTCATTTCTTTGTATATACTGTACGTATT
>NC_051415.1:28816117-28816325 GCF_015228065.2 Penaeus monodon
TTTCCTGTTTCTTTTGTACCTCTTCAGTTGCACCGTCCTCTTCTTTGCTCCATTATTCCGTAATTCCCTCTTCCCCCATCCTTCTAATCATTCTTATGATTCGCCTCTGTAATAAGGTACTGGGGGAAGGAATATGCATAGTGAGAGAAACGGTTTCTAAATCCTGAGAATATGCAAGGAAAAAAAAGGCGAACAAGTTTATCCTCCG
>NC_051415.1:28816526-28817333 GCF_015228065.2 Penaeus monodon
CCATTTTCTTCCCTGATTCTTTCTAAACCCCAAAATCTTATAATATTTACAATATCTCAATAATAGCCCAGTTAACATACACACAGTTTATATACACATCTTCATACATGCACAAACGCGCATACCCTCACGTCAGTTTCCCTACATCTACCTCGTTAGTAACTTGCACTTTAAGTTTTAAAAATAGTCTCAAAGTTTTTCTTTTTACACTTAATAGATGAAAGAATAAAAAAAAAAAATACATGAAATATGAAGGAGAAAACTTGGGAGCAAGCATAAATACGACCATGTGTTCCCGTGACTTCTAAGTTTGACGAAACTTTTAGGTCAAACTTCCGGATTTTTGGTCCATGTGATAGATGGTCGTTGAGGGTAAACACAACGTAAATTATGGAGGAAATTTTTATTTTCGAGACTTTACGAGATCATTAAGCAATTTAAGGATTTCTTAATGATTCAAACACTTTTTTTTGTTAATATCTGCGTTCATAAGCCAACGAACACCCTACTCAGTGAACGAAATTATAGATGTCTTAGTGAACGAAATTATGGATGTCTTATATATTGTACCGGGAAAATTGTAATGCGCAGTGGGGGACCTTAATAATGACGTATTAACTCTCTCAACCATTATCTTTCTGTTTTATTTGCGTTTTTGTGCATGATTTTGTATTGGCGTAATGCGGGAAAACGTAAAATCTTTGATCTTGTTTAATCATTGTGTGTACCACTTTGATGATTGTACATGGATTTTGTTTATACCCGTATTTTAGATATATGTAATTTTTCTTCACGTAAAATGTGATA
>NC_051415.1:28817963-28818642 GCF_015228065.2 Penaeus monodon
TATATCAAATTGAAGGAAGGTTAAAAAGGATTTCTCTGCACATTGTGACTCAGAGAGCAAAGGGGGGAGTGGGTTTATACAACACGCCTAGCTTTAGATATTTATTGAGGGCGTTTTGACCATGGTACTGGGGGGTAATAGATTATGGGTAATAGATATGATCGTTATGACTGAATGAAAGAATTTACCATTATCATTAATGCATTTTTGAAGTGATTAATGTATTCGCATTGCGGTCCGTTGTCAATGGTATTCTTTTTTTAGTAATTTTTAACGTCGTGTGTTTTACCTCAGGAGATTAAGGAGTCACTTTGATGACGAAGTCCAAGATATTTAAGAAGTTCCCCCTATAACCTTTACGTTTTCTTCGGATACAGCAAACCTTTTCATTTTCTTTGCATGAAGTAAATAGGGATCAACTCTTTTATATACAGTTTGATTCATTGTGAATCATAAACGCTAAATGACCCACGCCTCAATCTTTCTCTTCAAAATACTGTCTTATTATTAATATTCTACATTATGTGCTGTGATGAAGAGCTCTTGCAGTCTCTTGAAGTCTCTAAGGTAATTATTCATCATTACTTCAAATTAAAATGTAGCGTAATTAGTCTATCTTACTAAAAGTTTAAGTGATTTTCTGTTTGCTTCCGATGGCGGCACTTTACGCTGCTACTCA
>NC_051415.1:28818941-28819192 GCF_015228065.2 Penaeus monodon
CAAAAAGAAGTCTCCCTCAAAGTCTATCGTTTTCTTTGTACGTAACAAATGGCTTTCGTTTTCTTTGAACACTGTAATTTAATGGTGGACTTGTATATTTTTTTGGATACTTATTTCAGGTGAATACTAAATATGAACACTGTAAATAATTTTCCTGAATAGCATCACATAACCGAAGATATTGGCATCGATGGACTCCTTTCACCCTCTAGTACACATATCTGTAGGAATTACACTGCAGAACCCCCAAA
>NC_051415.1:28819728-28819806 GCF_015228065.2 Penaeus monodon
CGCCGTTCCAGAACAATACCAGATGATTAGTATTGCGCTACTGACGTAAATTCCTACAATCTCTTGTCAAAATTATAT
>NC_051415.1:28820759-28821339 GCF_015228065.2 Penaeus monodon
TATAACATATATGTGTGTCTGCAGCATAAAAATATACAGTTTCGGTGGTGTATAAGCAAGAAAATTGGATATACCTAAAATATTTTCGAATATATCCAGAACTTGCAGGATTAATATTCCCAACTTTTATCAAGACCGTGTTCGCTCTATTTCAGCACGTTTTTGCGTAGAAAGTCATCATCTGGTGAGGTGAACGAGCTTCAATCCCGGCGTGCGTGTTTTCACCGGCAATCTACAGAACGACTTTGAGGCAAAACTCCAGCTGGTCGCATCTTAAGCCATTTCTTGTAGGGTGGGTGGGGGGCAGTTATCCATGATTGATTTGACGTGACGTAATCACATCAAGGTACGAGTGTTAACGAAGGTTATGTCGACTGCCCCATACTCCTAGGTCAAGGCAGAGATTATAACCTTTCTACTTAGCTTCCTCTTCCTTCTCTCCTTTTCACTCAGAACTTTTACTATATATCGTAATATAGGATATATAAGTGTCTACGAAAGTGAAAGAGCAGAACCCGTTGGAGGTGAGAGGGAGAGAGAGGAGGGTGCTTAGAAAAACAAAGAGAGGGGGCGAGGGCAG
>NC_051415.1:28821404-28822175 GCF_015228065.2 Penaeus monodon
CAAGAAGTGGTTGCAGTTGACCTCGAAACTTCCCTACACCAACCCCTAGATTGATGAATCCAAAGGGAACGGAGAGGAGACAGCCCTCTGTTGTCGCCCATTCAGAAAGGATAACATATATCTGACACGTTATCCTTAAAATAGGATAGTGGAACAAGATCCTGAAACAGAAGCAGGAAAAGAGTCCGGGTAGCAAAGGCGTAGTGATTGATGGTATCTACCCTAAAAAGAATGTTTTCTTCTCTCTTTTCGACATCCTTGTTGGAAGTACTGACAGGTACAATCAGGAAATAAAATTGTTTTCTCTTTGAGAAAATAATGGATTACCTTTTCATTTCCCACCTTCCCTCAAAATGTATCTTATACCTTTTTTATTTTTTCTTATATATTTACGATAACTCTTTAAAAAACGGGAAAAACAGATGACACGGGATTTCACTTTAAAGCAAGTGACTTAGTCTTTGAGAGATATGCATTAACATGTCTTCATTGCCAAAGTGGTCCGTTGCCTGATAGTGGTCAACGGACTGTCAGCTGATAGCGGAGAGTGTCAGCCACCAGAGTCTGACCATTTAGCAGATAAAGAAACACTTAGGTGATTAAGCACTCTTGTATGCTGTTGAGTGTATGTAAACCTATAAGCATTATATTGTTTATCAAACTACGTCTGATGTGATGGATGAAAAGCAAATAAATCAATAACGTTAAAAGGAGAGAAACTTCAATGGAGTTTTATTAAGATTATAAATAACGAAACCAGTTCTAATACGA
>NC_051415.1:28822311-28822509 GCF_015228065.2 Penaeus monodon
GACAAACCGGATGGCGCTGTTCGTCCACAAGAGGATCTGACAAACTTCGAAATCCCATGTCCATTGAAGCGCCAAGAGAAGTCTCAGAGTTATCTGAAGTCCAATGTAGGGAGATCGGAGGCAGTTAAGTGGACTGAACGACAATCGAGCGAGTTATGTTGATCTCCCCTGCTATCCCACACTTTTATCTTAATCACC